>NW_023425404.1:137769997-138251837 GCF_014108245.1 Pipistrellus kuhlii
TGTGTGGTGTGTGCGTGTGCGCGCGTGCACGCGTGATCATTTGTGTATATTCCTAGCAAATTTTAATTATATAATACAGTGTTATGAACTGTAGCCACCACGTCAGACATTAGATTATCAGCTCATATCCATCTTTTGACTGAAAGTGTGTACCCTTTTACCCATCTCTCCCTACTCCCCGACCCCTGGAAACCACTTTTCTCCTCCCGTTTCTGAGTTAGACTTATTCGCTTTCAGATTCCACATAGAAGTGACGCCATGTGGTCTTTGTCCTCCTGGCTTGTTTCATTAGCATCATGTCCTTCAGGTTTATTCATGTGCTCCCACGTGGCCAGTTCTCCTCCTTTTTTGAAGGCTGAATAATATGCCATTGCATACCGGTATATATACCCACTTTTTTTTTACCCTACCCTTTTTAATGCTGTAATAACTTTAATCAAGGGACATTCTGATTTTTTTGTTTCGTTTTGTTTTGTTTTTTTCTGTTAAAGACTGTTACTCAGATTTTAGAATAAATTGGCTTCCAGCCAGGTAAAGTGGTAAAAGAATTGATTGAAAACTTTCTAATTTATATTAGTGAAAATGTGGTATTTACTCTTATATTTACACTGCTTTCTCTCTTTCTTTTTCAGTTTCTGGGAATAGCATTTCTTGGAATTGGACTGTGGGCGTGGAATGAAAAAGTAAGTTGAATATCATAAAAATGCACACATCTGGGTTGTTAGAGTCTGCACATAATACTCTGTTTTCTTTCTCCTCTTTGAAACTTCAGAGTATAAACAAACATGGTTGGGGGGGTTGGGTGAAAAGATGAAGGGATTAAGTAAAACAAACAAACAAAGAAACAACCCTTAGACACAAACACCAGTATGGTGATTACCAGAGGGAAAGGTGTAGAGGGAGGTAGCAGAGGGTAAAGGGGGAATAAATGGTGATGGAAGGAAACGTGACTTTGGGTGATGAAGACACAGTGCAATATATAGATGATATATCATAGAATTGTACACCTGAAACCTATATAAGTTTATTAACCAGTGTCACCCCAATACATTCAATAAAAAACACACACACAATAAAACAAACAAATATGGTTCTTTAAGGAAAGTGTATTTGCAAAATAATGGCATATTTTAGGAATAGAGCCTAAACTGACCAGAATCCTATATACAATAATAAAGAGGTAATATGCAAATTGACCATCATTCCAACACACAAGATGGCCACCCCCATGTGGTCAAAGATGGCCACCACAAGGTGGCTGGCAGGGGAGGGCAATTGTGGGCAATCAGTCCAGAAGGGGAGGGCAGTTTGTGGTGACCAGGCTGGCAGGGGAAGGCAGTTAATGGTGACTGGGCCTGCAGGGAAGGGCAGTTAGGGGCAATCAGGCCAGCAGGGGAGCAGTTAGGTATCGATCAGGCTGGCAGGGGAGCAGTTAGGGGGTGATCTGGCAGGCAAGCAGTTGGGAGCCAGCAGTCCTGGATTATGAGAGGGATGTCCGACTGCCCGTTTTAGGCCTGATCCCACTGGAGTGGGACATCCCTTGAGGGGTCCCAGATTGGAGAGGGTGGGCTGAGGGGCCCCCCACCTGTGCACAAATTTCATGCACCAGGCCTCTAGTATCTAAATAATTACAGAAGTAACAGTGCACACACACAACAGAGACTGCACATTGGAATGGTATCAGTGAGCCAGAGGTACGTGCCCCATGGAAGGTTTCCTCCTGGCTCAGGAATTTCGATTATGCTCATCAATATCACTAAACTACCTGCAGCCTTCTTTCTCTTTTATTTATTGTTTAACCTTTTGGAAGCTTACTCAAGCCATAAAGATTACTATTATTATTATTTTTTTTTTTTTAGTGTGAGCGTTAGCATGGACAGCTGTTAGCATGTCCTGTGAAGGAAGCTGGATATCATGTGTGTGTGAATAGCAGAAAAACTTACCATTAATGCTAAAGAATGTGAACTCTTATCATTAGTGCTAAAGGATAAGAATACTGTCTGCTGATTGAAAGCATTTAGGAATATTCGAAACTTATGATCAAATACCAGAGAGTAAAGGGAACAATCTGGAAACGGGGTAGTATGTTCTAGGCTGCAGTGAGGACACGGCGCCGGGCAGTGTGTGCTGAGCAGCACCCTCGTGGCCCCACGTCCCAGAGCACCCCTCCACTGGATCCCCCACCTTGTAATTTTCCTGTGTGACCTTCCCTGCAGAGGCCAAGCACTGGGACTCTCCTCCCTTGTTTGGTACCCTGTTTCCCCGAAAATAAGACAGTGTCTTAAATTAATTTTTTCTCCCAAAGTTGTGCTAGGTCTTATTTTCGGGGAAACACGGGTAGTAGGAGCCTTGGCAACGTAGTATCCGCCCTGGTGCTTGGCCACACAGGGCAGTTTCATCATCTCCCACCTTGTAAGAAGGAGAAGAGGTGGATGGATTGGTTAAAAGTTGTAAACTAAGAGGTTGGCTTAAATTTCCCCAGGAGATTGTTCCCTTATCTCTGTGGTATGTTACCCTTTGAGCAAGGCCAGAGCCCAAGCCAAGAGCTTCTTTGAAGTGTTTTAAGTGTTAAGGGAGGGGAAAACTCAGCAAGTCAGTAAACAAAAACCCCTCCGATGCCAGTAGGGATTTCCACTAAGAAAACAATGTTCAGATAGACAGCATCAAGAGGATTTGAAATGAAAGACCTTCTGTTTATTTACAAAATTCTGTGAAATGTCAGAAGGTTTAGGAAAGTGAGCCACCTTCCAGGGCGGGGATTACTGATGAAGGGAGGAGAGTGAAGTTCCCCAAACAGAGATGATTTTATCTCTAGAAACTTTTATGTTGAACACAGGGCCTTCTCTTGGTTTAGGACTAGCTTCTGCCTCAATCCCCGGATTAGCCGGGAGATTTGTGTTGGTGGAAGCTCAGAAATTCTGCTTTGCGAAGCCCTCTGGTTGGCTCAGTGCTGGGATCACACAGCTTTTTATAACTCCGCTTTAATGAGCGCCCAATTCCATCTGCTTTGAAAAGATTCTGGGAGGCATTAAATGAATGAATTGTCTAGTCTCACAATAAACAGACAATTGGCTGTTTCTAAGGCTTTTTTTCTCTCTTTGTGAAGTATAATTATCTTTTTGTTTCAACCGCTGCACCAAATGTCTCTTCTCTGATAAAAATCACAAAATTCTAAAACTAGCAAATATCAGAGCGAGGGGGTGATGCGGTCTTTGGGGGGTGGGGGAGATGCGGTATCAGTCCCTTCTTTGTCAGGGCCACGGGCAGTAAATGGAAAGTTTCTCTGGAGAGCTGACGTTACTTGGCCAAGGTCACCAGCTGCTGTGGAGCAGGCCTCTGTGTGCTGGGACCAGATGGAGGCGGCAGAGGGAGAGGACAGAGAGCAACCCAATTTGGTGTTGGACCTGGGGTGCGGCAGTGAGTGATGCAGAGCCCCCGTCCCCCTGGAGCTTGCATTCCAGTGGGGGCGCTGTCAGGAGGCCAAAGATGTGCTCAGGCCCTGGAAAGAGCTGCTGGGAAATGTGAGCTGCTGGGTGAGGGCTGCTTAGAGAGTGGTGACGGAAGAGGCCTCTTGTTGATAGAGCCGTTGGGAATAGCCTCCTGAGGAGGCGGCATGGGAGCAGAGACCTGGAGGAAGGAGGGATCTGCAGAGGTCTTGGGGAATAGCATTCTGGGTAGAGGGCGGCCCTGAGTCAGAGACTTGGTGATTCCTAGGAAGAGGAGGAAGGCCAGGAGGCCTGGAAGGAGGAAAAGGGCAAAAAGAATAGGGGGTGTGGTAAGGATAGGCAGGGTCCTGCAGAAGTTTGGATGAGAGAAAGTCACCGGGGCATGTTGACAAGGGAGTGTCCAGAACTGGCTTTGTTTTAAGATGGCTCTGCTTGCTGTGTGGGAAAACAGCACAGCTTTGGGGCTGAACAGACCCGAGTTCAGCACTGGCTTCTCCATTTACCACCCGTGTGACTCCGGGCAGCTGTGTGAGATCCCCTTTCCTTGTTTGTGCAATGGGAACACTAGCATCACCCCACAGGGTCGCTGTGCGATTACAGGAGATGACCCCCAAGACAGGGCCCGCTGTACAGTAAATGCTTCTCAGCGACATGGGTCCCTCCCCTGGATGCATGTCTGTAGCGTGTCCACTCCTATAGGGGGACTGGGGCGGGATGGGACTTTGGAAGCTGCCTCCGATTTTAGGAGAGTTTCAGGTTCTGATTCATGAACCCCAGAGAATTGGTTTGGTTTGGGTGGCTCCTAAGGAGGATGTGATGTGCATCGATCACCTTGGTAACTGCAACGGATGCTCTGTCAAAGCCTGTTGGGTTAACGTCTCGGCTAGACCAGGCCTCTGACAGGATGAGGCTGGAGGTGAAACACAGCCAGCCACGGGTGGTGGGCGACCTGCACCTCCGGGCGGTGACTCCAGCCTGTGAGTCAGTAAGGGCCCCCCCACCTACACACACACACACACACACACACACACACACACACACACCGTGGAAGGAGCAGGGACATTTACTTGAAAGGAGGCCTGGGGGCAAGTCTCTGAGCTGGGTCACGACTGGAAGGGTCAGATGTAATACACATTTCTATGAGGCCTCATACTCACTTAATTCCAGGCCAAATTTTAAACCAGGGCTAATATTACTATTGACTGTCACACGTAATAATTAAATAACTCATTTCTAAATTCCAAATGGCCTGTGACGATGCAGAGGTTGACTGCGTCTCCAGAGGAAACTGGTTTACGTGCGGCTTTTCAGAAACAGCAGGAGCGGTTGTATAGAGGGAACATTAGCACGTAGGTGGCAGGAGCTGCTGTTGCCCAGCAGGCCCGGTGGCATCCAGCCGGGATCAGTTCTTTCATCCGAGTAACGTTTAGTGAGCACGTAGCATGGGGAAGGGCTCGCGCTGGACTCCGGGATGTAATTCTCCAGTCCAGGGAATTTCCAGTCCAGGAAGGGCGCACATCGATGTGTAAAAAATGTATCTGTGTACGCATAAAAGGTTGCAATAAGTGCTCACTTGAAGTGTAAGTTTAACAGCTCCTACGGCAGAGTACTCACCACTTCTGTGTCTTTGGGTTACTCTCCCTGTTGGAATGACCTTCCTTGCACCCAAGTAGACCCGTGTTCTCGTGGTTCGAGCTCCTTGGTTGTTGGATCCCACAGAATCGGTCCTTCTCCGCGTTGGCCCTGGAGGTGCTCAGGGTGGAGTCCTGGTTTCTTCTGAGTTTCTCGGCTAAACACCTGCTCCTCTTTGGGTGGAGTCCCTTCAACATCTTGGTTATGCTCCTCTGGCCTCTGTCTCATGTGTCCTGTGAACCGTGGAGAGAGGGCTTTAGGGGACCTGGAGCACATGCTGGGTTATGTCCCCGGCGGTCACGCTGTTGATTCCAGAGAGTTCAAGTGGGTCTCAGATTCAGCAAGGTTTACGCTCTCCAGAGCCAGTGCAGGATTCCGCATTCACCAGCTGCCATCAGCACATTCCCCGTGCCATTAGCGTGGTGCTCGCTATGTGTTTTGATCAACCTGCTTGCTCAGTGCCTTCCTCTGGCGCTTCATCGTGTCCCCCCTCCCTCCCCCCCACCGGGGAAGTCCCGAAGGTCTGCATGCACATGGATGCTCTGTGTCCCAAGCCTCCTAGATCCATGGTCGGTAAACTGCAGCTCGCGAGCCACATGGGGCTCTTTGGCCCCTTGAGTGTGGCTCTTCCACAAAATACCACAGCCTGGGCGAGTCTATTAATATTTTGAAGAAGTGGCGTTAGAAGAAGTTTACATTTAAAACATTTGGTTCTCAAAAGAAATTTCAAACGTTGTACTGTTCATATTTGGCTCTGTTGACTAATGAGTTTGCCGACCACGGTCCTAGATTATTCTGATTGCAGTCAAGCTTAGTTATCCCTGATCAAAGCCAAGGGCAGAGCCCGATGACATGTCACTAGACATTTCTTTTGGGGTTGACACTCATTCGCTTACATGTGCCCCTGGGTGTCATCAGTCAAGCGGTTTCTAATCCATCTACTTGTCATTACATCAGGTTGTATTTCTGCATCTTGTCTTTCTGGATAGACCATTGCCGTCGCTTGAGCTCTGATTAACCAGCCTCGGGACTTAGTTGAACCTGCCACTTCCTTATTGAACCCATCTGGGTCATGACATCATGTTGTCATCCCGGGACTCAGCTGCCCTTACAGGAAAGCAAGGACCAAGGCGTGGTTTAGCAGCCCTCCCTTCCTGAAGCACTCTCCTCACTAGGCCTCTGAGATCTCCCACACGCCTCACGGGCAGCGCCTCCTCACGCTCCTTCGCTAATTCCAGCTCACCTCTTTGACCTTTAATTTTGCAGAGCCCCAGGCTCGGTCCTGGGACTTCTGCTCTAGGAGGTTGCATCCAAACTTGGGGCTTTAAATGCCATCTAACACTGATGACTTTCAAATTGAGATCTTTGGTCCCGACCTCATTTAAACTCCGGACTTGCACTTGGACTTGGGTAGTCAGTAGCCTGTCTATCATCTCCACTTAAATGGCCAATGGGCTTCTGGAACTTAGCAACCCAAAGCAACACTCCTGAAGTCCTCCCCTCCACCCCAACCCTGCTCTTCTCAATTGCAAGTGTCTTTCCACTTGCTCAGGTGTTTAGACACTTTTCTTTCTCTTCTCTTATGTCACATCAATCTGTTAGCAAATACTGTCAGCTCTACTTTGGAAGTATATAGACAACCTGATTTCTTCTCACCATCTCTCTCTACTGTTACCACCATATCTTGCTTGCATGGCTCAGGCCCATCTCTGTGCAGCAGCCAGAGCGGTCCTTGTAAAATGGAAGGCAGGTTCTGTCACTTCTCCCCTCCAAACCCTTCAATGAACTTACCATCTCACTCAAAGCAGTATGTGGTGCCCATTACTTCTGGGCTCTTATTTCTCATACTATGTCCTCCCCTGCTGCCCTCTGGTCCCTGCTCATCATCTTGCTGTTCCTCCAAAATCTCAAACATAACTCACCACCCCAGGGCCTTTGCACATGCTCTTCACTCTCTGGCATGCTCTCCCAGAGATCCACTTTCCTTTACGACCTGCCTGCCCAGATGTCACCTTTGCCCATAGGCCTTCCTGGTTTATTTAAAGTAGCCACTCTCACCCACCCTGGGTCTTCCTTCTTCCTTGTGTTTCTTCCCTTTTTTCACTAAAAGTCATCTCTGTGAGGCTTTTGTTCATTTCTGTATTCCAGTACCTAGAACATTAACTGGCACAAAAAATTATTGATTACGAAAGAAAGATTGAGCAAAGGAATGATGAAAGCATTCTTTTCAACCCTGGCTATTTTGTGGCCTGTCTGATTCATGTACAGAAGTCGGCATTTGCCTCAGATCTCTAGTCAGCACATTATATTAACAGCATGAAGGGAAGTAAAATGACATGTGGTTTCTGATGTGGGCTCCGATAGTGGTACAGTGGTAGGAACAACGAATCCACTAATTCTGGGTGTCAGGAAAGAGAAGAACCACTCGCTTCTGGCATTAAAATGAGAATCTGTATAGGATTGTCATAATTTGTGGAGAAATTAGAGGCACCTCTCCTTTCCCCTTTTGCCCACCCTTTTTGTGAATGACTTAAATCTTTCGGTGGAGACGAGTGGCAGAGTGATGGATCACTGACAGCCTCACAAATGAGGTGCTGCCTGCAGAGGGGCTGCGGGCCAGGGGACACTCTGCTTTTCAGAGCGGGAAGAGCGCCCTTCACTGGCCTCCCGTGTGAGTTTGGGGTTCTACTGCTCCTCCTGGCCCTTCCCTCGCTTCCCCCCACTCTCCCCTTCCCCCTGTTTCTCCCCCCCTCCCCGTTCCCCCCCCCCCCCCCACACACACACATAGCACAGGCCCACCAGGCGGATGGAGGGTATAAACTGGCCTGAAAACTCCTTGAGGGCCGGAGCCTGTGTTCCTTGCCCTTCTGTGCTCATGCCTCCCACACCACGGAGGCCCGGAGGATGTGTGGCTACGTGAGAGAACATGCAGAAAAAACCTCACGCTGTAGAAGACCATGCAAGATACATAGCTCTTCACACAGGGGTTCCATTTTCACTTCTGGGGCCTCTGCACCAAGGATTCAACTTGTAGGGAAGGATGCCGGCTGTTTTGGAGGCGAGGAAATCAAGCCCAGAGAAGCACCCTGGGAATCTGACCCTCTTCCCGGGTCCCCTGTCCTGCCCCCATCATCCTCCCTCGCATTCACCCAGGTGGGCTCCGTAGGGAACAGGGAGCCAGGGGCCTGAAGGAAAGGGCTGGCATTTTTTCAGCTCCTGTGGGGGATGAGGGATGGGCGATGGGAGTTGGAGAAGTTGCAGCCCAATCTTGCTCTTCTCCATGGCTTTCCTGGGGCTGCTACCCGCCCCCACTCCCACCCCTGCCCCCACTGCCTGTAATTGTGGTCTCACTTTGGAACCTTCTAGTTGCTTCCTGTCACAATCGTATAGCAGTCTCACTTTGGAAAAGCTCCCTGTTTTTCCAAGAAGGCACGTTAAAGGAATGAGACTCAGTGACCCAGGCAGTTCCTCGCAGGAGGCGGTGGGTGGCAGTGCCTACTCCGTCACTGGAACAGAGAGAGACATGCCTGGCTGCTCTGAGGCTGCTTCACGGAGACATTTCTGAGTTGCTGAAAATACTTCTTTGAAGCTTGTATTTTAGTGACTGAAATGGTGTAAGTTGGTCTGCATCTCTCTTCCTCAGTTATCCAAGTCATCCCCTCCAGTTCCCTGTTGTAGCCCAAAATCTAAAAACTTGCTCAGTACCTAGAAAGCTAGTGGACAACCTGGCATGCTGTCCTGGTTGGGCAGTGAGAATTTACATGTTCTCCTTTTGTATGTCCCCCCAAGCTTTACTCAGGGTTTTTTTCAGGAATGAAAATCAGGTGGGGTCAAAAGTTCAGTGACTTTGTGGTTCCTTCTCAGATACCCCAGTCCTACTCTTGTGTGAAGGCACAGGTCCAGGCCCAGTGACTACACAGGGCTGGGTAAAACCCCCCAAACTTAACTTGGGGTTAAAATGTTCTCCCTTGGGCCCCTGAGGAGGGGAGCAGGGCGAGGCCTCTTTCTCTGCTTCCTCCTGCCGCCCGCCCCCCACACCAGATGCTCCTCTGCCCACTTCCTTCCAGGGCATCGTGGGGGTGGGGCTCTGCCATCTGGGCTGGCAGATGGTGAAGGGGTGATGCCTGGTCATCGTGGAGCTCCTGCAGGTCCTCTGCCCAGTGGTTCCCGGGAGCTCAGTGCGTGTCACTGCCCAGAGGCCGCCTGCTGCCCCGCTCATGTCTGGCCTCCCCGCCAGGGCTCTGGCCTCCCTGTGAGCAGGACCAGCGATGGGACCTGGAGCCCGCCTGAGCCTCCCTGCGGCTGCTGAGTTGCCGGCCCTCATGGAGGCTGTGGGATGGTCACCCTCCCCCAAGGCAGGTTGCAACCACAAGGCAGGAAAGGGTAACTGTTAGTCTCCCTGGGGACCTTTTATGACAAGAGAAATAGGGAGACCATGTGTCTTCAGAGCAGCTGGTCTTCCTCTCACCTCTCATCTGGGCCAGCCTTGAGTGATGCTGCCCCCACGCCCTTGCCCCTCACCCCCCAGACAGCCAGGGTCTAGTGGGCTCCCTTTGGCTTATGTCCCAAGCCCTCCCTCTGGGCCCAGCAGCCATTCCCCAACCAGGTGGGGGTTGGATGTGCAGGGTGGTTTGCTCTGTCGGGAGGTCTTTGATGAAGGTGTAAGGCAGGGTTTCCTGCGTTCTGTCCCAGATTGTCTTCCTGTGGACACTGGCACACACCTCACCTCCAGCTCCTGGGCCACTCCTCTCTGGGGAGCTCATTTTCTTTAAAATGTCCTATTGGTCATCGTTGTCAAGGAGGGCAATGCTTCTCTGCCTATAGAAAAGCTGTTGCCTTTAGCCTAAGGGGAGGCGGGGGGTCTGGGTGAGGAGGGCTGGGAGAGCCCGGCCACGGTCTCATCCATCTCAGGGGGCGCCTCTGGCCTGGCATGGGGCAAGCATTCCGCAGGCCTGTGTCTGCTTCTCATCCAGCAGCTGGAAGGAATGTGCTTGTCTAGGCCAAAGCAGAGGATCCCGAGACCTGGGGGGCTGACTAGGGCTATTTTTGCATTTCTTTTCCGTGTGTGTGTGTGTGTGTGTGTGTGTGTGTGTGTGTGTAGAGAAGGAACTGAGGCTTGCCAGGTGGCACACAGAGGCGGAGCTGTGCTGGGTGGAACAAACCGCAGACACTCCCGAGGTTTATCCGTGAGACGATCTGCAGCTTCGCTTGCCTTTTCGTTTCTGCACGTGCAGGAAACTCTCCCGGGGAGAGGAGTTACGCTCACTCAGCACATGGTCCTTTCGTGTGGAGCCTGGGGAAGAGGCTGCTTGCATCCCCGAGGTCACTGACTGTCTGAGGGCTGTGGGGGGGGATGCAGGTTGGCGGGAAGAGGGGATGGTTTTTCATTCTTTCTGAAACATACAATGTTCATGAAACCATTGGATGGGGAGGTCTCCCGGGGACGGGGACACGGCTTGGCGACAAAAAGGTCATTCAGCAGCAGTGACTCTTCGGGACCCAGGTGCCCAGTCAGGGCCTCCACAGCAGAGGGTCGCCCTCGGGTCAGGGTGCCACTGACCCCATGACCTGGCTGGTCAGTGTGCTCCCCACACCCAGCTGACTTCTCGCTGCTTCCCCCCACCCCCTGCGTGCTCCCAGCTTCCAGCCCTCAGGGCTGTCTTCTCTGGGCTTTTGTTCACTTGTAGATTCTCCGTTCTGCCTTTACTCTGAGCGTCTGAGTGACTGCCAAGTCAGTTCCCGCCATCTCCGTTAGGCATGACATGGGGTGTGGTCAGGGCAAGTTGGGTGAGCACCTGCCATGTTTATGTCTTCCTCTTGGTCTAGCCCCATGGTCGGCAAACTGCAGCTTGCGAGCCACATGGGGCTCTTTGGCCCCTTTAGTGTGGCTCTTCCACAAAATACCAGGGCCTGGGCAAGTCTATTTTGAAGAAGTGGCGTTAGAAGAAGCTTACGTTTAAAAAATTGGCTCTCAAGAAATTTCAACCGTTGTTGATATTTGGCTCTGTGAACTAACGAGTTTGCCGACCACTGGTCTAGTAGAACAATGCAATGGGGATGAACTTGGATTGAATTCTTATTGTGTGCCAAGCACTTAGCATAGTGTTTGTATTTACTCGCATATTTCCTCCCTCCTCACAATAAGCTTATGGCATGGGGTGCCGTTTTTCACCCAAGTGGAAATTGAGACGTAGGCAGGTTTGGTAACTTGCCCAGATCACACAGGTTGTAAGTAGCGGAACTGGGATTTGGCACAAGGTATCTGTATTAAAATGCCCTGCCTGTCTCTCTGCCCCACATCCAGCCCTGACCAGGTGACCCTCTCATGTGTTTCAGGAGATAGGGGAAGGGGTAGGAGCCAGGCGGGCTTGAGTGCTGTACAGGTGGTTAGTGTAGGACTCAGTGCTCTCAGCCACACCCAGAGCCAGCTTGTTTGTTTGTTGGCTCCCTAATTCTGTTATAATGATACTGAGGCCCGGTGCACACATTCGTGCACCAGTGGGATCCCTCAGCCTGGCCTGTAGGATCGGGCCAAAACCAGCTCTGGGACATCCCTGAGGGGTCCTAGATTGCAAGAGGGCCAGGCTGAGGGACCCCACCAGTGCACAATAAGGGCCTGAGTAGGACGCAGGAGTTTGGCCAGCCAGGGAGGGCCCACAGGAGGGCTCCAGGGCTTGTCTGGCCTATCTTGCTCAGTCCCAATCGGCCAGACCTCAGCAGCAGGCTAACCTACCAGTTGGAGTGTCTGCCTTTCGGTGGTCAGTGCTTGTCATAGTGAGCAGTTGAGCAGCCTTAGCATATCATTAGCATATTACGCTTTGATTGGTTGAACAGACTACTGGACAACTGGACACTTAGCATATTAGGCTTTTATTATATAGGATGGCCTTAGGCATGTTCCCTTACTGTGTTCCTTTTTAGACACATGCTAAGTTCTGAAATCTGTCTAGTACTGAATGGATAATGAAACCACCTATTTTTACCAGAGGATAATTCTTCAAGGCTTCAATGGATGTGCCAAGAGCCAGTTTTCCAAAAGCCCATTTGTGGAATGGCAAATTTGATGAATATATGTGATTCTATCAACTTTTTAGGTGGGCTAGTATTCATTTCATCTGTATAGCAGCCCTTTCTGTTCTTGTTGATTTGTTTTTGCCTCTGCTGCCTGGGCGGCCACAGGGGTAGCCTCAGATGACTGTGGGGCAGAAGAATATGGATAGGGGAACATAAGGTGTGGGTACGGAGAATTCGTACACATGACTATAATCTTAATGTAGCAATGAAGAATCTATAAGGAAGTCCTCTTATATCCTTGAGTCTGAACTATTTGAATGAATTTTTCTTGTGACCTGGAGTCTTGGTCTTTGGCGCTCTCTCTTACTCTTCCCCTTTCTGTCTCTGAGAGTGCTATTCAGAATTCTGCTTTCACCGCAGCCAAAGGCAAAGGAGAGAGGAATCAGTACACGCAGCTAATTGATCTGCTTCTCCTCCGTTTGTCCTCATTCCAATTCGATTCCACTTCAGGGGATATGTGCAGACTTCCCACGAGGTCCGGCGTCCCTGCCCTCCCCCGCTCCCAGGGCTTCGCTGCAGGGTGCACGCTGCGGAGAAGAGCTTCCCACTGTGATACAGATGGCGGCTCCCTCCCAGCGCGCCCTGCTCCCATGCACAGCAGGTCTGGATACAGCAGGGAGCAGCCAAGGAACATTCTGCATTTCCTTATCTCCCAGCAAACTTGAGTTCTAATAAGTTGGCATTTAAACCCAAGGACTGAACATTCACATTTAGATGGAGAGTTGGAGCTTAGATCATGCATTATTTGTTGGTGACATAGGCAAAGCACCTCAAAGTTCCATCTGGAACTCATGTCCTTATTGATGCTGAATTGCTAGGGAGTCAACGTGAAGGAAAGCTGTTTACACCAGCCTAATGGTTATGTTGACTGGAAACACCAGCCAGCCCAGTAAAAGGGAGCACCCCCCATACTTTATTTTCAGCATAAAGTGTGAGCTCCAGTTTTGATCACAAGTGTGTGTGTGTGTGTGTGTGTGTGTGTGTGTGTGTGTTTTCACATACCTGTGTAGGTGCACCCATGCAGCACTCACATGTAATTTATCCAAAATGGTGGTTGTATTATGCAGAACTTCCTCGGTGCAAATACAGAACCAAAGGGAACCAGCTCATCCAATCAAGGGGTTTTCATTTGTGGTCAGTCCAGGTGTTATAATATGATTAGAATTTTCCCTTCCTCCCAATTTTTTTTTTAAAGTCCTGGCTTTCTATATCTCACCACAGATTGATCTTTTCCACGTGATGGAATGCACACTGCAGGTGGCCCCAGAACTGGACATTTTGCAGCTTCGGCCACGGGACAGGGACGTCTGCTCTCACCCTGGTTTCCAGGGAAGGGCATGCAGGCTGCCAGCTCTCACTGAGGCACAGGGTCGTGTGAGAACGGGTGCCCGAGGGCTCCCAGAGCGGATGTGGGGGAGAAGGAATTCTTACAGGAAGGGGGAATGTGGTTCCCCAAAGGAGAGGGTGGTGCCCACAGGTTCCCAGCAGACAAGGTGTCTGCTGGTGGTGTTCTTACACATTCCTGAGGACTTACCTCAAATGCACGTCTATTTTAAATCACTTGGCAGACTTAACTGTAATCTTAGATTTTTTTTTCCTTCCTGCTTCTTGTCAACGACAAGCTTTAATTATAATTACTCTTCGGTAGGCATGTTCTAGCACTTCTGATTCGTTTATCAAATTGAGCTTAACACAGTTACAAAGTCTAGGGAGAGCCCATCTTGAAGACCACAGAAGGCTCAGCTGTCATTTCGGTAATCCAGTCTCTGTGGCCAGGATTCTGTTCAGCTCTCCTCCATCTCCCTGAGCTCTCAGAAACAGTAAGACTCCTGCCCTTCAGCAGATATTTGGGAACACTGCACAGGTGAGAGAGTCCAGCTTTCTCATCTCCATCTAGGTAAGTGGTCTTCACCACAAACACATTTGGGCTTTGGGCATTGACTTCCATACTTCGTGTTTTAAGATTTAAAAAAAATATATTTTTTTTATTGATTTTCACAGAGAGGATGAGAGAGGGATAGAGAGTCAGAAACATCGATGAGAGAGAATCATCAATCAGCTGCCTCTTGCATACTCCCTACTGGGGATGTGCCCGCAACCAAGGTACATGCCCTTGACCGAATGGAACCTGGGACCTTTCAGTCCGCAGGCCGATGCTCTATCCACTGAGCCAAACCGGTTTCAGCTGTTTTAAGATTTGAGTTCATTTTCAGCTGATCCAGTAAAAGCAAAGTTCTTGATCATCCTGTGTTTTGCACAACTGTCATTGCCCACGCCCTCTACGTATCTGTGTCCAACCCTGCCGTTTGCCAGAATTTAGGATTAAGTGAGAAGACTCTGCAGTCCAGACAGGCCCCCCAATGACTGTCATTTTCATGGGAACAGCGGAAGGCATGGCAATTATAATGGAACCTGCAGGCTGGGGAGAGTAGAAGTACGAAAATGAGTTCGTGTGAGAAGCCAATTTCTCACCCTCCAATGAAACCAGAGAGGACAGGTGATCCCAGAGTCTGCTGCCAGCTGGGATCTGACCGTCTTGCCTGTGGGGCGGGCGTATCTTGGCATTTTGGGCACAGGTGTGTTTGCCAGCTTGCTCGGTTTGCCAGAGCTGCCCAGATAACTGTCCTTGTAATTCAGAGAGCTCTGAGTGTGCAACCATGGAGGAGTGGGGACAATCTGATCTTTTTTTAAATTTTATTTTAAAATTTTTATTGACTTTAGAGAGAAAGGGAAAGAGAGATAGAAACATCAACAATGAGAGAGAATCATTGACTGCTGCCTCCTGCATGTCCGCACTAGGGTCTGAGCTCACAACCCAGGCATGTGCCCTCATCGGGAATTGAACCGTGACCTCCTGGTTTATATATAAGTCGACGCTCAACCCCTAAGCCACGCTGTCCAGGTGAACAATCTGATCTTTGTGCACTCTTGAGTGTGAATCCCAACTTAAAAAAGCCTATTAAAAATGGATGAAATCATGGAATAGTCTTAACATTGGAAGGAACTTAGAAGTCAGTAAGTCCCAGATTCCGATCCAAGGTGGGAACCGGTCCTGGAGCCCCTCCGATGGAGGTTCCCAGCTCGGTCCCGAGGGGAAGCCGTGGCTCACAGGTGGCCCCTCTCACCGTGGCTGGGACGTGCTGGTATTTCTAGCCTCTGGTGGTGGAACTCTCCCTGTCTCTCCGCCTCTGCTGCCTCTTCTTTTTGGTGCCAAGGAAACTGAACTGACTCTTCCCACAATGAAGTTGACTTTTAAAAATTTAAGACTGTTATCTTGTACCCCCAAAGGCCGCGGTGCCCTGGCTAGGGAGGTCTAACACCCAATGCCTGAGTTTAAAGAAGGGCATTCTGACAGGCAAGGTTATCTCCAGCACTGGGTCCTCAGCACCTTCGCTTAGATTCTGTGTGACTTTTCTTAGCATCATTTGTGTGAAGAATTGGCCATTGTATTTTTGTATCTTACCACCCCCCACCCCCACCACCAGCATTCAGAGCTCAAAACTAGGAAATTCTAAGAACACAAGATTGTATTAAAACCCTGGTCTCTGCATCCTGGTGAAGGGTGTGGTTGTCTTTTGTGATGTCACCCCAGAAGTCAGCGAGTCCACCCTACATTCCTATGTGCTTTCATAATCTCTCAACCCTTCATCTGTGATTTATTTGAAGCATTGGCCGTTTTCATCTGTTCTAGATTGATAGCCTGTTATTGTTCTTAAGGTGTTGCTCCCCTAGCCCCTAGCACACACCATACTCTTGTCCAAACGTCCCTCCTGCCTTAAAAGGGGCAAACACAGCTCCCAGAGTCAGGTATTGATCAGTGCTGACTGGGACGTGCTGGGATGCAAGTACTTGGCTCCCACTGATAGAATAAGAGTTTGTGATAGATTGTGAGGCAGACAATCTTTTCCGGGTCCAAAACAATAGCTGTAAGACCGTCAGTGAGTCACCAAACCTCTCCAGGCTCCATTTTCCTCAAAGTATAAAATCACATGAATACTTTGTATTCTTCTGGGTTATTGCGAATGCTGTGAAAACAAGTTATTTAATATTAAGACTGTATAGCAAACTATACCATGACATACGGTGGGGATTTTGAGAGTTCAAAAATAACGTAAAAGAAAATATGGATGATGATATGGGGTATTTAGGACTCACATACATCCAGTTTCAAAATAACAGTAGTTGGTGTCTATAGGAAGGAATAGTACATTTGTACCTTGTAATTTAGAGGGAAAATAATCTCATAATTTCTAACACAGTTTTTGGGTGATCTGTGACGTGGTCCCATTAAGGCGGAAAGGCTTTCAGGAAGGAAATGGCATTGTTTGGGGAGAAATGAAATCACTCTTGGTTCCCACAGGAGAATAAAAGGGTTGAAACGCAAGGAGAGGCTGTTGATTTGTAAATCGTTTAAATCCCAGTTCTCAGCTTTGAGGACCTGAGCCTGACGGGGTCTCCTGGGAAGCTCCAGGGTGGATCCTGTGGTGCAGTGTTTCCCTGGGAAACTTCCAGAGGCTCGTGTCTGGGTCTGGCCGCTGTGTGAGGATGAGATGTCCCTGTTTCCTGAGAAATGCCAAGGGCTCAAAGCAGGCACTTGTCCGATCCCCATGTCCTGGGACTTAAGGTGTTCTTCTTTTTCCTCCCCCTTTAAAAAGTGTTATCTTTAAATCACAGTTTACAGGCAGTATGACTTTGTGTTAGTTTCAGGTGTACAGGGGGCGTTTTTCTCACACACCTGCTTTGTACCACAGACCGCTAATGTGTGGGGACAGCGGAAGCAGAGGTAATTTCCACATCTCCATGCAAGGTCTGACAGTGGTTTCCTGGGGTCATTTCTTTGCTTTCTATAGTGTCACTTACAACATGAACCCGTCTAGACGTGGAAAGAAAGTAGTTTTCTGTGCTTTGCTGTTGTTTTTGCAATGACTCAAGTATTAATCACAGCAAATCATCCCGTGGCCTCTGCCGTTTTTCTTCGGAGGGGAAGGATGGTCGCAGTGACCTTTTCACGGTGGAGCACTAACCCTGCACCCGGTGCTCTTTGTGTGTTCTTCTCCGCCCCCAGGGAGTTCTGTCCAACATCTCCTCCATCACCGACCTCGGCGGCTTCGACCCTGTCTGGCTCTTCCTGGTGGTGGGAGGAGTGATGTTCATTTTGGGATTTGCAGGGTGCATTGGAGCTCTACGGGAAAACACTTTCCTCCTCAAGTTTGTAAGTATCCCCCTCCGCTCGTGGTGCAAGCCAAGCACGCCCCCATCGGGAGGACTCGGTCTTTAGACGAGAGGAAAGGGTGCTGCCCCGAAAACGCTGGCAGAAATACAGCCCAGGCCATGCTTTTCTGTAAGAGAGCCCTCCATTCTGCCCCTGCCCATGCCTCCTTAACTATATATACACCATCTCCACCCCATGGCATCCGCAGGGGAGTTACACACGTAGTCACGGCTGCTTTCCCATCCCTGAATTACCTTTGGGACCGAGGTGGTTCTGTAGACATCGTTTTCTTCTTTTAAGTGACTCGTGCTTTCCCTTTTGAGCACACAATCAGAAGGAAGTTGTTCAGCGGGTTGGTTTAGAGAAACCAGACATAAGCCCCGTGGCTGTGGCCTGTGCAGATTAAATCTGCTAAGCAGCAGGTTTGGGTGACTATGGAGAAACAGTGAAAGGCAACATCTGCAGCATCCTTTTCAGATCCCGTGCAGGGTGCTGTGATCGCTGTTGGCATGAGTGCATTCGGGAGAGGAGTTTCTCCCCAGGGGCAGGTGGTGTTATAAAGAGAGCGTGAACAGTGACACCTTCCTTTGGAGATGCCTGCCCAAGGAGAGCAGGATGGCTTATGTGCATGTGTGTGTGTGTGTGTGTGTGTGTGTGTGTGTGTGAGAGAGAGAGAGAGAGAGAGAGAGAGAGAGAGAGAGTGTGAGAGAGAGAGAGAGAGAGATAGGGTCGGTGAGTGAGGCCAAAGCTCATTGAATGTGCCTGTTTGTGGGCATTTGGTGTCGGCCATATCACAGCCCTCCACATGACAATATCCACTCCACTCTCCTTTCCAAAAATAGAAAGTATGGGGGTGGGGAGGAAACCTACCCTCCTGTGATGAGGGGAGATGGTTAGATTTCTAGAGAATAGTGTAAGTTTAATATCACTAATCTCAACGTTTATGACACAGTGTCATTGAGGACCATTGTCATTCAAACAGGAGCTTCCACCAGGACTAGTCCCAACTGCCATGCAGAAGGCGATTCTCTCCCCAGCACATCTGCCACATTGTCCTCTGGCATTTTTTTTTTTTTTTCTTTTCTTTTTAATATACTTTTTTTTTATTTATTTTTTTACAAAGAGGAAGGGAGAGGGATAGAGAGTTAAAAACATCAATGAAAGAAACATCCATCAGCTGCCTCTTGCACAGCCCCTAGTGGGGATATGCCCACTACCTAGGTACATGCCCTTGATTTGGAATCGAACCCGGAACCCTTCAGTCCGCAGGCCAATGCTCTATCCATTGAGCCAAACCGGTCAGGGCGGCATTTTTTCTTGCACATCCCCAAGAAGAGCAGGCTCCCTGTCCTTACATTGGGCAGCTCTGGCCCAGACAAGGTCTGGAGGCTGTTTCACCGGGAAGTTCATAGGACTCGCGCTGACAGGGAAAAACCAAGGGAGACTTGGTCCGGGTGCAATTTAATGAGCCATTGGGTCTCTGTTCTGTATACATGGGTCTCTGGTGGAAGGAGCTCATTTCCCAAACTCTATTTCTCTTGCATCCACTTACCCACAATCCTATTCCCCACCGAGTCAAAGGCCTACAGAGGCCCCAGGAAGGTTTTGTCCCTGATAGCAACCTGCCAGTCCTCTTGGTGTGCGGTATTTCTAAAGCCTGAGCACACCTCCCTCAGCTCTTCTGTAGCCTATTTTGGGCTTCATCGTACTTGCTGATTGCCACTATTTTATCATTTTTAGCCTTCATGCCCCCAAATGATTCACTTTAATCATATTTGTTTATAAGGGTAGTCCCTTTATCACTTTTATAGATGAAGCTACTAGAGTTAACTTGCATAGGCAGAGAATTACACATTTCTCTAAGTTATCACCTTAAATTATAAAGTCCCATGTTGCAAATAAAGAGAATTATGTTGTTTTCTGGCTTTTTTAAGTCTTGGGGAATATTTTAAATGGCCTCTTTCTCCATTTAGTACATGCGGTAAAAACTGGCCTAGAATAGTCTTTGAAATAAGTAGGAAGTCAATGGCATCATCATTCCAGACAGCCTCCACCATCTGATGCTGTAAGGCCAGGAGAATTGCTGGGGGGAATCCAAGAGCTGAGCTACCGTGACATAGAAATGGAGCCTTCTCGTGGAATGAGGCCCTAGAACGAAGCCTGTGAGTCCATCTCTTCCCCTTAGGAAATGGAGAAATTTGCTCACAGGGCCCATTTCTGCCACATTTCGATAAGAATTTAATTTGGACTCAATTTTTGATATGCGTATTGTATAGTATTATGTGGAAATTTGCCAGGGTAACGAGAAATGAACCTGCCTAGCCTTTGTAAAGGTGAAGATGAAAACTTAATTAGAACTTTTGCATGACTTAGGTCTTATTGTTTGTGTGTGCACACACATGAGGTAGCTATGATGTTCTCATTTCTGTAGTGTCATGACTGTCATGTAGGGAGGTACCTAATAAAGGGAGGGGAGTTGTTTTATGCTACGCCAGGGGTCGGCACACCTTGGCTTGTGAGCCACATGTGGCTCTTTGGCCCCTTGAGTGTTCTAACGCCACTTCTTCAAAACAGACTCTCCCAGGCTGAAAACCGACTTCTGCGCATGGGCCACGAAGTTTCAATCTCACTGTACGTGCATGCCCGCACATGGTGTTTTGTGGAAGAGCCACACTCAAGGGGCCAAAGAGCCGCATGTGGTTTGCCAACCACTGTGCTAAGCTATCGGGTGGCCATTGCATAAAAGTGATAGGCTTCCCCTCCCCCACAAGTGTGAGCATTTAATGAACTTCCTCTGTGTGGCTTCAAGCCACCAGGACACAGACTCCCCTCCCCCAACACCTTCATCTTCTCCTCTGCTCTTCTCTGACGAACTTGGCCTTCATGATGATAGGCTGTTTGGGGAGCTTTCCCCGCCCTAGAACTTTGTAGCGGCTGGATTGCACCACGTAAGTGAAAGGAGCACCTCCGGGACTGTCCGCTGACCCAAGTCCGCAGTTTATCATGGTCAACAGCTGGGCCGAGCTCTGGTTCCCCTTTCAGTGGTGATCCTCGTACCAACTTCCCAAAGGGCCCTGGGCCACAGTTGTCGAAGCTGATCCTGTGATGATGCAAGCCTACCCCCCCACCCACTTCCTGTGCTTGCCGAGCAGCCGTGGCCCTGAAGCTTCCGGGTCTTCCTCACTCATGATGGCATGCTGGTGCCTGAGATGCAAGAGCAAAAGTGACCATTTTCCTGTCCTTTTCCTAGATTGAGGAAAGCTCCCTTTGAAGTTACCGGTACCAGTGATGATAATGAACTCGTTAGGTTCTATTGCTAGTGAGCTCTAGGGCAGATAAGCAGGAGCTCTGACCCTGAGGGCTGAGCTGGAGGGCCTTGAATGGGGCCTGAACCTTGGGATCCTAGACTTTGCCAGGCGCTTATTTCTTCCTCCCACCCTCCCCTTATGCCCACCCTCTCAGAGCAGCGCCTGGCAGCCTGGGCAACACTGTCAGACACACACTGTGATATGGCCCCCTCACACACACACACACACACACACACACACCACCCCCCCCCTTACTGTAAGAGGCTCTTTGGAGACAGGGTATGGGCCCACTCATCCTTGTTTCTGTAAACCCCACCCACCCAGCTCAGGGCCTGACCTCTTCCAGGTCATTCAGTCTATGCTTGTTGGATGAATACACATTTTTAGTCTTTTTGTTTATTTGTTTGTTTGGTTTTTATTAATTTTCACCAGAGGATATTTTTTCCATTGATTTTTTTTTATTTTTTTTTTATTTATTTTTTTATTTTTTTTAGAATAAAAAGGAGTAGGGAGGTGGAGAGAGAAACATCTATGTGAGACAGATTCATCTGTCGGTTGCCTCCAGCACAAGGCTCGATCGCTGGGGCCTGGGGTCGAACCCGAAACCCAGGCACATGCCCTTGACTGGGAATGGAACGCAAGACCCTTCAGGGCTTGGGCCGACGTTCCAAGCACTGAGCCAACACAGGCCAGGGCCGTTTTTTAGCCTTTTCCTCTGTGCCCGCCCCCACGAGGTGTGCTCCCGGTTGGCCGCTTGAGGGCAGCCTGCGGAACGTAGACTCAACAGCAGCTCTGGCCCCTCAGCCTCCTCCCTCGGCCGCCCCAGTCCTGCAGCCTCTGGAGCTCTGCTGACAGGGGTGTCGCCTTTCTGTCCTCATCACGAGAAGTTTGCCTGCAGTTTGTACACTGCTCCGTCACAGCCTCATTTCTCAGAAACTCTTTGAACCAATTAAAATGGAAAAGGGTAAGAGCGTGGAGGCTGGAGGAAGTGGAAAGAACTGGAGGTGTGAAGGTACGTGGTATGACTAAGGCGAGGCTCTGCTGAGTGTTCTAGACGGAAGGGAATCTTCTCCGGTTCGCGGGCCGTTCCCACGTTACCCGGGGCCTCCCACCTGCCCGTGGCCGGTCCTCTGCACGCTGATGTTATTTAAAACATTCTAGGCTGGCGCTTCACAGAGAAAAGCGGTTTTGTTTTATTTTCTTGGTGGGGAATTATTTTCATGGCGCAGTCACCCCCCAACTTCCCCTCTGCTCTTTTCATCTAAGATACACATGTGTGCTGCTTTACCCGGGGGAGCAGGTGCAGAGGGGAATCGGGGCAGTGTCTGAATCCATAAAAGGAACATATAGCGTACAGGAGGATCCAGGCCACAGTCACACATGACAGGTGATCTTTAAATATCGGGGTGATTTATTTCTCAGTGCTGCAAAAGCTTGCTGGAGGAAGGGCCAGGCCATTGTTGAGCGCCTGGCAGGCAGCGCATTAATCAGGAGAAATTCGTTAGGCCTTCATGTGACGCTAATGAGAAATCCCTATCATCATGTGTTTGCTTGTGAGCTTTGTTGGTTAATTGCCAAATGGAGCCACCGGGGCCCCAAAATGTGATTATGAAATGATTTTTTTTTTGAAAGTCCTTTCTTGGAGTGTAATATTTTATTAATGAACTTTAAGGAACGGAAAGTTTGGACGTGTGGAACCACCCAGCGTAATTACAAACCTTTTTAGAAGGAGCCATTGAACTGTGTAACGGCTCTCCGTGTCTGTGTCTCTTGTCTTAGTTCTCTGTGTTCCTGGGCATCATTTTCTTCCTGGAGCTCACTGCCGGGGTGCTGGCATTCGTTTTCAAAGACTGGATCAAAGACCAGCTGTACTTCTTCATAAACAACAACATCCGAGCGTACAGGGATGACATTGACTTGCAAAACCTCATAGACTTCACCCAGGAATATGTAAGTGGGAACTCGGTTTCTTTTCAAGTTGAAAGCCTCCTGGGAAGGATGGCCCCAGAGGGCATCCTCCTGGCTCCGCACCTGCCAGCTGGGACGCCCCTCTGGCGGGCCCGCGCGGCTTTTGGTTTGTTCACTTGTCTGTGTATTCTTCTCTGACGTGTTCTGTGGCCTACACGATCTGTGCTTCTCATGGAAGTGCCCTGTTTTCCCTTAATCTTCATTCCTGCCCAGAGCAGCAAAGAAGAAAACTCTTGAGCAAGAAGGTTCTGATCACAGTTGCCCTTTGCTGCCGACCTGGGAAGAAGATTGCTTTGCTACAGGTTTAACATCTCATTGGGCGTTAAATGTGGATTCCGCCTTGTCCCTTGCCCAATTCTAGTCACCCTCCACACTTCACAGCTCAGAATAGCATCCTCAGGAGGAGGGTAATTCCCGGGCATATACCTATTCTGTACTATTACAGCACGCACGCACGCGCGGGTTAAACCCAAAGTTGAGCAAGTTTTACCCCCACGTGGCCTCTGCCAACTGGAGAATCGGTGCGGAGTGCCCCTCCCACCCGGTTTCTGAACATTTCTCTGGGGCGCCGCCCCTGCACGGCAAACGAAGCAGCAGACCCCCGTTCCGCTCAGAATGCAAAATGACATCTAAACAGGGCTCAGAACATACAGATCTGGTGCCCAAACCCAAGCAGCTCCGCGACTTTGGGTAATAGGACCTTGGCCTGCTTCCCCAACAGGAACGTGGAAATAGTAAAAGCTGCCGTTTAACTCGTGGAGATTCGGTGACACTCGAGTAAGATGTGCTTGGTGGCTTCGCAGCAGGCGTAAGATGCTGAGGTCCTGCACTCGGGCAGGCGCTTCTTGGCAGACACTCCACCAATCGGCTAAGCCGCGCAGCCCCGGACAGTGGTGTCCGTGATGCTGATGCATATGGAGGAGGAGCTGAGTCCCTTTGAGAGAGGGAGGAGCGGGCTGTGTCAGCTTATCCGAGACACACACACACACACACACACACAAAATCTCACACACACACACACACACACACACACACACCAGGCCCTCAGAATGGAGCAAGCTGGCTTAATTTTGTGCCATGGCAGCAAGGCCTGCCCTGGAGTGAGCGGCAGTGGGGCGTGAAATGAAGCCCCCTGTCATCTCCTCCGTGGCCCTCCCTGCTTTGTTAGGTCACAATGGATGCAGGCCCATGCCTTGCCAAGTATCACTGCTGCCTCGTCTGCATGACAGTGCTGATGGAGCTCTGCAGCCAACTCTGGGATGCGCAGCCCAGGCCCTCAGAGAACCCGATGAGGCGGACGAACATGCGAACACACGTTCTCTTGAAGTGCTGTTTGCTTTGCGGGGAAATGCTATCGTTTCATGTGATTTTTTCCTTTTCTGTTGTGGAGCTGATTGTTCTGAAGTAGCTGCTGGTCCTAGAAGCCGTCCAGTGTCATGGCTGGATGTTTAACTGGGAGAAGTGGAGCTAGTCCACGGGGGAGGAGACAAGGGGCCCAGCCTCTGAGTCAGGCCCCTCGGAAGACCCACGGAATTTAACATGATTATATTTTAATTAGACGATTGCATTCTTAAGTAATTTTCTGAAAATGTAAACACCTGCTCTTATGTAAACAGATTCCAAGCACTAACAGATACGTAATGAAAAGTCAGCCTCTAAAACTTAGGGGGGTAATGGGTGTGCTCACAATTTTGATGGTGGTGATGGTCCCATGTTGTTTACATATGTAAAACAATGATCCAGTTGAACACTTTAACTGTGTGCAGTTTATTGCATGTTAGTGATACAGCCAAAAAACAGATTTTTAAAAAACCATTAAGGTGTAGAGATCAAAACTGTAAAAAAGGAAATCTCTAGATATCCCACCCACGGCCCTAGTTTTCTCCTTCAGACCCTGCTGTTTAGTGTCTTATTTATCCTTCTAGAATGTTCCCACATGCACCAAACTGTTCTAAGGGAGCCCTGCTATAACCTCCTGTCCTCCCTTCTCCCCCCACCTAACGCCATGGGTCTCATCGACCTTCCCAATCACAGGCCCACGCATCCTTACAGACCTTCCGCCTGCGTTATTTTGGAGGCTTTGGCGGGGGCTGTTAGGTCCAGTCTGGTGTAAAAATAAGTTCTGGGACGGAAGGGAGGGTTGGGGCCGGCAGGCCTGGGGGTGGCCGTGGGGGCGGGTGTGGGGGCAGCGCCCGGTGGCCTCCGGGTCGAGGTGTTCTAATTCTCTCCTGTTTGCTCTAGTGGCAGTGCTGTGGGGCTTTTGGAGCTGATGATTGGAACCTAAATATTTACTTCAATTGCACAGATTCCAATGCAAGTCGGGAGAGGTGCGGCGTGCCATTCTCCTGCTGTACTAAAGACCCCGCGGTAAGTGAGGCAGCCCCGCGCCCCCTGCTCCCGCACCGTCCGGGCGGGTGGTATGTGGGCCAGGCAGAGTGGGGTTCTTCTGGGACCCTCTACCCACTTAGTCCTGACTGTGGCACCTGCACGGGGCCGTAGGGCTAGTTCCTCCCAGCAGGAGGGATCATCGCGGGCGGGCGCTCACTCACCAGGGCACTCCGGCTCCTGTTCTGAGCCCCTGTGTGCCTGGGCTCCTTTAAGCCCGGAACGTTCCTGCCGGCAGATACCAACATTACCTTCCCTTTTTAGGTGAAATCGAGGCCCCTGCATTTTAAGTCCCTACCCAAGCTCCATCGCCAGCGAGTGTTGGCGCTGAGCGTCAGCCCCAGGCAGCCTGCTGCTCCTTCTTTAAGGCTCCCCTGGGAGCTCTCAGCAGGTTGCGGTTAGTAACCCGCTTAGTTGTGGGGGACGCGTTGGAACGGAGGAGCCTGAGACAAGGATGCTCTGTGGGAAGACTGTAGCTGCCCAGACTCGTTCGTAGCCTGTCAGCCCCCAAGTGTGCACCCTCAGGGCTGCCCTTGCCCCCATCAAGCAGCTCCGAGTGGGCACCGATGAGTTCCTGGCCAGTTCCCCCTGGAAGGCAGAGGGTCTGCCACTCTTCACAAGGGGCGCGGCCTTGGGTGGGGAAGCAGAAGTTCCCTGCAGCTGCCCATGGCCCATGGCCCACAGTGGGGGTCAGCCTGGCTGTTACTCTTGGTCTGAAGAGACTGAGAATCAGGAAGGCCTGTGCTCGCTGCTCTGGGTCTCGCCGAGACAGCTGACCGTCCCCCTGGTTTGTTTTTCCCTTCCCTCTGAGGAGGTCCAAAGGCACTCACCCGGCAGAGCCCAGGGTGCCGCGCAGGCAGCCTTGCGCTGGCAGACAGGTGCCAGCGGCTCTGTCTCCGGTTCTGCCGTTTTAACACTCCCTCAGATGAACTCTGAGGCTCTCAGAAGGCATTATGTCTCCCTTTCGGCGACAGATCCTCTGGGTAGAGGTATCTCATTCCATAAACGCCAAGATAAGAAATTCCACCCACTCCCTGCAGAGGGGAAAAAAGAAGCAAGCCTAAAAGAGGGGAAGCCACATTTCCGATCAGGGCTGTTGGATGTCAGAACATGTGATATGTGACTAGAGTAAGGTGACCAGATGTCCCGCTTTTGGCAGAACAGTCCCGATTTTTAACAATTTGTCCTGCGTCCCGCGGCGTTTTAAAAAAGTCCCGATTTTTGGAAAGATTCTTTTAAATCTTTTAGAGTTTTTTTTTAAAACACCGCGGGACGTGGGACAAATTGTTAAAAATCAGGACTGTCCCGCCAAAAGCGGGATGTCTGGTCACCTTAGACTAGGATGTTGTTTTGTTTTTTATGAAGTTCTCATTGAAAACTCATTTAAATAATACAGAAATATACATATTCAAAAGTAGAAGTTTCCCCCTGCACCAAAGAGAGCAAATATGAAGCCAGTCATTGTGCCCATTCGGCATGTTTTTGTTTAAATATATTTTATTGATTTTTTTACAGGAAGGAAGGGAGAGGGATAGAGAGTTAGAAACATCAATGAGAGAAACATCCATCAGCTGCCTCCTGCACACCCCTTACTGGGGATGTACCCGCAATCAAGGTACACGCCCTTGACCGAAATCAAACCTGGGACCTTTCAGTCCGCAGGCCGACGCTCTATCCACTGAGCCAAACCGGTTAGGGCAAGCATGGTTTTTATCTGTCTCCAGCTCCCTGAACACTTTAAACATATCGAGGCTGCCAGCTCTGAAATCTGGACTTCCCATACAATGGTCTCGCTCTCCTTCCTGGTATTTCCAGAGCCTCTGTTTCCCTTGTTTGGAAAAGGGCATATTTTAATACCTGCTTCCAAGGATTGTTAAAATGATTACATGGGATAACATATCAAAGGGCTCGCCGAGGCGCGGTCCCGCTGCCTGCCCCAGTGCACATGTATTCCTCTGAGGGGGCCTCATCTGTTGATTCCTCCAGGGGCTTTCTGACCGGCATGACTATCGCTGTCCTCTCTTCTTCCCCCCAGGAGGATGTCATCAACACTCAGTGTGGCTACGATGCCAGGCAGAAACCAGTAAGTGGGACTTCACCTTGTCGCTTAGCGCCCAGGGTGTTGGAGGCGCTCCTGAACCTCCGTGGTGACCTGTGTTCTCCTCTTCCCTTGTGAAGGAGGTCGACCAGCAGATCGTAATCTACACGAAAGGCTGCGTGCCCCAGTTTGAGAAGTGGCTGCAGGACAATTTGACCATCGTGGCCGGTGTGTTCATAGGCATTGCGTTGCTGCAGGTAAGGCCCGGCTTCTTCCCGGACGGCACAGGGAGGCGATGCCCGGGAGAATCCTCACCAGGCCGGCACTCTGCCTGACCAGGTGAATGGTCCAGCATTTAAGACACAAGTGGTGGGGCTGGGAAACAGACCCAAATGATGTGGTTTTTTTATTAAAGCTCTGGTTTTAGATGCAACTCTATGCTAAAATACATTAGGAAACTGTGTTGTGTTTTTCCCTTTGAGATGGAGACATTGGTTGGGTCTGGGCGTTTCTTGGGCTCAATAATTCTGTGTGTGCCATCTGGGCAGACAGGAATGGTCAAAAGCAGATCCAAGGGGTGAGGTTAAGGTTTCTGTGGATTTTTACAAACATGCTGTCTCCGGCCCACCTTCCCAAAGTGCTAGTGAGGAACAGGAGTGCCCACTTCTTTGCCTGTGCAGTCCCGAGTGTGGCTTTTTCATCCCATGCAGATGGAGATGTGATACTTTCCTCGGAGCCCAAATGCGGTGCGGTGGTTGAAAGAAACAAAAGAAGATCTAAATAACGGAAAGCCTTCCCATACTCAGAGACTGAAAGGCTTCCTGTCACTAATGTGGCAGGACTCCTCAAATCCATCTACAGATTCAGTGCAATCTCTGAATTCAAATTGCATTTTTAATTTTTTCCCCCAAAATGGACACATTGATCCTAAAATTCATATGGAAATGCAAAGGACCCAGAATAGCAAAACAGAACGAAATTGGAGACTTACTTCAAAGGTGCAGTCATCAAGATGGTGCCTCCTGGCATAAGGTTGGCATATAGGTCAGTGGAATGGAATAGAAAGTCCAGAAGCAAACCCATACATCAATGGCCAACAGGTTTTTGACAAGGGAACCAAGACCGTTCACTGGGGCAAAAATAGTCTTTTCAATGAATGATGCCAGACCAACTGACTATCCATATGCAAATGAATAAATTTGAACTCCTACCTCACACCATACATGAAAATTCACTCAAACTCTGGACCAAAGACCACAATATAAGAGCTAAAACTATAACACTCTCAGGAGAAAGTACAGGTGTAGCTCTTTGCGACCCAGGAGTAGGTGGTTTTCATAGATGCCACACTACAAGCACAAGCAACCAAAGAAATAATAGATCCATTGGACTTGGCCAACATTAAAAACTTCTGTGCTATGAATTCTGAGAAAATGGAATGACAGCCCACAAAAACGGAAGAAGATATTTTGCAAAGCATTATATCTGATAAGGATCAAGTATCTGGACTATACCAAGAACAACTCAACAATTAAAAAGACAAACCCAATTTAAAGATGGGCAAAGAATTTGAATAGTCTCCAGAGGAGACACAAATAATAGCTAGTAAGCATGTGAATAGCTGCATGTTACCATTAATTGTTAGGGAAATTTGAATAAAAACCACAGTGAGATACCCACCACCTCACACTCAGCAGGATGGACGTACAGTTGACCCTTGAGCAGCATGGATTTCAGCCGTGTGGGTCCACTCATAAGCACTTTTTTTTTTCCAACTGACCACAGTTCAGTTGATCTATGGAGTTCACCTGACTTAGGTTGGGAATCTGAGTATGCAGAAAACTGACCAGTTAGGTGCGGATTTTCAACTGCTGGGATTACAGCACCCGTAACCCCCATGTTGTTCAGGGGTGGACTGTAATGATAAAGGAAAATAATAACGAGTTGTCGAGGATGTGAAGAAATTGGGAATCCTCACACATCATTGGAGGGAATGAAAATGATGCAGCCTCTACAGAAAACAATTTGCAATTCCTAAGAAAATTACAGTTATCATATGACCCCGAAATTCTATTCTGAGGGATGTACCCAAAGAGAATTAAAAACATGTATTCACCCAAAAACATTTATACAGATGTTCATAGTGATATTATTCATAAGAGCCCAAAAAAGGAAACACTGCAGATGCCCATCACCTGATGAGTGGAAAAACAAAATATGGGTTTATCCATATACTGGAATATCATCCAAACCATCAAAAGGAATAACTCCTGGAACATGCTACAACATGGGTGGACCTTGAATACCCTGTGCTGTGTGAAAGCGGACTGACACAAAAGGCCAGATGTTATATGATTCCATTTATATGAAATGTCCAGAAGGAGCAATTTCAAAGAAAACAAATTAGTGGCTGGCAGGACTGTGGAGGTGGGGGGCATGGGAATGACTGCTTATGGGTACAGTTTCTTTTTTGGGTGATGAAATGTGTTGCAAACAGATAGTGGTCATAGTTGCATATCCCTGTGAATACACTATAAACCACTGAATTATGCACTTTAAAAGAACGGGTTTTACAGTATATGAGTTACATCTCAATTTAAAAGATCAAAGATAAGAAAAATCGGATTCAGCCCACCAGCGTGGCTCAGTGGTTGAACATTGACCCATGGACCAGAAGGTTGAGATTTGATTCCCAGTCAGGGCATATGCCCAGGTTGTGGACTCGATCTCCAGTAGGGGGCGTGCAGGAGGCAGCTGATCAGTGATTCTCTCCCATCATTGATGTTTCTATTTTCCCTCTCCTCCCTTCCTCTGAAATCCATAAAATATATTTAAAAAAGAAAAAGGAAAAATAGGGTTCATTGGCCAAGGAAAAGCCTAATGATGTTCAGAGTTTCACTGTTTGACTCTTTCTCTTCCTTCCTCAGATCTTTGGGATATGCCTGGCCCAGAACCTGGTTAGCGACATCGAAGCAGTCAGGGCTAGCTGGTAGGGCAGGGCACCTGTCACCGCTGCAGAACACTGGACACCCAGCCTCCGCTCCCTCCAGCGGCTCGACCGTGTCCACACCGTTGGACCGTCCCCAGGGCCTCCTGCCATCCCACCTGACGGAGCTGCCGAGAACTTGTTTTGAGGGGGAAACTGAGAAATGCTGCTTACTGACAGAATTAAAGAAAAAATAACCAGTATGAAAGTCATTGCACCGTGAATCTCTACTGTAGCCATGAATTTATGGATGGTTGGATACTTAACCAAAAAAAAAGAAAAATAGGGAGGGCGGGGAACCCGTATGCACTTGGAGGTGTGGGGAAAGCCTTGTTGTCCTCGGGAGTGAACGGCGGGCTGGTGGCGGCAGCCTTCCCCTTCCTCACACCATGGCCTGAAGATGTGCATCTTTCCTAAAACCCAGCGCCTTCCCTGTGAGGGCTGGGCCATTGGACACTCCATGGGACACTCCCTTCGCTGGACACTCCAATGAGCTGTGACAGCTCGTGGCCCAAGGAGAAGACAGCTTGCCCGTGGGGTCACGTTTTGAGATGGCATTCAGCAAGTGACGTGCCCGGCCCATTGGGCCCCCTGACAAGAGAAGCTGTGTGTTCCGAGTGCACAGAGCAGGACCCCGGGAGCGCTCGGTGATGCCGGGTTGTAGCAGGACAGATCTTTTTTCTAGGTGAGCCTGCGCTTTATTTACCAGTGACATTCAGGAGAACATGAGGCTCATGACGAGGTGTTAGTTGAAGACACCCTCACCCCAGCCACTCACGTCGGTGTTGGATTCTTCAGAAACTCTGGGGCTTTGGCTTTTTTTTTTTTCTTCTTTCCCTTTTTTGTTTTGGTCTCCCCAAAAGCTGGCATTTCTGTTAAGGTTTAAAGTGTTTTCTTACAAACTTGAATATTAATTTTGTGTGTGTCATCTCCCCGCATGACCCGTGAATCTGAACCCACCAGTTTCCCTTCCCACCATCTCTCCGACATGTCTAGGTGTGGTGTGGGCAGCACTGGGTGGGGGGAGGTGTGGCGAGGGCTCCTGGCTGGGAAGGACCCGCTGGGCCCACACAGATGCATCCATGGACTCCACCCCTCAGCCATATGGGTCATCGCCGTGGTCTCTGCTGCATCCTGCCCCGCTCTCTCCTGGGATGGGAGTAAACCCCTTTCCAAAACAACATTGACACAATCAAAAAACTTCTAGTGGGGTTTTCCCCTCATCTGGTTTTAGTTTTACTCTTTTTTTTTTTTTTAAAGGGAAGCGTGCATGGGCAGAGCTCTTTCTGTTCTCATAGCGCAGATTAACCATCAGGATGGCCACAAAGCACAAATACTCCGAGGGGGACGTTGACGGGCAGGTTTTCTGAGTCTCAGGTGGAAAACCACCTCCAGGTGCTGCCACCCACCTCTGGCCTGCCTCCAGGGGGGAGGGACCCATTTTTGCCCCCAGATTTTAATCCAGCCTCATCTGCCAGGATATCACTCTCCTGGGGGAGCAGGTATCAGTCTGTGGAATGCTGGGGAAAGAAACACAGGTGTGTTTCACGGCGATGACACATTTGCCAATGCGTGGCCGGGCGCCGGCGAGCACATTTGCTGAAGCTTGAGCAAGGCTTTCCGCTTCCGCCCCTGGGGCAGCCCTGCGGCCGGTGGGCGTGTCGGTCTGGACTGAGAAAGGACAGCAGTTCTCTGAGAAACACCTGGTCTCTGGGGTTTGGGTGTGTCTGATCTGCATGTGCGTGTGTGTGTCTGTATCGTTAGCGATGTCCATCCCATGCTCCAGCTGTAAGATGATTTTATCCCGCCTCGCCCCCACCACGCTGTCCTCCTGTGATGTCCTTCCCACACGGAGGCTCGGCTCCCGGCCGGCGCGCTTGTCCTTCCTGTCCATTACCTCATCCTCCAGAGAACCCCCTCTGACCAGCTGACTCAGAACCGGGCGAGGGGCCCACCCTTCGGCACATCCAGCGAAAGGCCAAACGGAAGTCCAAGTGAGTTTTAAAATTTTAACGAAGCGCCCTTTATTTTTTACACTTGAGAGTGGTTGTAATAAAGGCTGTCATTAATAAACTTGGTTCTACCTTACACGGAGTTATGTCTGTCTTCGTTGCTTCGCTCTTGAAATTGCAACAGTCTCGAACGCAGCGATCCCCAAACTTCAGCAGCCAGGGTCAGGATCCCCGGACAGCTTGTTGAAACACAGGTGACTGTGCCTACCCCGTTCCCAGAATTTCTGACTCAGTGCTTCTGAGGAGGTGCTGTCCTGACTGGTTCGAGGGTGATGGTTTGCTGGTGACGCTGTTGTCGTGCATTTTCAATCACAATTAGAAAATCCCCGCCCGGGGCCGGTTCCCTCAGGCGAAGAGACAGGGAACGTGTTGTGATGGGGAGGGAAAGGTCTCGGTGCTATGGGCTGCCATGGGCGGAGCAGGATGTGTAGGAAATCTCTGTTCCTAAGGCCATTGCTGGTCCCAGTCTCCCAGAGACCATGTGAGATGCAGATCCTGTCAGGCCTTGCCCCCAGCAGTTCTGTGGTGGGGAAGCCAGAGCCTATATATATTGTATTTTTCTTTCTTTTTATTTTTATAGAATCTATATTTTTAAGAAAGTCCCATTGAAAATGTAATGCACAGTGAGAATTAGGACGCGCGTGGGCCTAGGTAAATCTTGATAATATCCACAACCTTTTTCTAAGAAAATAATTTCTAGTCGTCTCTTAGAGCAGGAATCTTAGCCGGTTGGAGAAATGCTGACAACTTTTATTTTGAATTATCACTGCAGAAGGAGACGCCTGTCTTTAGAGCGGTCAGGGGTTTTCTTCAAAGATTAAATGAAAACAAAATTTTAAGGTTCTCGCACAGTATTTTCAGACCCTGACACTGTGCCAAGACTGGTTTGGGAAATGTTTTGCCACAGACTTCTGGGTACTTGAGAGCACAAATGTTGTTTTGACTTTAGGGGAGTGTATCCGTGGTAATGGGAGGTCACCAATCCCGATTTCTTGAGTTTTCTTAGCTGTGCTGGAGAGATCTCGTATGTATGGGAGGCCGTTTGTCCTCCTTGCTTCTCAGTAAACTCTAGGCCCAGAAAGGAGAAATATTACAGTTCAGAAGTAAAGGGATTCAGCCTGGCTGGTGTGGCTCCGTGTTTGAGCATCGACCTATGAACCAGGAGGTCATGGTTCGATTCCCAGTCAGGGCATATGCCCCAGTTGCGGGCTCAATCCCCTGTATGTGGTGTGCAGGAGGCAGCCGGTCAGTGATTCTCTCCTCATTGATGTTTCTGTCTCTTCCTCTCTAAAATCAATAAAAATATATTTTGAACAAAAGAACTAAAGGGATGCTTTGTCTCCGAAACTCAGAACTTATAGGAAATCTCCTCTGTGCAGGCAGGCTTGGAGGAGGATTATTCTGTTTCTGTCTCTGTTGTTTGAACCGTTACCACAAACGTCTGCGTCCGTGATTTAAAAATATCTAATAGTGTTTTTAAAAATGAACACAGGGATTAAAAAGTAGAATTTTGCATCATAAGACACTTGTAAATAAAAGATGTGTTTTCTCTCTACCCAGGAATTAACCTCTAACTGTGTTTCTGCTTTCTTCCTGCCGCAGGCCCCTCCTTCTCTCGGGGGTTCTGAGAAGTGTCTCTGGGCTCTTTCTTATTTTGCACACCATGCCCCATGTAGCGTTCTCAAATTGTGATTTCAAAATGCATGGCTCTGCAGAGTTTCTGGAGCTCCTCTCAGGGCTGCTCCTGGCCGCTGGAGCCCTGGCAAGCAGCTAGACAGGAGGAGCCAGAGCCGGGGACCTGACTGGCCATCTGGCTCTCTTGGTCCTTGTTTCCATGAAGCCCCGTGACTCTGGGGAACCCCTGTTCCGACTCCGGGAGGAGGGGGAAGGTCTCCAGGAGCGCAGGCCAGCTTCCCCTCGAGGCTCTGGGGCTGCTTCCAGGTGTTGCATCCTGTCTCAGGATGGGAAGCCTGGTCTTGGAGCGAGAAGGGGGGTGAGAAGGAGGATGTAGGGTTTGCCTGGAAGTAGGGCCCCACTAGGCCTCTTCGTGGTGACATGATAAAACCTACAGGAATCTGTAGGTGACAGCAGACGGGGCATAGGTACCTGGGTGGGCTAGGGCGCAGAGAAGAGAAGCCGAACTCCGAGGAGAAGGACAAATCCATCTTCAGGCTGACGTGAGCCTTTCTTTTTGGGAGAGTTTGTGATGAAGTCAAGTTGACCAGGTTGCAGCTTTGAGGACTTCTTTGATTGGAGGGATTAAAGACGCTTCCTTTGGCCTGTTCCTGCTGAGGAGTTCTCCCTCAGCGGGGGACCCTGAGAGGATGCCTGGGTTAGCCCACCCCTGGGATCCATGGGCCCAAAGCAAACGCCTCAGGCCCTGCACGGCTGGTGCAGCTGATGACTGCTGCCAGGAATCCTGTGGGAAGAGGGGTGAGCTCCTGGGCTTTAAATTTCGTTCACAAAGCGGGACACAGCAGTGTGCACACAGGAGAGCACTTCTCAGGTTGTTGCCCTGTATTTAGTGTGGAGTTGCGTCATACGTGGGAGAAAGACAACCTTTTAAATCGGGAGTTTATCATGCCTTCGATTTTGCTTTTGCAGAACTGGTTAGAACAGGAACGTTTTAAAGGCCCGCCCTCTAGTGGTGATCCCGTGGAATGCCGGGCGAGGTGGGAGCTCTGCGGCAGGGCTGACACAGGTCCCTTGAGAGGTGCTCACACTTCGCAGGAACTTGAAGGCTAAATAGCTGGGCCTTGAGTCCCTTTACACACTCCTGAGAGTGGCCCGGTCTGCCTTAGGTAGGGAGCGGGCCGTTTAACCCCCTTCACCTCCTCATCCTGACCTCGCTGCTAGGACTTTAAAGGGCACGGCCCTCCAGCCGAGACGCAACATTTATGGAAGAGGCAGGGATGTTCTAAAACAGCTCATTTGCCAGGTAGATAATTCTCTGGAAACAATGCATTGAACATTCCACCTAGTTCCTCTCAAAGCACCCGTGCCAATCATCCAGAGTTTGCTTCTCTCTGAGGAGTTGCAATCTTGGTTGTGACGGTGGTGAGGATGGGTAGGGTGTTGGGCTCGTCCGGATCACTGACTATAACTCGTGTTTTAGGAGGTTGGTGTGGGTGGGATTGCATCTTCCAAAAGTCTACATGTTGAAATCCTAACCCGGATGCCTCAGAATGTGACTGTATTTGGAAACAGGGCTGCTGCACATGAAATTGGGTAAGATGAAGAGATATCCAGTCTAGGCAGCATTCCTGTAAAAAGGGAAACTGGGCTCAGAGGCACACCCAGGGAGGTCGCCAGGTGAACACACAGGCAGAGATTGAGGGGTTTGCCCGCAAGCAATGGGCCACTAAGGTTACCAGCGAGCCGTGGAGCCTGTTCTGCCTCGGCCTGCGAGAGCCAGCCCTGCTGACACCTGGACTTTGGCCTTCACCCTCCTGACTGTGAGACAATCCACGCCTGTGGTTTCAGCCTCCCTCCCGCTCTGTGGTACCGCTGTGGCATCCGAGGAAGTCGAGACAGGGTTTGGTGCCCTGGTGCAAAATTTCAGGCTGGAAATGGGAGGGCTGCTCAGAGCTGCTTTATCACTAGAAGGATACTGAGTGTGCTTGTGCTCCTTATTATCCGAATGGGTGCAGCGTGGGGTGCATTCTACTTCTGCCCTAAGCTCCTGGAAACAATCTTCACACCTTTTGTGGGACATTTTAAAAACAAGCAGTGCTTTGTTCCATCCAATGTAATATGGCGGTGCTGTAGGCTGTGTTTATTGGGACTCAGTGGTCTTAAATGCAAGTTGCTGGAGTGATTAAAGTGTAATAAATAAAAGAGCTAATTTCCCAGGATGAGTATCGGGTCTAGTAATAATTAATGTCATTTTTAAACATTCGTTTAAAATCTTGCCTGGCATTGACTTGTATTGACATAACCTTCAAACACGTGGTATCTACAGAACGTGTGAAGTGCAATTAACAAGTTTTGCTTGAAAAACTTTGTGTTTGGTTTGGTTTTTGTTGCAAAACTAGGGCTAAGAAGATGGCGGGTGAAGAGCATATTCGGCACTGCATGCTTTACGAGTTCCAATTAGGAAGAAAAGCAAGTGAGGCTGCAAAAAACATCTGTAGTGCTCTTGGTCAAGATGCAGTTAGCGCCAGAAAATGCCAGCGTTGGTTTGAGAAATTTCGCGAGGGAAATTTTTCGTTAGATGCCAAGAGTGGTCGAGGCCGTGTGTCCAATTTTGATCAAGAAGCTCTTCAAGCTCTTTTGGTGCAAAATCCTCAAATTACCCAACAAGAGCTTGCGACAACTTTAAATTGTTCACAAAAAACAATTTCCAATCAATTGCGTGCACTTGGCAAAGTCCAAAAATTTGGAAAATGGGTTCCTCATGAGTTGACCGACAACAACCATAACCAAAGAGTCACAATTTGCAGTTTGCTCCTCTCTCGTCAAAACCGTTTGCCGTTTTTAGAGCAAATTGTTACCGGAGATGAAGAATGAGTGTTGTATGTTAATTTGAAAAGGCAGCCTCAATGGTTGGACAAAAATGAGGCTCCGCAGCCCACGCCAAAACCTGACTTGCATGCAAAAAAAGTGATGTGTGTTTGGTGGAATTTTAAAGGAATTCTTCATTATGAACTTTTACCATCTAACCAAACCATTCCAAGTGCAGTGTATAGTGCCCAATTGGAAAGGTTAGCCCAAGCTTTAAGAGAAAAAGAACCCACGCTGATATCAGAAGGGCGTAATTCTTCACCACGATAACGCACGACCGCATACTGCAAGAATCACTGCTGAAAAACTGCACCAGTTGGAATGGGAAGTTCTCCCTCAACCTGCATATTCTCCTGATATTGCCCCTTCCGATTACCATTTGTTTCGTTCTTTGCAAAACTTTCTTCTTGGAAAAAAATTTAATAATGAAGAATGCCTCAAAAATGCATTGACCGAATTTTTTGCATCAAAATCACAAGAATTTTACAACAGAGAGATTAAAATGCTTCCTGAGCGTTGGGCACAAGTAGTAGAAAACAACGGCCACTATATTGTTGATTAAATTTTGTTGTACTGTTTAAATAAATTTGATTTTAAAAAGTATTAGAAAACGACATTAATTATTACTAGACCTAATACTTCCTTCAGCCTTGTTACTCCATGACCCAATCAGCCCACTATTCCCTGACACCCTGCTGTACTCCAGCTAGCAGGGGTGAATCCTAACCGATAACCACAAACAAACCCTAACTTAACCCGAACATAATTGTATACCAACCTGAACCATGACCCTAATGTTAACAAAACCCTAATCTTAATCCAACTCTAAACCTAACCATAACTTTAAGCCTAACCCTAAACCCTAACCATAAGCCTAACCCTAAACCCTAACCCTAATCATAAACCATAATCCTAACCCTAAATCTTAACCCTAATCCTAACCCTGCTGACATGCTGGAATTGGCTTCCTGCATGAAACCCTAACCCTAATCATAATCCTAACACCAACCCTAACCTTAACCCTAACCCTATCCTAACCCAAAACACTAAACCTAATTCTAAACCGTAACCCCTAACCCTAACCTAACCCTACCCCTAAACCCTAAATCCTAACCCTAATTCAAAACCTAAACCCTAACTCTAACCCTAACCCTGAACCTAACCGTAAATTGTAATCCTAACCCTACACCTTAACCCTAATGCTAACCCTAACCCTAACCAGAACCACTAAAACCTAAATCTAACCCTAAAACTTAACCCAACCCCTAACTTTAACCTAAAACCGTAACTATAACCTTAAAACCTAACCCTAACCTTAAACCCAAATGTTAACCACTAAACATAACTCTATTTCATAATCCTAAACCCAACCCTAACATAACCATAACCCAACCCTAAGCCCATCCCCAACCCTAACCCAGCCCTAACCCTAACCCTAACCCTAACCCTAACCCTAACCCAGCCCTAACCCTAAGCCCAACCCCAACCCCAACTGTAACCCTATTCTAACAGGTCACATTTGCTGAAAGTTGGCTGTGTTCCAGACCCTGGCTGTAAGCACTCTGCATAAGCTTTTGAGGAAATGTAAACTGAAGGAGAGAGTAGCCCAAGTGGGAAATTTACTTCATCGAGAGCTACACTGACATCTTCCAGGTGTCGCTGAGGGAGAGGGAGAAACAGGGCACTGGAAGAAGGCCTCTATGAGGGCGAAGGCTTGCCCTGCCCCTCCCTTCGGATACAGATGAAGTCATCCCAGGGCGGGAGTGAAAGGTGAGTGCTCTGGGGAGGCGGAGCCCCAGGAATGCCAGGCTGTGGGAGGGCAGGAAAGTGCTGAGCAGCAGTGAAGAGGTAGAGGACAGAAAGCCCAGGAATTGCCGCCCTGTGCCTAGATCTATACCAGGCCCTCAAAAACCTGCTGGGTGATAAGAGCTAGTAATGGAGGTGAGTGAGAGCCACCTCATTCTGGAATGAAGAGGTGACTGATGCAAAGTAGAATTTTGGGTAAAGCAGGACACTCTCTGCAGGCACAATGCTGCCATTGGATGGGATATTTTTTTTTTTTTAAGTCATTTCAGAAAGCATTTTGTGGAAGGCAAATAAAGGAACAGTTGCAGTGCTCCTTCCTCTCAAGAAGTCACTGTAACTTCACAAACTTGCAAATCGCATGGCCTTAAAGCTCTGCAGGGCAGCGGGAACTGTTCTCTTCTTGTTAGGACACAGCTTCCTCCCCATAGTGCACTGTCCCGGGGGCATTTCTGGAACCTGGGAGCTGGCAGGGGAGCCCCAACGTGTCACAGCAGGGGCGGTCGCATTGAGGCAGCGGAGGTCAGAGGGGACCCTCTTGTTCTTTCTCGGGTTGAAGACAGGCCCCTGCAGGAGAGCAGCATCCTCAGCAATAGCAGAGGCACATCACAACCACCCAGGAACATCAAAGCAAAACAGAACACCCATCTGCAGCCCTTCCTCACCCCCTTTTATTTATTTATTTATTTATTTATTTATTTATGTATTTATGTATTTATTGTCTAAAGTTTTACATATGCCTTCTTTCCCCCAGTTGACACCACCCCCTCCCCCAGCCATTCCCACCCTGAGCAAGCCCCCACTGCCCCAGTGTCTGTGTCCATTGGTTATGCTAATATGCATGCATACAAGTCCTTTGTTTCCTCCTAACTCCGCCCCCACCCCACCATTTGTCTCTGCATCTATTCTTGTTCATCAAATTATGTTGATCATTATATCCCACATATGAATGAGATCATGTGATATTTATCTTCATCTCACTGGCTTATTTTGCTTAGCATAATGCTCTCCAGTTCCTCACCCCCTTTTAAAGTGCCCAGATCCTTCTAATGCCACCGCGGTTTCTCAGACTTGAAATGTTCATGAATCCTGGGTCATCCTCACTCACTATATATCACTGAGGTCTGGCTTGTCAGGTCCAGAGTAGGGCTGGCAGCCTCCCAGGTGACACTGTGCCATCTGCAGATCACACTTTGAAAGACAAGGACAGGCCACAGGGAGCTGCCCTCCCCTCCATCGCTGAGGGTGAGGGCAGGAGTAAGAAACTGGTGCTCCAGGGCATGCCCCGCCCCTTTTAGGAAGGGGCATCTCAGGCTCTGGCTTCAAGTCCTACCTCCTCCTGATGCCGTCACTATACGGCTTCCTCCAACAAGTGCTGTGTTGATTCTCTCAACACACGGTTTTTAAGTCTCATATATTTCACACATTCTACCCAGGAAGAGGGTGAGAGGGCAGTAGGAAGGCATACAAAGGATAAGGCCGGGCTTAGTCCACCAGGAGCAGAGGAGAGTCTTGAGGAGACGTCAGTGACCGACAGTCATGGAAAGAAGTGGCATCAAACTGGACAGTGGAGCCCCATGCCCAATGACTCAGTCTCTAGGGAGACTCTCGGAGGCGGGCCACTTGCTAAGCCTGAAGGATATTGTTGTCAAAAATACAAAATTTAGCGAAGTCCATTTTTAAGATCTTTTTTAAAAAATGTATATTTTATTGATTTTTTACAGAGAGGAGGAGAGATGGATAGAGAGCTAGAAACGTCGATGAGAGAGAAACATCGACCAGCTGCATCTTGCACACCCCCTACCGGGGATGTGCCCGTAACCAATGTACATGCCCTTGACCGGAATCGAACCTGGGACCTTTCAGTCCGCAGACCGATGCTCTACCACTGAGCCAAACCGGTTTCAGCCATTTTTAAGATCTTATTGGCTTGTTTCAACAATCCATGAATCACAGAGCATCCCATCGGGCAGATGACAGGAGCTCCGAACGGCTGTACAGCGTGAGACCCCAGTGCCCCCATCTTACAGGTGGGAGGGAACAAACAAGGAAGTCATTCTGGGCAAAAAGTGGCTTCATCATGTCAGGACCGCTTTTCTTTTGGGGGTGGCAGGGGTCTACGGACAGATCTGCTCCCTAGTGCTGAGCAGGAGACGCCTGCTTGGCTGGCTTGGTGATAGGGGCCTTCTCATGAGTGACTCCATTCAATCTTGCAATCCCACAAGTTTTGGGTCTGCTGTCTTGTTTTTAACACTGAGCAATCTATACAGTGTGAAGAAGGTCTTCGGGTTCCTTCTGGAAGAAAGGACACCCTTTTGTGGTAAAGGAAGAAAGCCAGGGATTGTGACTGTGCCCATTAGAAGTAGAGCATGGCCTTGCACACAGCACCCTCTCCCATCCTCAGTGCCCCCCGCATAAAACGGAGACAGTAATGCCTACACCATGGGATGAGAAAAGGGCCGAAGTGCTCCTTCCCCAAACCCTGCTCAGGCCTCGGACCTCCCCTAAGCCGGCTTTCCCAGGGAGGGCCCGTTGGGACTCCCTTGGAGGAACTTGTACCTGAACTACCTTGAGCAGCGTCTGTGCTCCACGGAATTGGCCTGCATTGTCAACCTCTATGTCTCTAGTGCCCAGGCGTTTGCCGGGCCGCTGCTCCGAGAGTCACAGAGGGTGAGGGGAACTTTGTTTCCGGGTAGAGAGTATACATTCACCAAAAGGATGGACTTCTATTATGAAAAATGGATCTACCTCTACTTTCTTGTAAGATGTTTTGTTTTGTTTTGTCTTAAAAAATGAACCGATCCTGGCAACTGTCTGCCAGCCAGGGGTGAGCTCAGCCTGAGGATTGATAGCAGGCGCCTAACGCCCCAAGAGCATCTCCCTCTGGTGCCCAGTTCTGGTTAAGCATCCAACTGGGAGGGCAAATGGGGGTACGGATTAAGCCTTGAAAGGAATTAATTTGCTAAGAAATTCAGAATTTCTCCCAGGCTTGAAGGATTTCTGAGACAATTATTTTTTTTGAAATAGCTAGGTTGGCAGGAGGTAGGATCGAATTAAACTGAGAAAAACTTGTGGGATTGCAAGATTGAATTAAGATTCCCATGAAATCATGAGTTTAGGTTCAAAGAGTAGTAAGAGGCTACTTTCTGGATTATTGTAGATGGCTACCCTCAGCGGCCCTGAAGGGGAGAGGGAGAAGAAGCTCCCTCAATGAGAGGAAGTGCTAAGGCACCCCATGGCGAGGCTGTAAGGCGCACATGAACACATGGAAAGCTGAGGGGAAGGCTCTGTGCTTACGAGGGCACAGCCACTCCCTTTGCCGTTTCTGGAAGCTCAGAGCCCAGGGTGACGGGGAAGGGCGGCTGTGTCTGGGGCTGTGCCCAGTCGGACTGGGCAAGCATGGGTCCCTCCAGATGACTTCTGCGGAGGTTCTGACAAGCTGAGTCATTGGTCCAAGCAGCTTAGGGAGTCAGAAAGGTCGACGGCTCTGGTGGATGGTGGTGCAGTTGAGCAGCTCAGGAGCCTGCCTGCTCCATCCAAGTGCAGTGCTCTACTTGGCAGGTGATGATGGTCCCTGGGTGAGAAATCAGTGGCCTCAGAAAGGATGAATCATCATCCTGGGTGGCAGGTGCAGGAAGTGGCCACCTGCTTGTGCAAATAGGGTGATGGCCTTCCTCTCAGCTACGTCAGGCATCCAGGACTTAAGGAAAGTGTGATTGGCTTGGTTCCAGCAGGCCTGAATCACTGATGGAGCTTCAAGATATTCAGATACCCAGGCCCAGAGATTTGATGTCCTAAGTTTTAAGTAAAGCACACCTTTTTTTTTTTTTTTTTAAGGGATCTGTTTTGGTGTCTCCTGAGGTGACACAATGATGCGTGGGTTTAGGAAAAGCTGAATTCAGGGAGCACTGCAGGTGGCGGGGCTCCAGCTGTTTAGGGAGCACCTCCTGTCGTCAAGGCTCCACTGGAACGAGGACCTGCCTGTGGGATGTCTCCGCCTCCAGATCCCCTGAGCACCGCAGCTCCAACAAATTTTTACAGGAAGCCCCTTTGCTCCTCCTCTCCATTAACCCCTCTGCTGTCTTCTGCCCTGTCCCCAACCCGGGCACTCCAGCTCATCCTGGCTTCCAGGCTCCACCTTTCCCTGTCTGACTAATCCTAGTAGAAGCATGAACTGAGGGGCTCTGAGCCATCCCCTTCCTGCAAGCTAACAAGTTCTGCCTGTTTCATCAAGGCTGAGAGGAGGCACGGGACTCCTGGGTCGGAGACAGAGGACTTTATTACACCCTGCAGGACACAAATCCCATGTTTGCAATAGTTCCTCCTGTCCGCTAGCCCCACAGGGTGCAGTAATTCAGCAGATGCCGCACATACAGCGGGTTTGCACTCCCATGAGGGACACTCAGCTTAGGAAACCCCGATCTTGTAAAGGGAAGTGTATGTAATCCTGGCCCACCTTGGCTTTATCCTCTGCCCACAAAGGCATTTGTTATATAAACATCCTGGGGGAGAGAGTTTGAGACAAAAAGGGTCTCTTCACAGAAATATAACAACACGACAACCATGGAGAATTGTCTCCCAACAATCGGAACTCGTGGCACTGAGCTACTAATCTCATTAGTAGCTGTCTGTTCTCCCTGTCTTTCTGTCTCTCTTCTGTTAGCAGTAGTTCTGGTTCCAGAACAAAACATAAAGCAAATATTCCAACCCTCGGCTTGCAAACTTTTGTTTTCCATTACATAATAAAAAGTTGAAATGTCTAAGGCCCACCCCTTCATCTGGTCTGCTGTATATTTCCCACCTTCTTGCTTCCACCCTCTCTTGTATGTGCCCTCTGGCCCCTGGAGAGCTGAGTCCTCTCTCTACAGAACCCCTTTAACTCTGTTTATTCCTCTGTTAACACTTGAACTTGTTGGCTAATATACTAGTAAGATGAATGTGTTTCTCATCTCCTCCCTCAAGGGACCATGTCTACTTCTCTTCTATGTGATGTACATACCCTGTTTCCCCGAAAATAAGACAGTGTCTTATATTAATTTTTGCTCCCAAAGATGCACTGGGTCTTATTTTCAGGGGATGTCTTATTTTTCCATGAAGAAGAATACGGTACACATTTATTGTTAAATGAAAATAAAGGAAATTTATTACCTGTATATGGTACAGTAGTACAGTAGTTGTGAACACAAACCAGACAAACTGTGAATCCTACAGTATCAAGAATTTACTCATTTATTCAATGACAATCATGTCATCATCTTCTGGGACATCATCATCATAACAATCCAATTCCTAAATTTCCTGGTGAATTTCTTGTGACTCCATTTCTTTCAGAATCAGTGGACCAAATCTCTCATGTTTAGCCCAGGGGGGCCTTATTTTCAGGGGATGCCTTCTATTTGACCCAGAAGGAAACCTGTAAGTAGGTCTTATTTTCGGAGGATGTCTTATTTTCGGGGAAACATGGTAGTTAAGCGCTCAGCTCATCTCTCTGTGGTAAGGAAGTCTGCTGGGTCAGCGAGTCGGGCTGTTTGGGGTTTTTCTGAAGTTTGAGAATGAAAGCTGGTGGCCCCAATTGTTTTAATCCTTTGGGCTTTGTTTTCATGCGTTCTGTTTCCCAGGCTCGTAAGCAGAACAAGTTGTCCTAGGAGATGTTGGTGCTGTAATGACTAGCCTTGTGAATCAGGATTTTATTCTGCTCCAAATAACAGGAAACCTTGCTCTGGGGCTTTGAGCTGCACGTGTGTGTCTTATGTGTCAAGTCTGAGGGTCCTCAACACAGGCTGTTCTCAAGTTCATGGAGGCTACGGACGGACAGGCTCTCTCACCTTCCTGCCCCCCGACCCTAATGTGTAGGTTGGCACTTCAAGGTTGCAAGAGGGCTGCTGTGCTTCTGGGGCCCATGCCAACAGCTGGGGGAGGGAAAGGAAGGAAAGGAAGAGGTTAAGGGGCTAAGGCCTTTGTGTAGGTTTTGCCCTTTTATTCCCTAAAGATACTCTTTGCAGGGACTTCCACAGAACCGTCACGCCAGCTTAGAAAGCTAGGGAATTGGAGCATCTTAAGCTCTGTTCGTTAGAAAAGTTTTCTATCAATAAGTGGGAGCAGGATAATTGACAACTAACCTGTATATCTGCCACAAATGCCTTTTTTGAAATGTTTATTATTATTTTTTTTATTCTTTATTTATTGACCCACAGTTCCTATGTGCACTGGCTTTGTAGACATTTGCACCAAAAGTCTGTGTCCCTGACTTCTCCTTCCTCTCCCATGCTCTGCCTCATTTTCTCAGAAATCGAAGGTGTGTCTGTTTATCTGCATGGGTCTTTTGCTGACACTGTATTCCTCTTCAACGATGGCAAAGATGTGAGGAGCTCTGGCATTTCTGGGGTCCTGGTTAGGGACAGTTAGAGAAAAAAGGTTTGACAGCTGTTTCTGAGCTGTTGCCACATTTCACTTGTGGTCGGTGCGATTCTTGTGGCCTGAGGCCTGGAGTGTCAGCTGTCCCAGAGGCTTACACAGGGTCACCACACTCCCAGTGAAACATTTAGGGGCAGGGTGTTCCTCTCCCCAGGGGCCTTGGTGGGGTGTGGATGGAAACTTCTACTTGTATGAGCCGTTTTAAGTGGGGGCTTGGATATCCTCGGACATTGGCAGGTGTTGGAATTCTCCAAAGGGACGCCTTCTCAAAGAGCCGAGTGTAACCGGCTTGAGTTAGCAGGGCCCCTATTGCATAAGCGCTCCTGACTCAGGGGATGCAGGGGATGTGAGGACACTTTTGGCCTCAGGAGAAGGCCTGACTCAGCTAAGCAAGGGCTTGCTAAATCCCCGCAGTCACCACAGGGGCTGCCAGCCCTGTGAGGGCACAGGAAGGTCAGCACCAGCTCCCTCCTACCAGCAGGATGGGGTGGGTGCAGGCTTGGGCACAGCTTGCAGCTGTCTGTGCTCCTGACACTTGCCAGACGGCAGCTGTCATGGCCCTCGGAACATGACGTCTTTCCTCAGAGGGGTGAAACGTGCAAGCTCGCACAAGTCCTAACAATGCTCTTGGGTCAAATATTATTTGGCCCGCTGCGAGCCATGGCCTTTCCCATAGTGCTGCTTCTCTCCCCTAAGGACCCGTGCCCCTGCCTGCTGCCTGCACAAGAGCTCCCTACGGGTCACAGACACAGGCTTCTTGTGGCCATAGAGTTAAAGGGACTGGGGAGGTGGGCCAGCAGGGATTCTAGCAGGCTAGAGGCATAGGCCCTGTCCAAAGGCGGTCACAGCCACAGTCACAGCCACAGGCTGCTCTCCTGAAATACAGCACCCCGGATTGCCAGAATTCACCATTTCAAAAGTCAGAAAAATAGTTTTATGCAAAATTGTCCCAATTTTAATTTATTTATATAAATTTCTAAAAATTTGTTTTAGAGAAAGGGGGGTAGAGAGGAATGGGAGGGAGGAAGGAAGGTAGAGAGGGAGGGAGGGAAAGAAAGAAAGATCAATTGGTTGCTGCACACACGTGGCCTAACTGGGAATCAAACCCTCCACCTTTTGGTGCATGGGCTGAAGCTCCAACCCAACGAGTAACAGCCGACAGGGCCATCCAGATTTTAAATGTTGACAGCTGTTCACTTTCCTCCACTTCTTTTTTTCAAAATACCAAAGATGTATGTGCCCCCTGCCGGTTTCCTGTGTGTGGTCTGTAGGAAGAAGCGGGTTAGCAGGGCCCTAGCATCCTGGGGGTACTACATGAGGATTCTCCTGGAAGAGGCGGCTCTCAGCCATGACTCCCCGCCCCCTGCTCCTGGTGCTGGGAGACAGTTACAGGTCCGAGCGGGGGCCACAGGCTTGCAAGAGCTGCACGGGGTGCGGGCTGTGGTTGATGAGTGTTGGCAGGCAATTAGGCTCCAACGAGCTGAACACCAGCTCCGTTGGGTGCTTGGAGGGGTTCTGTGCCGCCTCCTCTTAGGAGGCCACCCTGACACACTGGAAGGGGGTGGTGAACGGTGAGTGGGTGCAATGCCTAGATGTCCAGCATGGAGGCGCTGCCGCCACTCTGCCCTTGTGCCCCCTCCTCCCTTGTGGTAGGCCCCCTTAGAACAGTCATTCTCAGCTGGTGTGCTGCGAGAATTTTTAAAACCTGCAATACTCCACTACCTAGTCAGGGGCTCTGATCTTTTTTCCCTTAGATTGGATTGTCAACATGTGAATGAATCAAAATTACACTTTTTATTTTCTTGCAGAAAATATATTTTTGGGTGTGGCACAGAATTATAGTGATTGCTTTATGTGTGCCAGATATGACAAAGGTTGAAAATCGTTACCTTAGGACAGTGGTGGGCAAACTGCGGCTCTCATGTACTAATGTCTTTAACCTGAAGTCAAAACTTCTGGGTAAGGGTAATGCCTTATGCCAGTGGTTGGCAAACTCATTAGGCAACGGAGCCAAATATGAACAGTATGACTGAAATTTCTTGAGAGCCAACATTTTTAAACTTAAACAACTTCTAACACCACTTATTTAAAATAGACTCACCCAGGCGTGGTATTTTGTGGAAGAGCCACACTCAAGGGGCCAAAGAGCCGCATGTGACTCGCAAACTCATTAGTCAACAGATCGGCAAACCGGGGCTGGAGAGTACTTAAGGCTTAGGAGACTAGGGAGGGCTTGGCAGGAGCACGGAGTGTCCCGGAGGTGACAAAGGGACGAGGGGATCTGGCAGGTGCAGAGGCCACACGGACAAAGAAAGGAATGTGGCTGCTGGTTCAGTGTTAGGGGCAGGAAGTGGAGGCACTGCCAGTTTTCAGTCTAGGAGCTATCCTCGATCAGCACTCAATGCTCACAACTTAGCACTTGAGGTTTGTTTTTCCAAAACTGGAAACGTCTTAGTGTCCATATGTGGGAAAATGGCCAAGTAAATTATAGAACATCCATATACTTGAAGAATATGTGACTAATAAAAGGGGGGGGGGGGAGTTTGCGAATAGAATTCTGGGTAATGTGGAAAAAATGCTTGTTATAAGTGTGTGTGTGTGTGTGTGTGTGTGTGTGTGTGTGGTGAGTGTGTAAAGGATGTAGCTACACGTGGCATAATACTTTAACCACTAAAACAGGGCAGCGGCCATGGGGAGCACGCTAGGACAGCCTTCTGAAACCCTGTATCACACGTCAGCTTCCCAGGCCTGTGCTTCACAAAGGGACTGTCAGATCGGGTTACGAGCAGCCATTTGTTCAGGTAACTGTCCCCCGTCAGCAGCTGCACTTCTGGTTGCTATACATCCTGCTGACTCCTGTGGCTCAGGGCAGGCACTGCCTCGGTTATCCTGGTGTGGGGAGGGAGGGCAAGGCGTAGGAGAGGGGAAGCAGGGGTTATCAGGTACTAGACTGATATTTTGAAGCTCAGTGGTCACTCTGCTCTGTCACTTCCCCTAACTTCTGCTGGGCACTAGGAGGTGGAAAGGGTGGATGAGAAGAGTGGAATGTGAGCCATTAACTTCTCCTCATCTACTTTCCTTTCCTGCACGAAGAAGGAAATCATTGTAGGATGGGCATGGTGGGGAATAGGTTGCATTCTAGAACCTTAAAAAAAGGGAGTGTGAGGAGAAGGAATCGTCTAGTGATAGTTGGCTCCACTGAAATCAGGGACTATTTTGGATTCCTGCAGAGATGGGTCTGAAATTAGTTACTCAGGTTAATATTCCCTCCCCATTGTTTACCCTGATTAGGGTGGCACTTGGTATTCTTGGGTTGAGTTGCAATCTACAAGGCTTTGTGATCCTCACTCCTTCACAAGTCCTAATTATAGGTCCTTGTCTGATGTGCCCATGCTGGACATGGCAGGGCTCAGCGTGGCGAGGCTGAGCCGAACAGCGATGGATGGAGGACAAGGTCAGAAGGTGGCCAACCTGCTCTGGTCCTCGCGGGGCAATGCTGACCTTGGGAGAAGGGTTTGCATCTGAGTGCTCAGCCACCACGAGGGCAGAGACAGAGCAGCTGGCGTGGCTCTGTTCTGTAAATGGCAATACTTAAAAACAAACCAATAAGCAAAAACACCATCTGACTAGAAGGGAGGCCTATTTTTAAAGGAGGGATGGCTATAAAATTCAAAGTGAGCACTCATAGAAAGATATATTTTTACAGTAATCTGAGGGTACACCCAGAATTTCTCCCCCTCAGAATTCTTCAGGATTCCTGGGAGTCAGGAAGTGACAAATTAACAACTATAATAGTAAGTGTTGCCTCTCAATTTTACTTGAAAATAGATTATATATATATATATATATATATATATACACACACACACATATATATACAATATATATATGTGTGTGTGTGTGTGTGTGTGTGTGTGTGTGTTGAGGTCTATTATTACATTAAAAGTTTATATACTGGAAATCTGGTTAAAGCTTAAAAAATTTTATCTTAAGATAGCAGAAGTATAATAAATATCTTTAAAGTTATTTAATTAAAAAAATCATATGTGGAATCTAATGAAAAAAATAAGCTGATGAACAAAATCGATCCACAGATAATAGAAGCATGGAACAGACTGTCAAACCTCAGTGGGAAGGCAGGGGAGGGTGAGTGGATGGGAAGAGATAAACCAAAGAACTTGAATGCATGTATGCATAACCCATGGACACACACAGTGTGGTGACGGTCTGGGTGGGAGGAGACGGTGGGCTAGAAGAGATTAATGACAGAAAAAGGAGGCATATGTAATACTTTCAACAATGAAGATTTTTTTTAAAAATCCCAAATTCCAAAGTAAGATACTTCAAAGTACAACCGAGTTAGGCTTTATTCTTTCTTGAGGATAAAAAAAATCTAGCTTATTTTCTTACAACCTAATCCTGAAATGGGAAATTCTCTATATATGTGACCAAAACCAATTGGATACTATGAAGTGCTACACGCCACCGAACATGGCTTTAACTCTATGGCTAAGCAGATTAAAACGGCACGCATGCCTACCAGAAAAACCACGGACCTCTGAGCATGGACAAATTCTAAAAATGTGTTCTGAGGCCTGGGGTAAATCACTTCTCACCCGAGTCCCCATTTTCGAGCCCTAACCCCCCAACTTGCTCCATTTTGATTCCTTGAAGGCTGCATTGGTGAGGCTGCGGACCAGAGAACAGGGCTGCTCATGCATCACTCAGATCCTCTGGATGCCTTGGGAAGTGGGAGACTCTACATTCTTACTGGACAAATATGACACCAGGCAGCAGGACTGAGGGGACATCAGGAGAATTGTGGGTATCAATACTTATGTATTTTTCGGCGTATAAGACGACTTTTGAAACGAAAAAAAGTCAACCGAAAATCGGGGGCAGAAAACCAAAACTGCACAAAAATTACCTGCAGATCTTGACAGCAAAGTAAGTGTTTTCTTTGAAGTGGGGGGTAGTCTTATACAGCGAATATAGGCCTAAACCTATGTTTTAACTGTAAAATTAGGGGGTCGTCTTATACGCCGGAAAATACGGTACATGGTCCAAGTTTGGTCTAATTATAATGAATGAATTGTCATTATACTAAGTTCCTATCTAGTGTTATAAATAGGAGAATATGGTCCATTTTTGACATGCCATTAGATTAGAATCTCTGTAGCCATAGCTAAAAAGTTTTGGTAAAATGTTTTTATTTGTTTTCTAGGCAGAAACAAAGTGTGGATAAGGAAATAAACTTTTAAAAGTCAATTAAGAAGGAAATAAAAATTAGTTAAATTTAGAAAGGAACATAAATTCTATTCAAGACTCATTTCCCCCCCCCTCCCCCCTTCAAATACTGTAGCTGGGCATTCATGGCATATAAAGAGCAGTAACCTGTGGAAACCTCCAACATCAGCCTGTCTAGTCAAGAACCATAATGACAAGTAGGCTGTCACCAGTGGATTCACTACCATCTGCCTTCATGCAAAACACATACCATTTAAATGTAAGAAAAAACATACATGAACAGGTATGTATATAAAAAAAGTATATTTTATATATACTGATAAGTAATTGGGCAGCATGGAAAATGGGAAGGAGGATTCTGTTTCTATATTGAGAAAAAAACTCATAGCCTTATTTATATTGACTTAGTGACAATACTGAGCTACTTACTGTTCTTCCCACTTGACATATGAAGAGATAGGAAAAAGAAGTGCTGGTGGGGACCTACATTCAAGGCCTGCTCCGTAGACCTGACCACCTTAGCCTCTGGGGGAAGGACACAAGGGGCTACATTCTGCATCGACAACTGGGTGCTCCTCAAACTACTAATAGACACTCTGTCTCCCATTTGGCTGTTCTTTGAGTTCCTTTAGCTGGGAATCCTGCAGTGGGGACAGGGGAGTGTAGGTTAGGCCATAAGGTATCACAGTTCCATCCAACTTTACCTTCAACAGCTAAGTTTCAATTGTCACAAAAACCCTGAGAAGGGTTTTTATATTAATGATCCCATTATTAAGATGATTAATACTTATCATATTAATAATGGGATCATTAAACTCATCTTAATCAAGTAGGGAACATTAAACTCATCATATTAATTCCTTACAGGCCCAGAGAGTAAGGTATTTGGTGATGAAAAGAACCAGGATGTGATACACATCAGACAGCATCCAAAGACTTTACTTTTTGTACTTATCACACTTTAAAAGTGTTTAGCACATCTTAGACACACCTATAAAACACGCATCTATGAAGCTTCACAATATATAATTACACATGGATGCACAGAAAATAAGATCTCATCTTTGAAAAAAAAATCCTGTTTTCCTGGCTACAGCTATGAAGATTCATCCCTAAAATCACTAGGTGCTTTTTAATAGACACTCGTATAATTCTAATGTTATGTCTTAGAGTTTAGAAGTGGCTTTTAAACTTACCTGATTCTATTAACAGTTGGATATAAAGGGTAACGCTCACCAAGGTAATTCACATATTCACCCCTTGTGTTCAGCAGAATTAGATAATAAACCTTCTCATGATACCAAAGAGCGTTTCTTTTTCACATGTTCACATGCAGGGTCCCTCAGAACACTTCACGTGAATGCTTATATCTGAGAGCGGCATTCCATTCCATTCAAGAGGAAATCGTTTTAGAACTGAAGAATTTTGTTCCACATCGCCATGGCTATCAATATGCTCAAAACCTGTTTTAGCAAGGGCAACACTAGATTGTGGGCCAGTATTTAGACCATTTTGCTTTGAGTAGAGTGGGGTTGCTGTTTGGGCGAGGGTTAACAGGATTCCAAGGAGCTAATGCCGTGGGGAGAGAGGGTGGGAATACATGCTAGTGCATTTCACTCACCCATCTTCTTCCCTCCCATTTCTGGTTTTGCTCTTCATCTGTGATCTAGTCCTGGCACAAGGTGGTAATTCAAGCTTTGCATTCTCTCCCTTAGAAAGCACTCTTAGTGGGCAGCAAGCTAAAGGTGGCCTCCATTGAGATACAGGAGATAAAGGTTGTGCTGTCTGTGGGCTCCTACCCACTGTCATGGCATAGCAGCACACCACCCAGTGTGGGGAACCTCTGTCACCGTAAGGGCACAGGCTTCTGTGTCTTGTAGAACAGCTGCTGATTTGAATTGCATGTTGTTTTGCTGGAGAGGAGTTTCTAGCATATCAGCAAACTGATTGCTGGTACTAGACAGAGAATGGCACCTCTCAAATCTATGATTTGTGGGTGCCTCTGTTCTGAGGTTTTTCTGTATAATGGGGAAGGATCCTACCTTCAAAAAAAAAAAAAAACCCCACAAAACTCTGAAGTCAGACAATTATCTAAATCTCAGTTTCTCTAGAAATCTATCTAGAATTTTCTTGGGCAGTATGGAAGTTTCATGGAAATCGGAATTCATTCAACAAATATTTACTGAGCACCAACAATGAGTAAAGCACTGTTCTAGGAGATGGAAATAGAAGTAAATTATACAAACAAACCAAATGATGCCATCACTATGGTTTGATATACAACTTATTTATTTAGTTATTAATATGGACAGTCTTTACATTACAGATGTCTTTCAAAACTATAATAAAATATAGTCCACTATCCAGTCCAGGAGAAGACAATAAACAAGATCCTTCTTGCAGTAAGTGTAGCATATAGCAGTCCCTTTCTTGGGCATCAGGGGAATATTCAGTCAAAGGGTTCTTTATCTCCACTGGGGTTTTAACTTTCTTGGATTATAGCTGTTTCAGAGTCCAAAGTCCAATTCTGATCACCTAGAGAGGTACACCATGTGGAGAGGAAGGAGCCGCTATCCCTGGCTGCCCATTCTGTTCTGCAGTCCTTCCACATTGCAGCCTATTCTACCTCTCAGCCATTGTTTGTCAAACTTGGGCCCAGGGAGAAGGCAGGTATGTACAGGGACGCTTTGATTAATTTACAAAGATTGTGTTTCAAAGCTCTAACAATCCATTTGGTGGTGGTAGTGGCAGTGAAGAGTACATTATGGTTCTCCAAGGAGGTCTTCTCCTCTCCTGGGTGCCGGTGCTGTCACCTTTCCTGAGAGCCTTTAAGATCTGCAGTTCCCTGTGGGAAGTGGAGTTGGGACTCTAAAAGCCACTGGAATGAGGCCACCTGCAGAATGAACTGAACTGGCTACTATGGCTTTATAACCTGCTTCCTTCCTTTAATCTAGACAAAGGTTTTTAATGCTTTCCTATGTCCTGCTAGTTCTAATATGATTTAAAAGGACTATGAGAGGAAACCTCTTGCTTTTATGCTGAATGATGAAAAACGGGGGGAAAAAATCCAGTCTCCAATGAGCTACATTTGTTTCCTTAGTTGAAAACAAATGCCAAAGTGACTTTTACAGACAAGTGTTGGACAACCCTGATTAGTTGGTGAAAAAGTTCTAAAGTGAAACTGCATATATATATAAAATATAGCCAAAAATCCAAGATGTACTAGTGTAAAAGGGATTCCAGCCCTGTAGTTTCATACTGAAAACTACAAATGTTTTCAACATCAGGTTACTGATGACAGCCAATTAACCATGAAATTAAAAACCCCAGGGAAGTTTGGCCAAGATTGTGGCAGTTTCAAGAGTCTACATAGTTAGGAAGAAGGAGAAACCATAGGGTAAAGAGTTAGAGCACTGGATTTTATTTAACTCTAGGTACCATGAGTTTGACATTGGTAGGTAAGACTAATGAATGAAAAGCCATACAGTTTTTTGGTCACTGTGCTTACCAAGCACCGAAAAAAAAAAAAGAAAAAAAAAAAAGGAGCTATTTTTACTATTCAATATCATCTTTAATAAGCTAGACAGATCCTGCTGCATTCTTGTTTTTTGCTAATTTACCAGTACATTATTATGTAGTTTACCAAGTGTGAGGAGCAAGTCAGTATGTAGTACCAAGTTAACATCATCATAGGACTACAACATGCACATTCTACTTAATGTAGCTCAAGCAACAGGAATACAAAAGAACAGTTATGGGTGGAGACTTGTTTTTGACAAATTCATGTTCACATTAACTATGGGTTTAGAAATCTTATTAGGCAGGTACCTACAGAGTTCTTCGATTGGTATTGCAACATTACACGCATGCACAAGTGATACGGAAGAGAACGAAGCAGAAGAGGCACCCGGATGGAGGACAAAGGAGAAACCAGAGATAGGACGATGCCATTATCAGGGAGGGGCAGTTCTCAGCTCTCCACAGTAAGTCTCTGCTCTGTGAGAGAGGCCTGTTGGGCAACACTTTTGTTCTCATGACTGCGAAGTTTGGATACAACATCTAGAAAAGCCAAATCCTGTACTTCCTTGTGTAGAGATTCTGGAAGACAAAAATCAATATAACAGACACATATATCCAAAATGTTTATTTGGATGATAGATAAAACTAGAAAAAAGATACCATTTTAGCCTAGAAAGATAATCTTTAGAGATGTGTTATAATAATAAATAAGTAAATAAATAAAATCAGAGGACCTTTACTTGCCACATTAATATAAAGATAAATCAGATGTCACATTTTATGGTCTAAGGGTGATTAGGGTAATGAGTTATAATTAAACAGAACTCATTGTGTGATCTCAAGATTTTAGTTATATAGTTCAAATATGAAGGTTAGTGACTTAGATCTGTTTCAGATTAATTTTGTGGCAAATAGAAAAGGTTATATTTTACATCCATTCAATAAATTCTATGAGACTAGGCTCCCTTTTAAATTTCCTTTTTCTGGCTTTTCTTATTCTATTTAACCTCAATTACAGGAAAATTTAGGACTTGTAAGACTTTGAGAACTACTACATGGAAAGACTGAGATCCAGTAAGTATAAAGCAATCAGCATTCCTCAAATTGATGGCTTACTTTAATGAGATTGAGGTATAAAACTAGAACCAATGTTTTTAGTTAAAATAGAAAAACCCATATAAAATTCACACAGAATCTCAAGAGACTAAATAGCCAGAACAAGCCTGGGGGGAAAAAAGAGAGAGAGAGAGAGAGAGAGAGAGAGAGAGAGAGAGAGAGAGAGAGAGAGAGAGAGAGAGAGAGAGATATGAAGGTCTCACACTTCCTAATTTCAAAACTTACTAAAAAGCTACAATTATTAAACAGTATAGTACTGGTATAAAGACATATAGAGAGACCAACGGACATATAAGTACAGGAAGTGCAGAGAGCATCAAACAAGATGAACCCAAAGACATATCATAATTGAAATGTCAAATGTTAAAGACAAAAAATCTTAAAAGCAGCTAGTTACCTAAAGGGAGCTCCCACAAGACTGTTAACTGATTTCAACAGAAACTTTGCAGGCCAGAAAGTATTAGCAAGAAATATTCAAAGTGATGAAAAGCAAGTACTTATAACCAAGACCACTCTAACCAATAAAGCTATCATTTAGAATCAAAGAACAGATAAATAGCTCCTCAGACAAGAAAAAGCTAAAGGAGTTCAACACCAAACTGGTATTACATGAAATGTTAAAGGGTCTTTTTTTAAGAAGAAAAAGAAAAAAAATAAGATAAATATGAATAAAATGGCAATGAATACATATCAACAATTGAATCTAAAGTACAAAATAAATAAACATAGATACAGAGAACATTTTAGTGGTTTGTCAGATGGGAGGGAGTTGGATGAAAAAGTGGAAAGGGTTAAGAACAAATTGGTAATAAAAGAATAGTCATGGGGATGTAAAGTACAGTATAGGGAATATAATTGATAATATGCTAATAATTATATACGGTGTAAAATAGGTATAAGATTTACCAGGATGACCACTTAATATGTTATAGAATGTCTTATCCTGGGGTATACACCTGAAACTAATAAACTATTGTATGTCAACTATAATTGAAAAATTAGAAATGATGTAAAAAATGTACCCCTATGTTCACTGCAGCTTTACTTACAATAGACAAAATATGGAAGCAATTTAGCTGTTCACTGATAGATAAATGGATAAAGATATATTTATATACAATGAAATATTATGTGACAATATGGATGGACCTAGATGTTACTATGTTAAGTGAAAAAGAAATGTCAGATAAAGATAAATAATGTATGATTTTACTTATATGTTGAATCTAAAAACAAAACAAATATACTAACAGAGATCAAAAGGATGGTTAGCCAGGAGGGTGTGTAACAAAGTATAAGAGATTGTTAGGATAACATCCTAGCATTCACATTTGAACAAAGATGAAGAGGAATATAATCATTGATAATTTTACATGGTGGCAGATGATCACATCGTAAGGTATAAAAATGTCAAATAACTATATTATACACCTAAAACTAATGTAACTAATATAATACTATATACCGACAAAACAGAAGATATACAATCCAACAATATGCTGTCTTAAACTTCAAATATAATGATATAGCAGACTGAAACCAAAAGGGTGTTTGTTATTCAAAAGAAGATAGGAGTGTAGTTATTTTAATATTAGATAAAGTAGATTTTAAGTAAAGAAAATCATCAGAGACAGAAACATTACATAATGGTAGCAAGATCAATCCATCAGGAAGGCACACCAATCCTAAAAGTTGAATATACCTAGCAACAGAGCTACAAAACATGGGAAGCAAAAACTGATAGAACTGATAGAAGAAATGGATAAATCCATCATTACAGTTGAAGACTTCAGCACTCCTCTCTCAACAATGATTAGTCAGTCAGAAATACAGAAACTCAACACCACTACCAACCAAAGGATCTAATTGACATTCAAAGAATACTCCACCCAATAACAGCAGAAGACACATTCTTTTCAATTGTCCATGGAACATATACCACAAGACATGCCAATGATTACTTTAAAAAGTTTCTTAGCTAATATCATGGCATAAAAATCAGAACTTGTTCTTTATATAAAATATTTTAAGGTTGATGAAACTTACAGGTATTGATTTTTAATACTGATTTAGCTTATATTTGCTATATAGTGGGCTTTTAAAAATTTATTATAGTAAGAACCTTTTGGGAATATTTTCAATGTAAAAGTAATGCTATAACATCCATAAACTAATTTCTAATGTTTTTTAAACCCAAAGCCACCATTTACTATTATTTTGTATTTAATAATGTCAAACATATGTTGATGGATAGAAATCAAATGATAGAGGAAATACTTACCGGATCCCATGAGAGCACAGATCAGAACCATGGAATTATATTTTATTTCAGGAGCACTTCTCTCATCTATTAGCAGTTTGTGTAAAATCTGTACAAGTTTAGTACTTTCTAGATCTTTCTCAGCAGTGTCTAGAATAGGAAATAATTAAAGTAGCAGTTATATTCATTGTTTATGAACCACTACAATCTGAGTAAACATTGCTTCCTTTTCTATAAACTGATCATATGAAACTTTCCAAAAGGGACTGATAAATAATAATGATCTAGACATATGATACTAAATTCAGACTTTATTAAAAAAAAAAATAGAGCTAAATTTCAGCAAACGTTTTAAGTTTAAACTAATATTTAGAATTAAAACATTCCTTTTTTTTAAAAAAAAATATATATTTTATTGATTTTTTTACAGAGAGGAAGGGAGAGGGACAGAGAGTCAGAAACATCGATGAGAGAGAAACATCGATCAGCTGCCTCCTCTACACCCCCTACTGGGGATGTGCCCGCAGCCAATGTACATGCCCTTGACCTGAATCGAACCTGGGACCCTTGAGTCCACAGGCCGATGCTTTATCCACTGAGCCAATCTGGTCAGGGCTAAAACATTCCTTTTAAGTAAAGCAATTAAAAATCTTTTGTTAAACATATACAAAAGCAGAAAAGAGAGTATAACGATACCATGTGCACTATCATCTTTATAAATTATCATGGTCAATCTTGTTTCATCTATCTCTAGTTTCATCTACCTATTCTCACACATCTCAAATTATTTTAAAGCAAATCTTATAAATTACATAATTTCCTCCATATGTACTTTAGGTTGTATTTATCTTTAAGCGATAAAGAATGTTCATTCCTATTAAAACCCCAGCAGGGTTTTCTATAAAAATAGATGAGCTTATACTAAAATTTATATGAAAAGTTACAGGTCCTAGAAGAGGCAAACAATCTTGATTAAAAATAATGAAGTGGGAGAGATTCTTCTATCTGATATTAAGGCTCACTATATAGTTGTCAAGATAGAGCTGTATTTATTGATACATAGATCATAGGAACTGATTATAGGACTCCAGAAATAGACCCACACAAATATGCTCAACTGATCTTTGACAAATGTTCAAATCATTTCAATGGAGTAAAGGGAACCTTTTCAACAAATTAGACAGCTACAAAGAAAGTAACCCTGACTTAAACCATACTTTATACACATATTAACTCAAAGGGGATCACAAACTGAAGTGTAAACTTTTAGAATATATAAAGAATCCTCAAAACATTAGAAAATAAACTAAAGATAAACAGGTATTTTACCAAAGAATATATGATTGAAAATAAGGACATGGAAAGATGTACAACATCATTACATTTTAAAAAATGTAAATTAAAACCACAATGTGATATCCCTTGTAGCTATCAGAATGGCTAAAATAAAAAAGTAGTGACAACACCAAATGCTGATAGAATGCAGAGAAAATTAAACACTTATACAGTGGCAATATGAGTGTAAAATGTTACAGCTACTCTGAAAGACAATTTGATTTTTTTTAAAAATTAAACATGCAGTTATCATAGAACCCATCAATTGCATTCCTAGGCATTTAGAGAAAAAAGTTTATGTTCACATATATGTGAATGTTCACAGTAATTTTATTTTTTGAAGACTCAAACTGCAATCAGTCCACATGTCCTTCAATAGGTGAACGGCTAAACAAATTGTGGAATACTATTTTGCAATAAAAAACTGAGACACAAGACACATCTGATGACTCTTTAAGAAATTATGCTGAGCAAAAGAAGCTAATTCCAAAAGGTCACATACTACATGATTCTACTTACATAACATTTAAAAAATGAAAACATTTAGAAATGAAGGGAGATTAGTGCTTTCCAGGGGTTAGGAGCAGCATGAGAGGTAGGGGTGGAGGCAGGTGAGTGTAGTTATAAAGGGATCCTTGTTTTCTTATAACTTATTCAGTATCTTGACTGTGGTGGTAGATATACAGACCCACACATGCAAAAGACAAAACAAAACAAAAACACCTGTATAAAAAATTCACACATATATAAAGGAGTATAAGTAAAACTGGGGAAATTTAAATAAGGTAGGTGAATTATATCAATGGTTTAGAATATTATACTATTTAGTTTTGCAAAATGTTTAGCCTGAGAGAAAGTAAGCCAACTATACAAGGAATATCTTTGTAGTATTTCTAAAAACTGCATGTGAATCTATAATTATTTATTTAAAAAATATAAGATCTCTTTATAGCTTGGAAAATATAGTTTTCAAAGTAGGTTGTGTATGAAAAGATAGTATAGGTTTATTTTTATATCTTAAGCTCAATGAACCTAGGAAACAATTTTTTTTAAAAAATGTATGTATTGTCATTTTATATAGTTCTATGGGAAGGTGACCAGATCCAAGCAAATGCTAAATTATCAAGAAGCTTCAAAATTACAGCTTGTTTGGAAGATCCTGGCACAAAACCAGATTTATCCCAGGGTGGAAGGCCAAGGATATTCTGAAAATGCTCCTGTATTTTAAGCCACTTAAAGTCAGTCTCTGAACCCAGTTTGGTAGGCGACATCCTCACCAACTCCTACTCCTCCATCCTAGTTTCCATCCTTTAAAGAGGTCTGGATTCTAGACCAACTCACATAATCTACCCAAACCATGTGGAAATCACAGGCGTGGCTAGAACTCAAACTGACCTCCACAGCCTCTCAACAACTACTGAGAGTAAGCATACATTGTCTTGAAGTCTTTTATCTTCAAAATTCAAAAAATTTTTGAGAATCCAAGATGGCTGCACAGGTAAACACCTAGCCACAGCTGCACACTAACAATTTCAATAAAATACAACTAAAATATAAAATGGACATTACCCAGAACTACGGGAAAGCCGACTGACTGGAAATTCTACAACGAGAAGCAAGGAGAAAACCAGAAGGAAGAGCGGAGGAGCTGTAAAAGCCTAAGGTACGGAGACATGCTGCGCACGCTCTGAGAGGACGGAGCCGAAGAGGAGGGAGGCTGAGTGCCTGGCTGGCATTTCCTAGCAGGAAGGAGATAAAAGCTCTGACTGTGCTGGGCCCCAGTTCCGACTGCTCTGAACCCCAGTTCTAGGCCAGACCCCGGGGACCCAGGCTCATCCAGAGGGAGACTGGGCTGTAAGGTGGAACCCCAGGGGAGCGGCGAAAGGAGGTCCCGGAGGCGCGCACATTGTGCGCAGAGAAGGGACGGTTGGCTGTGCCGCGGAATTGCCCTGGCGGGAAGGAGACAGGGGCTCCAGACTGCTCCGAAAGCCACCTCCAACCCCACTTTCAACTGAGCTGAACCCCAATACCGGGCTCATTGGGGAGAGCCTAGACTATTTGGTAGCAGGTGAAAATCGAGGGCACCTTTCTCTCAGAGGCGCTTGCAACGAGTACTGAAGGACCCTGAGACTCAGGAGCAGTATAGGGCGGGGCTGACAAAAGCCAAAGCTGTAGGAGGCTCCACCCTGAAACCCCGCCCCATTAGGGAAGCTGCGAAAATGCCGAGATGAAATAGATCATTGTGAAAGAAATGGAGGACAAAAAGAGACTGGATATAGAGTTCAAATCTATGCTTATAAGGTTTTTCAAGAATTTCTTTGAAAAGATCGATAAGACCTATGAGGATATGAAAAGGGATCAATTAGAATTAATAAGGAATCAACAAGAAATGATAAGGGATCAACAAGAAATAAAGAATACATTGTCTGAAATAAAAAATATTATACAGAGTCCTAAAAACAGAATGGAAGATTGCAAGAATCAAGTCAAAGATTTGGAACATAAAGAGCCAGAAGACACTCCTCCGCAGAAGCTAGAAGGCAAGAGAATCCAGAAAATTGAAGATAATGTAAGAAACCTCTGGGACAACTTCAAGCGAACCAACATCAGAATTATGGGGGTCCCAGAAGATGAGAGAGAGCAAGATATCGAAAACATACTGAAAGAAATAGTGACAGAAAACTTCCCCCACCTGGTGAAAGAATTAGACTTACAAGTCCAGGAAGCGCACAGAACTCCAAACAAAAGGAATCTAAAGAGGACCACACCAAGACAAATCATAATTAAAATTCCAATAGCAAAAGACAAAGAGAGAATATTGAAAGCAGCAAGAGCAAAGAAGGTAGTTACCTATAAAGGGGCACCTATACGATTGTCAGCTGATTTCTCAACAGAAACCATGCAGGCCAGATGGGAATGGCAAGAAATATTCAAGGTGATGAATAGTAAGAACCTATAGCCAAAGATAATCTATCCAGCAAAGCTATCACTCAGAATCGAAGGTCAGATAAAGAGCTTCACTAATAAAAAAAAAAGCTAAAGGAGTTCATCACCACTAAACCAGAATTATATGAACTGCTGAAGGGGTTTCTTTCGGAAGAGAAAGTAAATAAAGATAAAAATTATGAACAACAAATACATAACTATCAACAAGTGAATTTAAAAACCAAGGAAATTAAAAAAAAAATCTGATGAACAATATTAACTGTTGAATATAATAGAATCAGAGGTATGGAAGGGAAGTGAACTGACGATTCTTGGGGAAAAGGGTAGAAGGGGATGTGGGAAGAGACTGAACATAAACAGTGCACCTATGGATGAGGACAATGGGGCTGTGGGGAAAGGGCAGAGGGTGGGGTGGGAACCTGGTGGAGGACAGCAATGGAGGGGAGGGGGGAAGGAACATTTGTAATAATATGAACAATAAAAATTTATTTAAAAAATAATAATAATAAATAAAAAATAAAAATCTGGATGAAGATTAAAATAAAATAAAAAATTCAAAAAATTTTACATCCTACTTATGATTTTTTTTAAAAAACTCACAACCCTGTAAGAAGACAAAAATAGAAATTTCCTATACCCCACATATGAATAAATGTGACACTGGAGGAAGATATACCATGTGTATCTTTTGGCCTTTCCTTCCTGAGAGAGGGATTGGTGGGTTCACTTTCCCCAGTGTGAGGATTATGCACATAAATCTTCAATGGAAAAAAATCATAGTATTTACCTGCAATGCTTTGAACTGGACAGGACACTAAGTAGAGTCTTCCTTTGTGTAAGGCAGCCCAAGGTGTCACCCACAGGCCATGTGACACTGACTGTCCCCAGCTGACTACATTAGAGGCTGGTTCCTAAAACAAAGGTGGCTACCCATAAGCTAAATGTGTATGAGCAAGCTTCTCATGAACAATTCTGACCAACAGGGAAGCTATATGCTATAAGACAGACATTAACTGCATAATTTAAACACTGTATTTGGAGAATTCTGAATATAAAACACACAGAAGAATGACATAGAAGGTGAAAATTAAAATGAAGGCAATGGTATAAAGCAAGAGAGGGGAATGTCCAGTCCAGGCCAAGGGCCATATAAGGCCCACAAAATCATTTGATTTGGTCTGGCCTGGCAAGACATTAGAGGTGAGTTAATTGACCAAATATAGCAGGCTAATTTTTAAGTTGATAATTTTGTATGGCCCCTCAAATGATGTTATAAATATCCAAATGGGCCCTTGGCATAAAAAAGGTTCCCCACCCCCACAAAGCAATAGAAATCAAGATAACAGAAGATTAGCAACAGAAAATTTAGTGGTAGAGATGGAAGGCCTGGATAGCTGGAAAAGTAGAAAACCCTAAGCCTGTTGCATTATAAAAATGGTTTCATTTCTCTGAGGCCTGCTAAAAACGAGTTCTATGTTCCCTAATTGCTTACAACTTGAGATAACACTTTAACTAACCTTAAAGCAAATGTTGCCAAAAGAACACAACCAAAAGGGATAGCAGTGGTGACAATCTGTAGAATATGGTTTTCCATATACTCATATATAGATACAAACACACACTGGCAAAATGCTTCTAGTCAAGGTTCTGACTTCTTTTTTTTTTTTTTTTTTTTTTTTAAATATATTTTATTGATTTTGTACAGAGAGGAAGGGAGAGAGATAGAGAGTTAGAAACATCGATGAGAGAGAGTCATCGATCAGTTGCCTCTTGCACACCCCCTACTGGGGATATGCCCGCAACCAAGGTACATGCCCTTGACCGGAATCGAACCCGGGTCCCTTCAGTCCCCTAGCCGACGCTCTATCCATTGAGCTAAACCGGTCCCGGCAAGGTTCTGACTTCTATTCCACTCCTGTGCTTCCTTTTATCCAAGATAAAAATAAAAGAAAATAAGTTTGTCACTAGGGTACTTACCCAATTCTAAAGCTGCTATTAGTGCCAAAGCAACAAGGGCCTCATTCTGCATTATTACATGTTCACTAGTTGCCATGGTAACTAGATGCTTGATGCCACCACTCTGTACAATGGTTTTAATTACATCCTATAACAAATAAATATCACAGAATTATAAACCTTAATTTTCAATATAAAGAAGCTGCATTATAATCAGTCAATTCATTGTAATTTGAGTGTCCTGTATGAGTCATTACATTATGAAGAAAAAAGCTTGAACTACTACCACCATTATCAGCATCAATGTCCAATGTAGTAGTTGCGGTAAAAATAGTAACAGCAGCAACCTCCATTTACTGAGTACCTGCAGTCAACCAGGTACCAACTGAGCATTCTATATGTGATCTCACTGAATCATCCTCACAACACTCACAGGTAGGGAACAGCCCAGTTTTTACTTAGAGGTGAAGACACTTGACCAAGTAAATAGAGCAGATAAATTATGAACTCATTTCTGTTTAACTCCAAAACTCTACTCTCACCTATTATGAATACAACAAAATTAAAAAGCTCAATCTTCAATTACTATATTTTCAGAACTTTTGATTAATGTATTTACAGATAAATTCATAAAAAACTCAAGCTTATGATGTACAATCTACAATATCGGTTTTACAAAAATGCCACTCAAATGTTCTTAGTGAAAGGTTTCTTCGGGAACTTACTTTTGATTTACTGTGTCGTATGAGGGCAGAGAGCAGTCTGTTTGACTCTCCCATCACACCAGCATGGTCTTTAGCTTCACACCATTCCACCAAACGCTCCACTAACTTAATATTCTTTCCCAGTTGTTCAGCAGCTTCTGCTATTGGAAAGAAGGCAAACCACAAAGGAATGAATCACTGGTAGGCAATCAACTGAAATAAAGAGTATGCAAGAAAATTACATGCTTAAAAAAACAACACAATTTTATTAGAGCAGGAACTGCAAACATAGTGTCCCATATCTGAAGGACTATTTGGCCTTTCCTATAAAGTTGTGGACTTCAGTACAAAAATATAAAAGAAAGCAGCTTCATATGCTTCCAGGTCAGCCTGGTAGTCTGTTAATACTCTGTCAAACTATAATAAAGAATTTTTAGGACGACTCTAAGGAATCAATAGAGAAAAGTTTTGAAATTTAGATGTAAATAAACATAATTCATTCCAAGGTTTCACTGCTGTCTCTGTACACAGAAAAATGATTTCCCTCTTTGCAAAGCAAATTTTTAAAATGTCATTATATTGAAACATGATGATTTTGAAGATGAGGTAAAAATGGGTATGGAATGCTAAAAAAAAAAAAAAAAAAAAAAAAAAAATCAGGAACTGCAAATAGAAGCCATGTAGTTTCCACTTAAAGCCAATTATAACAAGCATGAGAATTAATAAATGGGTTCTAAAACCAATCTCTTTTTGTCTTCATTTGCTATTTATCTTTATGATTACATAATTCTGAAAGCTGAAAACAAGCCCTTTTTCACTAGAGGCACATTGAGACTGTGATAGCAAAAGAACATCTTGGGAAAGCATTTCTTTTACCTTGTGCATCTATTAACATTCTCAATGTCCCCAGAAGTTTGAACTGAACCGGGGGCATTTCGGATTTAAGGAATTTCAAAACTGCCTCTGTGACCCCAGCTTCTAACATCTTTGCTTTATTTACAACTAGAAAGAGAGGGGAGGAAAAAAAAAAGGCCATGATTAAAATGGTGTTAGCATTCTTGATGATAATCATTCAATTCAATAAACATTTATTGAGAGTCTTATTATCTCTAAGGCCCTATGTTTTATATTTTTCTATTTAAAAAAAAAATCTTATATCCCATTTGTCTATAGGAGCATAATATACAAAATCAAACCTAACCTCTAAACACTTACCTAAATAGTTTGTAAAGGAAACCTGATAATGTTGCCTTCTATTCACAGAAAGCACAATTTCTCAACTCTGTTTTTTACCTCTGTTTTTGACCAGCTGTGTTAATATAGATGTCACAATAATTAATAAACATCATCTGCTATATGAAACAAACTAATTTCATATAGATTATATCTTCATACAGTTATATTATTTTACCTAACTAGAAATTTAATTTTAGAAAGTAGAATAAAAGAACATTTTAAATCATCTTCTATATTATTTCCAATGATAATGTGATTCCATGGCTTAAGTCTTTAATCCAAAAGGACACATAAGGGCTATTTTTAAAAAATTGTATGTTTGCAGGAAAATACAAACTTTAAAAGTCATTCTTTAGGAGGCTCTATTAATTGATGCCATTATCTTACCTAAACTGATGATGCTTTAAAAAGTGTAACTATACAATATAATGAAACTCTTAGGAGTTCACAGAGGGTAATAGAATTATTTGAATGATCTGAACAAAGGCAAGATTATGCTTGTACAATCTCAGAAAACTAGTTTATCTTCATTTATCAGTGAAAAAAATGTAAACAATTTGAAGATTTTTTTCCTTGGTCAGGGCAGATCTACAAAGCACATAAAGTAAAAATCTTACCAAAACAATAGATTTTATTTCTTACATCGTTGCCTTCCATCCTTCAGTCTTACCTGGAATGGCCAGGTTTCTGAGGGCACTTAGTGCTGCATGCTGTACCGTTACATTTCCATCTTCTACATGTCTGTCCAGTAAATCCGTAAGTTTCTCTACTATTCCATTGTCTACCATATGGATACAATTTCCATCTGAAGAAAAAATATTTTTTTCCCTCTGAACAAACATTTATAAATATTTTTTAATGTTGATGCCTACCCATTATCTACATTAGTGAAAATGGAACCATAGGGAAATCTAACTCTCCCTCAGATTTATAATTTTTTTCTAACTGAATGAGAAGTCCGATGAAAAGATTCTTAAAATAGAGAGAATTTTAAAATTAAGAAAACACTCTAGCTTAAACATATTGGAAGATAAATAAGTAGAAACCTCATGCTTAAAATGTCCACCAATAGTGAAGCATGCCTGAGTTCTGCCACTGTGACTGAGACAGTATTCTATATTTTGTTATCAATGCTGTTAGGTTATTTTTTAATGATAGAATTTTTGAAACATTTATAAAACAGAGGATGTTAAAATAAACCACTATTTATACCCCATATTTAGCTTAAACAATTATTAATCTTTTGCCAGTCTTAATTCCATCATTAAGGAGTTAATGATGGTTCCTCAAAAGAAGGAAATGAAAATGGAATAAGTCATCCACTATAATATAACAACAGTTCATTCTGCAATAAAATCAAACTAAACACAAAAGCAACTCATATTCCTACACCAGACTTCAGAAATAAATATGGAAGTATGGTGTCTCCAAAATATTAAGCTAAATTATTCTAACCTAAACCAGAGAATTAGCCACACTTAAGTTTTATAGGTATAAAAGTACAAATTGAGATACTACAACCCTACAATGAAAATTCGGATCATTAAATCCAAAATAAAGTCACCAGGCAAGAAAGACTATCCTTCTAAATCAGATGTGAATTAGAATGGGACTCAAGTTTATCAATCTCTGAATTGCCGAGTATTCAAATGACTTCATAATTAACATTCATGATCTTTCTTTCATAAAACAACAACAAAACTTTTAAAAATTGATTTTTAGAGAGAGGAAAGGAAAGGGAGAGAGAGGAACATGGAAGTGAGAGTGAAACATCTACCATCTGCCTCCTGCACACCCCCTACCAGGGATGGAGCCTGCAACCCTGGCATGTGCCCTGACGGGGAACCGAACCAGCAACCTTTTGATGCACAGGATGACGCCCAACCAGCTGAACCACGCTGGCCAGGGCTGTTCCAAGATCTTTAAACTAGCAGAACTTAGTGTTATTCCATAAAATATATAATTAGTTAGAAAGTCACTATAAATATTTCATATCTCTGAAAACTTTAGGTAGCAGTACACATACATATTACGTGCAATTCTAAACTGTTTGGTTTTAGTACATGAAATGTCAAAGGAAATTTTAAAAGATGCAGCAATATGCTTACCATTTCTGGCAAAATTTGCAATCGCCAACGCTCCAGCAAGCTGCAGCTGGTGGTTATTTGACGGAATCCAGGACAGCACCCTTTGAAACACATTACCTCTTCCTCCTTCAAATAATTTCTGCATGGATTCATCTGGAGGTAAATGAAACAAACAGATAAGAGGAAAATAATGTTGAGTAACAAATCCATATTTCTAAGTAAATAGCCAATGGGGAAACTATATACTTCAAAAATGAAAGAATTTATAAGGGGAAAAGTAATGCTTCTTTTTTACAATAAGAATCATTTTAGTAGAGACTGGACAAGAAACTTTAGAGTTCTTCTAGTCTAAGTCCCAAGTAACTATCTGGCTTTTAGTCCTGTGGTGCCACAGCCGTCTCTTCTATATAACAGCTCTTGAAATAGTGAGAGACAGTGAAGCCCAGCCAGGAAGGTTCAGTGGTTGAGCATTGACCTATGAACTAGGAGGTCATGGTTCAATTCCCGGTCAGGACACATGCCTGGATTGCAGGCTCGATCCCCAGTGTGGGGGGTGTAGGAGGCAGCAGATCAATGATTCCTTCTCATCACTGATGTTTTTATCTCTCTCTCCCTTTCCCTTCCTCTCTGAAATCAATAAAAATATATTAAAAATACATACATACATACATACATACATACATAAATAGTGAAGCCTCTCTTTTCCAGGCTTATTATCTCTAGTACTCTCTATGTTCCTTTAAGATTTCAAAACCATCACATCAACAGGATTAAATGAGATAGGAAAATGAAAAATGCTTTACATAGTGTTTTCAAAAGAGACAATAAATTTTTCAGAATCTGGCACCCATGTTCTTTGGTTGGTATAAATTATAACTCACCTCCAAGAAGTAATAAAACCATTAGATCGGAAGCAGTTTTGAGCTCAGCAATATCATCCTCTTTGTCACTATCCACTTTCTGTTGAACAATCTGTAGTAGACATTCTACCAAACCTGCTTCAACCAGCTGTAGTTTAATAGCATCTAAAAACATAATGTGAACAAAATAATCAAAACTTGAGATGAAAATAGAAATTCTGGAATAAGCAATCCATTACGAAGAATTACAAGAAACCAAGAAAACGCATAATTTAGATAACACACATTAGAAGATTTGAGTTTCAAAAGAAAGTGTCTGACAGTGCGGCCTAAATACAGAGAAGCTTTATTTCATTTTTCTAATTGAAATTGTTATCTTTCACAATGTTTGGCAGCTCCTAAACAAACTAATTCTCAGCTCTGAAGGTAAGTACTATCAAGCCACTGTTATTCTAAATATTTTATGCTCATGTTTAAAAGTCAATAAATAAGATATCCCACACTGTCTAAATTAAAACACACATACCTGCTACATAAAGCTAGAATATATCTATTAGTGAAGTTTAAATACAAATTATTTAAAAGTAAAGAGCTATTAGTAAATTGTAAGCTATATCACAAGTACATTTGGATTCATATTTGTATAAATGTTATCTTTCCAGGGTAGTTAAAAGATCTATAACTTTCTGAATTTTAAGTCATTTTTTTTTTTTTAAAGGCTTCAGGTTTTATTAATTTGAACCTTTTTTGGGTGATGGATACATATATGGTAGTTCATTATACTATGTTCTCTGTATATCTGACTAGATTTTAAAATTGCCATGACAGGTTAAAAAAAACACAACAACTTTCAAGCTTTCTGATGGATAATCAACAAAATAAGAAATTTTAGAGAATTTACATTCCAGTTGTATTTTTAAAATTTATCTTCATAGCAAATTCTACTCCCATATCAAATAATTTTGTTTATATCTCCCTAATAACAAATACTTTTTCATTATAGAATTTACATCATTGAAGATTTTACATTCACATCCATATGTGCCTTCTCCATCAGAGTAGATACATATACACCTCATTCATCTTCGTATTTTAACCTAAACTGGCCCACCTAAATGCTTTGGATATACCTAATACTACCTAGAAATACATTTGCTATACAGCAATCTTTAAACTTATACTAGTTTTATTTCTCAGTTGGATTTTATTTTATGTATAAGTTCTACAGCAATGGTTAGTATTTGGGAGAAACAAATATTTATTTTTATACCTAAGACTTTATCTTTCAGGCAATTTTAATGTGTAAAACTTGAGGATTTTGTTTTGTTGTTTTTTAAACTAGCAGGAAAACTGGTCTTTATATTATTTCCAAATACATAGAATATTCAACATGGAATATTTTTTTAAAAGGTACATTTGCACTGTGCCATGCTGAAAGTAGGGCGTTTCCTTGGTTACAGAATGCTAGGGCTTGAAATGTGCAGTGACTAGAAAGCCATGATGAAAAAGCCTTAAAAATACAAAAAGCAAAACAATAACAACTTTTGAATCATACAAAATCCCAACTGAAATGTAGGAATCACTTTCCTTTGCATATAAGGAAAAACAAGAATGATATGTTAAGGATGGTCCAGAAATAAGTTTTCAAAGATATCATTCAATCTACTGCACAGTTACAAAAGAAAAGTGAAGGTGGTGGTGGAGAAACAAATACAAACGTTATTTTGAAACATTGCAAGGCAGGTTACAGGTAATTCTCTGGCATAAAAATTGACTGAAGGTCATAATAAAAATTTCCTTTGGCCAAACTAGCAAAGAGATGAAAAACAAATTTCTCCCTACAGAATAAGAGCTAAGGCATTTAGAAAATTAAAAATTTGTCATGATTAAAGTTTACAGATCTCTCCTCTCACAGTTTGACTATAATCACTCTGTCACACAGACATGCACTCACACATACACAGCTGGGAGACTTAAATAGCCTTATTAAGGAGGATTAGCAAGGCATTTGTTACAGCAGAGAGTCCGTCACACACCTATCAACATCATTCTGTTCAAGGACATCTACCCTGTTACCCCGAAAATAAGACAGGGTCTTATATTAATTTTTTCTCCCAAAGTTGCGCTAGGTCTTATTTTCAGGGGATGTCTTATTTTTGGGGAAACATGGTACCTTTATCACCACCCTTTGCGCATATATATATACATATACATACATACATACATACATACATATATATATATATGCGCACTTATGTATCCATGCATATATGTATGCATCATACACACACACACACACGTATTTAAAAATCATTTCTAAATGGTTTAAAAAGTCCCACATTGCAGAGAAGTGTATAAAAATGTGCACTTAAATAACCAATAACCTTGTAACTACAACCTAAACCAAGAAATTCAGTCTGGCTGGTTTGGCTCAGAGGTTGAGCAACCCAGGAATCAAGAGGATATGGGTTCAATTCCTAGTTAGGACATATGCCTAGGTTATGGGCCCGATCCCCAACAGGGGGTGGGGCATGCAGGAGACAATCAATTGAAGTTTCTCTCTCATGAATGCTATCTATCTCCTTTTGTCTCTCTCTAAAAATCAATAAAAGAACAAAGGTTTAAAACAAAAATTTAATTGCCAACAATCCAGGAAGTCCCTCTGGGCATTCCTGTCACAAATCTCTCCCCTCCCTCCATCTCTCTCAAATTATTTTCCTAACTTTTATGGCAATCACAACCATACTTCTTTTCACTGTTTCACCGAATAATCACTTCTAAAAACTACAATAATTTTATCTTGTTTTGAATTTTACATACATGAAGTCTTACAATATGTATTTTCCAGTGTTGGCTTTTTCCTTTTTATGTTTATAAGATTTGCTTTATTTTTCTAATATATTTTTATTGATTTCAGAGAGGAAAGAAGATGGAGAGAAGAGAAAGAAACATCAATGATGAGGAGTAATCATTGATCGGCTGCCTCCTGCTCACCATACTGGGGATCAAGCCCAACTCCTGGGCGTGTGCCCTGACTGGGCATCGAACCGTAGCATCCTGGTTAGACTGACACTCAACCATTGATCCATACCAGCTGGGCTACATTATTGGTTTTTCAATATCTTCATTTCGTTTCTTAACTATATATTTTTACATTCTCTAAATAATAGAGGCACAGTGCACGAAATTCATGCACAGGGGGAAGGGGGAGGTTCCCTCAGCCCAGCCTGCACCCTCTCCAATCAGGGACCCCCTGTGGGATCTGGCCTAAATCGGCAGACAGACATCCCTCTCGCAATATGAGACTGCTGGCTCCTAACTGCTCACCTGCCTGCCTGCCTGATTACCCCTAAACGCCTCTGCCTGCCTGTCTGATCACCCCTAACTGATCCCCTGCTGGCCTGATTGCCCCCAACTGTTCTCTCCTGCCAGCCTGATCGCTCCTAAGTGCTCTCTCCTTACTGCCTGCTTTCCCCAGCATGTCTGATGGCCCCTAACTTCCCTCCCCTGCCAGCCTGGTTACCCCCAACTGCCCTCCCTTGCTGGCCTGATTGCCCCTAACTGCTTCTGCCTCAGCCCCCACCACCACAGCTTTGTCTGGAAGGAAGTCAGATGTCCAGAAGATGGCTTGGCAACCAGTCTAATTAGCATATTACCCTTTTATTAGTATAGATTACATTGCATAGGACTGCTTAAAGGGGGGGAGGGGGAGAGGTGAAGGAGCCTTTTTCAGCAGGAGATGCTCTTTGCAGACAAAAATATATAATCCCTATATCTGGACTGATAGCCAGCCATATGCACTATATGGCCAAACTGGTTATTAAAAAACAGAACTACTTTCTTACACCTTACACCAAATAGCTGTTGCCCTTAAAACCCCTCCTCAGCCCCCACATTAGGTTCTGCCTTCACAGTTCACCCAGATTAGGTTCTGATTGGTTGGTTTCTATGCCAGTCAGTGTCAAAAGCTCTGCCTCCTAGGCAGCCATTGGCTCCTTGCAGTTCACCCAGATTTGGTTCTGATTGGTCGGTTTATATGCCATTCAGGGTCAAAAGCTCCACTTCCTAGGCAGCCATGGGCTCTTCTGAGAAATCCAGAACAGCCCCACTGACAGCTATCTTTCTCTCCAGGTCTGATCCGCAGCCTCCATGGCAGCTAGGGTTCAGGCCTCCCTGCCCCCCCCCCCCCCCCCCCCCCCACCAGCAGCCGTGGAGGCTGCGGATCAGGCCCTGCCTCTCTCTCCCAGTCTCTCTCTCTCTGGGATTGGTCTGCAGGTGCTGAGGCAGCAGTGAGGTCGTTAGGCCTCCAGCCCAGCCCTGGGACAGCGGCTAATGACCTCACAGGCTCACCTTGCCCCACCCACCTTCCACCAGCTTCGCTGTGATAGGAGCCTGTGGGCTTGCAGGGGAGGAACCAAGAGGTGCTCCATGCACTTACTGGTGACCGGATGTCCATCTGGGTTATGATGGCCCTAGGCTATTAGTCTAGATACCATGATTTATGTATTCTACTGTTAATGAATATGAGTTGCTTACATAATGGAAATGAGCTGCTTACAATGTTCATCGTTTTGAATAGCTAGGGGCCCGGTGCATGAGATGTGTGCACTGTGTGTGTGTGTGTGTGTGTGGGGGGGGGGGGGGTCCCCTGCACATTCTCACAGTCTGGGACCCCTCAGGGGATGTCCACCTCCCAGCTTAGGTTCGATCCCCCTGTGATCGGGCTTAGCTGGCAGACATCCCTCTCCCAGTCTGGGACCCTCACTCCTTACCCCCCACCTGCAGTGGAGGCAGTGGGAGACTCCTGCCACCACCACTGTGCTCACCAGACATAAGCCCAGCTTCTGGCTGAGTGGCATTCCTCCTGTGGGAGTGCACTGACCATCAGGGGGAAGCTCCTGCATTGAGCATCTTCCCCATGGCGGTCAGTGTGTGTCACAGAGACTGGTCGTTCTGCCGTTAGGTAGATTTGCATATTAGGCTTTTGTTATATAGGATGCTGCTATGAACATTCCTTTAATGATTCCTGGTGCACATATTTCTGGATCATAGGGAATAAATAACTCCAACTCAGTAGATCCTGTTTTCTAAAATGTACCAATTTACTTTCCACCAGCACTTGATGATAACTCCTACTGCTACAAACCTTCATCAATGCTTGGTATAATCAGGCTTGTCAGTGGTATGTAGTATTGTATTTTGCATTCCCTTATTATTAAGGAGTTGAGCATTAATCCTTATCCAAGGATATGCGTATTGATTTTAGAGAGAGGGAGAGGGAAGAGAGAAAGATAGAGCCAGCAATCTAGGTATGTACCCTGATCAAGAACTGGTGTATGAGATGACCAGTTGCAAATATTTTTATGTGTTTAATAGCCATTTGGACTTTATCTTTATCAAATACTTATTCTAATCTTTTACACATTTTCCCCACTGGGTTTTCTACATTTTTCTTAATGATTTGTGGAAGTTTTAACATATTGTACACATTTTCTTGGTTATATGTTGTAAATATGTTCTCTCCCCCACTGTCTTCCTTTTTATTCTTAAGTGTCCAAATTGATCATTTTTTTCCTTTATGGTTAGAATTTTTTGTGACCTAAGAAAATTATTCATACTCTAAGATCTTGATGATATTCTCCTACCTTATATTTTAATATAAAATTTCTGGTTTAATTTTCACATATAGGTCAATAATCTATCTGAAATTAATTTTTAATATAATTTTAATATAGTATAAAGTGGGGATATATGTCTCTCCTATTGTATTTTTTTTTCTTATTCCCAGCACTGCTGATTGAAATGACTGTACTTCCTATACTGTTTTACAGTGAATTCCTTTTACTCCCTAATAAATAAACATCTATAAACGTATCCATTTGTCTTTGGGCTATCCTGTTCTACTGGTCTTTTTTCCATTCTTGCACCAGTACCACACTGTCCTTTAATTATTAGAGTTTCATCGGAATAAATCTTTAAATATTGTTATGCAGTGAAACAGTTCTGCTGCTATCTTGTTCTCTTTCACAGTATCTTGGCTATTCCTGGTCTTTGGGGTTTTGGTTAAACTTCACTGAGTCTACAGACCAAGATGGGTAGATATAACTTCATTAGAGCACTGAGGTTTCCAACCTATGAAAGTGATATAGCTTCCCATTAATTTAGATCTTCTCTAATTTCTCTTAATGATTTCCTATAGTTTTCTGCCAGAGATCTTAAATATTTATTAGTCTGTCCTTACAGTATTTAATATTTTATACTATGGTAAAAATGTATTTTTTAAAATGAGTTTCCTATTTTCTTTGCTGGTACACAATAAAACCATTTTTAGATTTTGTTTGTTTGTTTGTTTTGGCTAGCAATCTAACTAATTTTGATTAATTTTTAAAAATTGATCTATGGATTCTTTTGGATTTCCGACATAAACATATAACCTAGAAATAAATATTGTTTTATTTATTTCTCTACTATATATTTCTTTCTTATTTTACTGTACTGGATAGTTCTTACAATAACTAGAAATAGGAATGATCCTTTTTAGTCCCAACATGAAAGGAAATGCTTTTTGTTTCATCATTATATTGTTTTCTGTAGGCTTCTGGTATATATCCTTTTCGTTCTCTTCTAGTGCTGATTTGCAAAGTTTTTATAAATCATGAATGCATAGTTAATTGTATTAAATGCTTTTCTTAATCTAAGAAGATCATATAATTTCTCCCCTTTAATAATTTTTAATGTAATAAGATATATTGATTATATTTTCACTATTAAAATGTTTTATATTTTCAGAATAAGTCCCATTTGCTTTGAGGATAAATTTTAAATATATTACTGGGCTTCATTTACTAAAATTTTAAGGGGGAATTTGGATCTAATTTCATGGTGAAACTGGCTTTTAATTTTCATTCTTGTACTATCTTTCTATTTGGTATAAAGATTACAGTAGTCTCATAAATTGGTGAGTATATCTGCTTTTATTATTCTCTGGAAAAATTTAAGATTACTCAGCTTTTCTATTTCTTCTTGTGTCATCCATACTTTAAAACGTATTGGCATCAACTTGTTCATATATCCTCTTAATAATTTCTGTAAGATCAGTAGTAGGATCTCTTTTTACATTCTTGATTTTCATTATATGTCTTCTCTCTCTCTCTCTCTTTTCTTTCTGATCAACTTATGAAGGATTTACAAGTTTTATTAATTTACTTCAGACTCAACTTTGGTGACTTATATGCTTGTATTCATTTTGTATTTTCTATCTTACCAATTTCAGCTCTTTGTTTCCTTCTTTCAATGTTGTTTGGCTTCCTTCCCCCTAAGTTTCTGAGATGAATACTAAGCTCACTACTTTTACTTTTTCCTTTTCTAATATATTCATTTAAAGCAAAAAAAATTCCTCTTAAGTATGGCTTTACCTACATCCATAAGAGTCTTTTCATTTTCACTACAGAAAATGTCCTAATTTCCATCATGATTCTTCTTTGACCTCCTAAATATTAGCAGTGTTATTTTTAAATACCTAAATAGGAATTCCTAGTTATATTTTTATTAGACAACCCACATAAGTCAGGGAACATACTCTGCAAGACTGCAGTCCTTTGAATTTGTTGAAACTTGTTTCACGACTATGATTTAAAGTGTTTCATGTGTAGTTGAAAAGAAAGGGCTCTGTAGTTGGGTACAGTGCTCTGAAATATGTCTATTAAGCCAATTTCTTAATCATGTTGTTCACATATTCTATATCCTTATTGTTTTTCTTTTCTTTCTGAACTTCCTTTTGATTTACCTTTCAGTTTGCTTAAATCTTTCCATAAATTCTTCCATTAATTTGGTAATTATAGATGGTTTTAAAAAATTATTTTAGCAGTCACATTAAAAGTTGAAATCTTTGAATAACCAGAGTCTATTGGTACTTTCTATCCTGTTCTACTGGTCTTTTTGCCCATCCTTGCACCAATACCACACCATCCTTTAACTAATACAAGAGTCTTTAAGACCTTTCACCTCCTTCAAGATTTATGTTTATTTTGGGATATATATATATATATATATATATATATATATATATATATATATATATATTTAAACCCCACCATAAATTACTTATTTATTTTTAAAATCAATGTTCATGAAATTTATCTACTTACTAGTTTTTTGCTCTCTATTTTCCTATGCATCTAACACCTTCCTTCTGGAAGCATTTTTCTCTCACAAACACGCATTACAATTTCCTTTAGTGACTGTATAGTGGTGGTGAACTTTGTTTTTCATCTGAAAATAACTTTATTTTGCCTTCAATTTTGAAGGGTATTTCACTGAATTTAGAACTCCAAGTTGACATTTTTTTTTCAGTGCATAGATGTTTCACTGTCATCTGGTTTTCATTGTTGCTATTGAGAAGTTAGCTGTCAGTTGAACAGTTGCCCTTTTAAAATAAGCTATTTTTTTTTTCCTGGCTATTTTTAGATTTTTGTCATTGGTTTTTCTATAATTTCAATATGATGTAGATTTATTTTTATCATGTTTTAGATTCATTTGGCTTCTTGAATTTTTTGAAATTCTCTACCAAAATTTCTTTAAATACATCCTCTGCTCTCTACCCTCCTCCCACCCTTTTGGGAATTCCCAGAAATGTATGTGAGAACTGCTCATTTATCCTCTGTATCTCTTAGTATGTTTTATGCATATTGGTTCTTATCTTTCTGGATGTCCTTTCAATCTGTTTTCCAGTTCACTAGTTCCCCAAATCAACTACATTTAATTTGTCATTTCCATCCATTAATTTGGGTTTTATTTTTCAATACCAGAATTTCCAATTTTTTTTTTTTCAAATTTGTCATGTCATGTTTTAGAGTTTTCAGTTTCCTTCTAAAATTTTTAAGCTTGCTTTGAATAATAAGCATACCTGTTTTGAGTCAATGTCTAATAATTTCAATATCTGGAGATTTGCTGCTGTTGCCTGTTCTTAGTGCTGGTTCTTGCTTACAATGTCTTGTCTCCACATGTGTCTGGTCCTCTTTGATTATATGCTAGACACTGTATTTGAAAAATTATTCATATGGAATGGTTTATTTATTCTGGATCACTCTTATTCCTAGGGTGTATCCCTTAAGATTTTTCCCCCCCAAACACAGGAGTAGTTTACCAGTGTCTACACTGTAGACAGGCCAAGAACTCCAACTTTCATCCTCTTTGCTCTGCAAGGGTACAAAAGTGGGTTTCAGGCTCTCAGCTACCTTTCCCAGATCAGCATAAGAATGTGTAAGCTATAGAACCATCTTTATCAAGACTTCCAAGTTGAATGAATTTGAACAGTAGCTTTGGCCAATGTAGATACAGTTATGAAGTAGATAATGTAGCTGAAGTTAGAGATATCTAAATTCAAACTTTCATCATTAATAAATCAATTAAATGGCTAGCAATTAAATAATGTCAGAAAAAAATGGAAAAGACCTACATGATAAAAAAAAAAAAAATCAAGATGCATTTATTTTCTCACCATTTTCTGCCAATGGAGCAAGAACTTCAAAAATCATTTCCCTCTTATCATGTTCTGTTTGTTTCTGGAATAGTTTTACCATCTCTTCAGCAATGTTTGTACTGGCAAACTGTTCTTTACTGGACTCTGTTAAAAAAAAAAAAAAAAAGGAAAATTTATGGTAAGCAAATAAAATTAAAGTCAGAAATTGTTTGTTTCCTATTACTTCCAATACTTGGTCATTGTATACCATTACAGATAAACACTCTTCAAATACAGGAATTATCAAATCCTTTTTCTAATGCCCCTGAAAAGAAAAAAAAATGACTAAGGCTTTAAAGAAAATGTTCTAACCCAATTATGGTCAAGACTATAAAAAAATGATCATTACCATGACATAGCAACAATAAAATTACTAAGTTTTAAATTCCGTTTCAAGGTTTTGTCAAAAAAAAAAAATTACTCAGAACAGACTGAACTTTATGTGGTTGAATTAAAGATGACTAATCTTTATATCATTAAAGTGGTGTGAGTTCGCACTGATCCTGATATGCCTATTTTAAAAGCCGATCAATTCTTCACATGTATTTGGGGTCCCACTCATTCTTGTTTTTTTCACATATCCAACCTCTCCTCCATTCTAGAGCATCACATAAAAAAAGCAATATAAAAAATAACACCTTCCCTTTACTCCACTTTTCTTCAAATATCATCCATCTCTGTTCACTTTTACAAACAAGTTTCTTAACAGCATTGTTTACATACACTCTCTACTTTCTTAACTCACATGTATTAATTCCTAATCTTACTTTAGGCTGGTTTTGGGTCCACACATAATTGGGTCCATTTCTTTCCAATTCTCTTCTCAATTTCTTTTGCTGTATCAGATATCATATTAGTTTATCTATAAGTTTCTCTCAAAAGAATTCTGAACAAATTCAATCTACACTGGTTGCTCTCTGTTTAGGGGATACATCCTGGAATTTTTTATGAAAATTAAAACTTTTCATTAAAAATAGATATCTTTCATATCTATTATGAAAGATGAAGCATCAGCTTTCTTAACCCTTCCCCTCCCCCGTCTAAACCATATACCTCCGTATTCTCAATGTAATTATAATGTAACTAGAGGCCTGCTGCATGAAATCAGTGCAGGGAAGGGGGAAGTCCTTCAGCCTGGCCTGCACCCTCTAGCAATCTGCAATCGCTGGCTCCCAACCACTTGCCTGCCTGCCTGATCTCCACTAACCACTTGGCCTGCCTCCCTGATCACCCTAACCCCTCTGCCTGCCTGCCTGATCACCTGTAACCACTGTGCCTACCTGCCAGATCGCCCGTAACCACTCACCTGCCTAATCAGCCCTAATCACTACTTGCCTGCCTGCATCATTTCCCCTAACCCATCTACCTACCTGCCTGATTGCCCTTGACCACTCTCTTGCCTGCCTTGGCCCCACTGCCACAGCTTTGTCCAGAAAGACAGCCGGAATGATGTCTGGAAGGTTGTTCGGCTATCCAGTCTAATTAGCTTATTACACTTTTATTATTATAGACTAGAGGCCCAGTGCACGAAATTCGTGCATGGGTGTATGTCTGTGTGTACCTCAGCCCCGTCTGATCCTCTCATATATGGGACTCTTTGAGGGATGTCTGACCCACCGGGATAGGGCCTAAACGGTCGGACATCCCTCTCACAATCCAGGACTGTTGGCTCCCAACTGCTCACCTGCTCTGCCTGATTGCCCTTAACAGCTTCTGCCTGCCAGACTGATCACCCCCTGACCACTTCACTACCAGCCTAATAGAAACCTAACTGCTCCCTGGATGACCTGATTGCCCCTAACAACCTTCCCCTGCCAACCTGGTCAACCCTAACTGCCCTCCCCTGCCAGATTAGTTGCCCCTAACTGTCCTCCCCTGCAGGCCTGCCTGCCCTCAATTGCCCTTCCCAGCTAGCCTGGTCACCCCTAATTGCCCTCCCCTGCATGCCTGGTCCCTCTCAACTGTCCTCCCTTGCAGGCTTGGGTCCATCCCCCCCAACTGTCCTCCCTGCAGGCCTGGTCCCCCCCAACTGCCTCCCCTGCAGGCCTGGGCCATCCCAACTGCCCTCCCCCACCAGCCATCTTGTGGGGGCCAACTTGTGTCTTGGTGTGATGGTCAACTTGCATATTACTCTTTTATTAGATAGGATAAGAAATATTAGATGATTACCTTTATTCTAAGAAAATTCAAATGGGAGCAGATCACCTAGAGATGGAAATAATGACTGATGAGGCCTTCTGCCTCTCTTGGGAAAATGATAACAACCTGAATTATTTCAGGGATATTTGTGTGATCCTGCTATTGTTCCTGGAAGTTTAATGTAGGGTAAATGTGAGAATAAATGCTGAATAGGCAAAGGGTAGGTCTTGTCTGTTGGCTCAGAGCTCCATCTGTGCCCTTCTGTGCTTCCCCGTAGTTCAGGGGAAACTGTTTCCTAGATGCCCTTGGCAGCTAACTTCTCACTGCGGAGCCTGGGCAGAGTGGAGACGCTCCACTCTCTGCTCCTCACTCGGCTCAGCCAGGGTGGTGGCAGGGGCAGGGGCAGGGGCAGGGGCAGTGCAGTCTGAAGGTGGTTGTCTTCCTTGGCAGCACCGTTCCAATGGCAGCAGCACGTTCTCAGCAGCCTCAGCAGGGCATGATCTGGCTCCTTTATCCATGAGAGTGAGAATGGCTTCCTGTAGCTATTAATCTCTAACTTCACTTTTGTTTTCCTTCTCTTCTAGCCTTTCCTTTCCAACCCTTTGGTAACCAATTCCCAATATTAAATTCTATCTGTTTGAAATACCTAGTGGGGGCTCTATTTCTCCACTGATGCAGGTAAACCCACAGCCCAGACTATGCAAAGAATAATATGAATGGGCTGAAGGAGGAGGAGATCATTCATAGGCCAGAAAAGAAAAATCATATAGGACATCAGGGACAACATACTATGATTTATTTTTCCATTTTGGGGGAGGGGAGAGAGCGCGCGCGCGCGCGCGCGCGAGAGAGAGAGAGAGAGAGAGAGAGAGAGAGAGAGAGAGAGAGAGAGAGAGGTGAGAGACACATAAATTGGTTGACTTCTGCCATCTGCCCTGAACAAGGCTGATGATTTGAACCTGCAACCCAGGTTTGTGCCCTTGAACCTGAGATGCTTCAGTGGGCAGGTGGACACTCTAACCACTGAACAATGCTGGCCAGGGCCATGCTATGATTTCTGATGTTAGCAGTTGCAGGTGGTGATAAGACTCAGAGTACAGCCTTGGAAATAGTGGCAGAGATGAAGTGAAAGTGTAGTTTCAATGTAATTGATGATCTTTTAACTGGAATGTGATAGTGCTACTTGGTTCATTCAAGTTACTGTCAAAATAAGGAACAATAATTACAGGATATAAGATAGGGAGAAGGATGAGGGCATGTCAGACTGTGCCATGAAGGCTTGGAGCAGGCGCTGTGTGTGTGTCCGCTGGGGGCCTGCTCCCAGACTCGCTGCAGAGGCACCCAGAAGGTACCCCGTGCGTTCTTCTCTCCGGCTCCGGGCTGTGCCATGCCTGGCCCCTCCTCCTGAGTTGGTCATGACCATTACGCATATTTCTCATATATATATATATATATATATATATATATATATATACACACACACACACACACACACACACACACAGATATATATATATATGTGTGTGTGTGTGTGTATATATATATATATATATATATATATATATAAATTACTAGTGCTTTAATAATATACTATTTCATTTGCCCTGCAATTATTGTTTTCTCATTTGCTTTCTAAGTTCTTATCATAAATTTAACTCCAAACACTCCATCAGTGTCTAATCATCTCTTACTAAGCCCATTCACTTTTAACATTTGGTCAATTTCATGTCCTATACAAATTTCCCCAACCCTGACGTCAGCAGCTTTCTGATTTGTTCCAATCTTAACTGGGTGCTCTTTGAACACTGACCATTTGGGGCTCTCATGTCACCATACTACCAGGAATTTTTGTTTTCTGTTGGATTTCTTGTATCCAGATTCCTACGTTGAATTCTTTCATAACTTAATTACCTTGCAATGGTGGAGCACATCTTACAGCAGTTTCCAGAGGAAAGTTATGAAGTATATAAATTTTCTGAGATGTTCATGTTTGACAATGTCTTTATTATAACTCTATTTTCTTTTGGCTGCCAGTGTTGTTTTGAGACAATTGATGGGTACTGATTCACAGTCTTTTGTATACAATGCCTATAAAATGTTCTTTTCTCCATTATCCTAAAATTTCTCATTGATATGCTACAGTCTGGGCCTATTTTCATCTATTAGGTAAGGCATCTGACAGACCCTTCCAATCTATAAAATTATGTACTTTAATTCCATGATAGTACTAGAGGCCAGGTGCACGAAATTTGTGCATGGGGTTGGGGGGGGAGGGGAGAGTGGAAATAACCCCTCAGCTCAGCCTGCACCCTCTCCAATTTGGGACCCCTCGAGGAATGCCCAACTGCCTGTATAGGCCCAATCCCACTGGGCCAGCAGGGAGAACATTAGGGGCGATCAGGCCTATACAGGCTGTCGGACATCCCTCTCACAATTCAGGACTGCTGGCTCCCAACAGCTCGCCTGCCTGCCTGCCTGCCAACCTGATCACCCCCTGCCAGCCTGATTGACGCCTAACTGCTCCCTTCCCAACCTGGTTGCCCCAACTGCTTTCCCTTGCTGGCTCAGTCACTCCTAACTGCCCTCCCTTGCCAGGCCGGTCACCCCTAACTGCCCTCCCCTGCTGGCCTGGTTGCCCCCAATTGCCCTCCCAGCAGGCTTGGCTGTCCCTAACTATCTACCTCTGCAGGCCTAGTTGCCCCTAACTGCCCTCCCCTGCTAGTTTAGTCACCCCTAACTTCCCTCCCTTGCCAGCCAGGTTAGCCCTAACTGCCCTCTCCTACTGGCCCAATTGCCCTTAATGCCCACCCCCCTTGCCAGCCTGGTCCTCCCCAACTGTGCTCTCCTGCAGGCCTGGTCCCCCACAATTACCCTCCCTACAGGCCTGATCTCCCCTCCCCCCCACTTCCCTCCCTTGCCAGCCAAGTTGCCCCTAACTACCCTCATCTGCTGGCCTTATCACCCCCAATGCCCTCCCTTGCAGGCCTGGTCTCACCCAACTGCCCTACCCTGCTGGCCATCTTGTGTCCACATGGGGGCGGCCATCTTGTGTGTTGGAGTGATGTCAACTTGTATATTACCTTTTTATTATTTAAGATTGTTATATAGGATAATAGTATCCCATATTCATACTACCAGGAATGTGTTATGACCTTGATACATAGTTGTGTCAATCAAAATAATACTATGTGATTTGTTAACTCATAGGCCCCATTAAGCCTACTGAAAAGAGAAACAGTATGCTGGGATATACATGCTCTACTTTGGTGGTGATATATAACCTAGCTATTACATGGGCACAAGACTCATGATATAAACTCTAAAAATCTTCGAAAATAAAGGGGGTGAGAGCAGCAACAGCTGGGAACAGAGTATGAAACTGGGCTAAACTAAATTGGTGCATATCCATTTTTTACTATAGACCAGGGAAATTTAGGTGGTCTATATAATTCCCAAACAACTTCTAATATCTTAACACAGGCAATTCATATGAAATGTTGTTTGTTTCCATTACAGATTTTACAGTACCAGGGATTAAAACACAATTTGTTTTAATCTATAAACTATACTGAACACAAACTCTCACATTCCATTTTAATAATGGAAAGTAATAGCTTGTGAAAAGTAAATAAATATTCTTTCATTCTTAATCTTACTTAATATTGGAAATAATGAGACAGTATGAGAAAGAAGAAAAACAGAGGGGAGAAAAAAGGTTCACAAATATCAGCAGATGACCCACTGAAAAAGAATGAATTTTAAAATTAACTGTGATAATCTCTGTTCTTTTAACTTGAAGTCAAAGCAAAAGTAAAGTACTGAAATCAAGATTTTAATAATGTATAAGGACCTAAACTTTCAGTTAGAAAATCCAAGTTTAGAGTTCTGGTGCTTCTGTTTATCTGTAATAATAAAAGCAAATATGCTAATTAGACCGAACAGCCCAACGACCTTCCAAATGTCATTTTGGACATCCTTCCGGATGAAGCCACAGCAGCAGGGGCCAAGGCAGAGCAGTTAGAGGTGATCAGGCAGGCAGGCAGGCAGGCAGTTAGGGGCAATGAGGCAGGCAGGTAAGCAGTTAGGGGTGATCAGAAAGGCAGGTGAGCAGTTATGGGTGATCAGGAAGGAAGGCAGTGTGGTTAGGGGTGATCAGGCAGGCAGGCGAGTGGTTAGGGGCAATGAGGCAGGCAGGCAGAGACAATTAGGGTCGATGAGGCAGGCAGGCAGGCAGAGTAGTTAGAGGCAATGAGGCAGGTAGGCAGGCAGGCAGGTGATTTGTTAGGAGCCAGCAGTCCTAGATTGCGAGAGAGATGTCCAAGGAGTCCTGGATTTCAAGAGGGTGCAGGCTGGGCTGAGGGACACCCCCCATTCTGTGCATGAATTTCATACACTGGGCCTCTAGTTTATGTATAAAATAAGAATAAATAATAGATTTATTTTTTGTAGTAGCTATTATATTTACCTATGACAAAACATCATTTGGTTTCATTGTCTCCAGAATAAATAATTTATGAACATAGTTGTGCAGTAAATTCAGACTAGGAGTTGTAACTTCCTATTATGGGAAGGAAGGAGAGAGGAAAGAGTACTACACGTGATATAGAGAAAAATAAAACAAAGAAAAGGAAAACGGGTGCTGGGGTCATTAGTCCTCTTCTCTGCTATAACTGGACTATTTCTAGCATTGGTCTGTTTTTGCCTGACTTCTGATTTGCAAGGAGTTCTCATAATTTTTCTATTCCATTACAAATATATTCTTATGAAAAATTGTCCTATCATTTTTAGGGACTTTGTAAAAAGAGGAGGAGAGACCGTAGACTGATAGATTCCTTTTCATTTGAAAATGCAATAAATTATGAAGTCCTTTCTTTTTGCCCTAGAAATATAATTACTTGATTTTAAGATGATCACTCATGTAAAAATACTAAAGTCAAGGGTGATCATTTTAAATGTTCAACTCTATTAAATAATATAAATACAACACTTAAATTTCAATATATGAAACAATTAGGGAAGCAAAAATAGTTCTCAATTTTAAATAATACAATTTTAAGATATACTTCGATCTATATTTCTTTAACATTAAAGCAAATATCTATAATGCTTTAAAGAAATAATCTAATATAATCTAAATGGGTTTCCATGTTGTTAATATCCAAAGAAAAATTTAAGTACATTAATAAGTTGACTACATTAGTGGTTCATGACCAAGACTTACCAAGTTCTGCTAAATTGCCAAATGCTACGAGACACATTTCTGTAAGAGCTGCATTTTGGTAGTGGATGCCCAGTAATGACACTAGGGTAGGAATAACACCCATATTGATAAGCTGAGCCTGAAGGGAATCTGCAAAATCAAACAAAAAAATTTTTTTTGTACCAAAGAGACATTAGTAAAAAGAAAAACACCTCTTATTCTCTTTATTGCAAACTCAGTACTATTTCAATGACAGTAAAATAAAATTAAGTCCATTCATAAAATTGTATTGAAAATTTAAAGACATTAGTTCAGAAGAGTTGAGTCTTGAATATTTCCAATAATTAAAAGAAATTTAGAAATAAAAATAATTGAAATAATGCATCAAACATTAGTGTGTGTGTGTGTGTGTGTGTGTGTGTGTGTGTGTTTAAAGAGGCTCTTATACCTTTGCAACGTAGACTTTAAAGATGTATAAATGAATAAACATTACCATTGGTTTTTAAATAAAAAGGTTAGACTGGGTAACATCTGCATCACAAGAAATCAGAGTATATAAAAAGCATTTTTAAAAAGCAAGTTTTAATAAAGACCAAGAGAGAAGACAATTAGAATAACTTAATAAAGAATAAAAAGTATAAACATGTAATTCACAAAAATTTTTAATTGCAGCCGAGCATTCTCCAATGACTGCTAGGATGTTTCAACAAGGAAAGAAAGAGTTACTTAAAATATTTTTCTTCTCAAATTGGTATTTAATAATAGTAACAATCAACAAAGAAAGGAAAATTTGGCTTGATAGGTGAAGAGAATGAAAATGAGGTCAGTATGGTTTTGTCATCAATGCTTGTCTTCATATTCTAAGAAACTAACTGAATTTAAAGTACTTAATATGACTTGGATTTCCACAATGCTTCTTCATTTACAATAGAATACCTGTAACAAAGTTGAAAATAAATAAACCAAAATGCCAACCCTAAGTACTGCTTCTTAGAATAAGATAAGACATAAACACATGTCTATGCAAAACATCAAGTTACTGTTGATAAGTGGTTCATCCAAAGATACAGGAAAGTTATCAATTATTTTTCTTTAAAAATTGTATGTCATTTTCAAGCTAATAATTTTCTCCAAATTCTAGTAAGTTGCCTACTGGGAATCTAAAGATAAAAATCTGTTTTTCACAATACAAATTTTCCTCACAGCATGCTTTCCTTGACAGTTTGCTTACTAATCTCTTTATAATTCTTAACCTATAGATACGGATCACTCTGGTTGAGTGATTACCAGAAAAGATCATAAAGACAGGGTTGAGCTGTATCACATGCCAGATGATTATTCACCTGGTGGTCTTTATAGTTAATTTTTCCTACCTTTAGAAAGTATGAAGAGATAGCCAACAGAGGCTGATGGCCCTGAAAACTGATGAGTGGACAATTACAAATATTATCTCGTTCAGTTGTGGGAGACTATCTATACTAGAAAGGGGCCTATAACCAAAACAAGAATAAAAAACAGGTCTCGGGGGGAGGGGGGGGAGGCGGGTGGAAGGAAGTTTAAATTTTGAGTTCAGATAGTCTAAAACAATTTCAAATTTTGCAATAGAACTATTAAGACTTTTAAAAAGAGACAGAAATAAAATAATCAACTAAATGATCTGTTTTTAGGCTTTTGATGTTCAATATTTTTTCCTAACTATACAATTCAGCAACTAATAAATGATTCACAATATGCATCTTATAGGCAAATTACTTGTTATAGGATACAGTATTATACCTATATTAGAGGCGCAGCACATGGAGAAGCTTTCCAAGTTAGAAATTACGTGGATTACTTACCAGTAGATAGAGTTCTTTAATATTGAGTCACCTGCAGATCCTTGCTCTTTAGCAGTATTTTAAACTTTCAATTATTTATTTATTCGTTTTTACTACCTCTTCAAATACCGCAGAGCTGTTGAAATCATTAAATTTCAGGTATGTAAGCGTGAGCACTAGCGCATGCATTGAGTGTGAGTCAAACTCCGCTATATATCTGCATATATGTAAGCATCACACACCCCCCTCAGTACTGTTGGTACAAATCATAAAAATCCCACCGTCCAGGGACATTAGAAGAATAACAAATTCTGCAAAGGAGATAACTCAACAGGAGAATGCCAGTTAGAAGATGATGTTAATGGTCTCCTAAATGGGCATCTCTACTACTTTCATGGACCACTTTTACAGTATTATGAATTTTGGTTCCAGGGAAAAGAGTGGACAAAAAGTTAAGAAATGTTTCAGAGTTTCATACAATCTTTGGCATACAAATTGAAGCAATAATATTTGAAATTGTGATAGAGCAGGAAAAAAAAATGTAGCTCATCACAATGGCACATGGTGTGACTCGCCATAATTCAATAAAATCATGTTGCTTCATGAAAACGTATTTTACTACTACCCAGGAGCAAATTAATTGTATACTCACATACAATAAACCACACACAAGTATGAAGAGAAAACTGTATAGTTATCCAATGAAGAGACTCACTTTAGAATACTTGGCTGTTTTCTTTAAAATCTAATTCTATGATGCTAGCTAAAACAAAATTTATGCTCAAATAACTCTAAAATCAAGCAAGGAGACTTGGATAATGAAGGCCCAGAAGAAGAAGAAAAAAATTTAACAGGTTGATACTAATTTTCTTATGATAAGCAGGCATCCTAGAACATGGTTCTCAAAGTAGAATCTCCAAAACCCTTCTAGGATCACAAAGTCAAAACTACTTTCATAAATTTATCAATATTTTATTTGCCTTTTTACTGTATTGACATTTGCAATGATGGTGAAAACACATTGGCAAGTAAAACTGCTGGGGCTTTAGTGTGAATGCAGTCAGTGACACCCAATTGTATTAGTAGTCATATTCTTCACCATCACACAGTAAAATAAATGCTATGCTTATTTAGTATTTTTAAATTTTGAAGTTATTTTTCATACAAGTGTTATTTATATTAACATATAGTGGGGTTTTATTATTTTAAAAATACTAAATAATTTTAAAAATGTCTCAACTTATGTATTATATTTAAATACATATATTTAAATATATATATTTATTAGAGGCTCAGTGCATGAATTCATGAATGGGCGGGGTCCGGACAGCCTGGTCAGGGGTAGGGGTCATAGGCGGTTGGCCGGCATGCCTGATGGTCAAAGTCCTGGTCTAGGAGACAATTTGCATATTAGCTTTTTATTATATAGGATATAAACTGAGTGGCCAGGTTACTATGCATTCAGAGATCATAATAATCTGGCCACTCAGTGTCCAAAAGAGTCCTGACACTAAATGTTTAAGGACCACTGCCAAAGAATTTTCTAATTTTTACAGTAGACCCAAAACAAACACAAACAAACAAACAAAACTATGAAAGAGATTCTGAAATTCAGCAATGTGTATGGCATAAGTGATAATAAAAAAATAAAAAAACATACTAGAAATTCTTGATATTGGTGGTCAGATATTTTGAGCAAAATTACATTAATTAAGCACATAACCATCTGATTTTGCTTACTTGAGTAGAAACTCTACTTAAGCCTAGAAGAATATTCCATGACTGAGTCTGTTTGCCTATTTCAGTTACAACTTAGTATGCTATCAATAAATATTTGGGGGGGAGAAGGCTAAATAGGAGTCCTGTGTGTGTAGAATAAAGTAGTATTAATTCTTTTCACTGGAAGCAAATGATTATGTTGAATCACTTTTTTAATTGCCCAGAGATGCTGTGAATGGACTTCAAAGGATAGTAGCTGACATTAATGTTATCTTGAATGGTACCAGGATAACTTTTAAGTTAAAGACTAAGTGGAAGAAATTCTCAGTACCAGAAACACTTCACATCTCTAGATCCATTTGAGATAGTGAAATAATGCACGACTGATACTTTCTGCCTCCCTTAATGAATATCAGCAACTCCAGTGGAATGTTTATTCAGAGCTCAATAAACACAATTCACAAAAATGAAACCCAGGCCCATACACAGCACACAGTTATGTGTGATAGTCTTTAGACAGCACAATGTCATAAACACATCTGAAGACATTTTAAAATTGCTCCTGACACACATCACAGACAAATACTGACCAAAATACAGAATCACACAATTACATAATATCAGGATGACACAGGCCCTACATGATCTATGAGGAGGAAGAGATAGAAAGGCACTGAGAGGGTGCAATACAGATGTATATACAAAGAGATATAAGGCAATCAATGCATGCGCTGGTGTGAACACTTACCTACCTACATTTGAATTTCAATGGTTCCAGGTTCTTCAGGTCACACTCATGGAAACTCCAAAGAATGGAGATCTGGAGAGAAGATCTCAAGTTGAAGAACCTTTTCCCCCTGAGTTTTAAGTTTAATGTTTAAAAACATTGGTATAGACAGATTACAGGCCCAGAAAAGTATGCCAAGTAATTCAGCTGATGTTGATCAGTTACTTAATAGAAAAAGTTTCTTAAGAAGATTATAGCACATGTTTATCTCATTCCTAAGAAAGGCTCTTACAATGTTATAAAACTTTTTAAGTTTATTGGTAAATATGACTTAATGGATAATGAAACTTAAAATGACACACCATTCAAAACACAATTTCCACATTAGTATGTACATATGGTATGTATATTATTCATAGTATAAAGAGTATCCTATTTAAAGGTTTACATAAAAACCCATCTACAGTTAAATTAGTTATATACAGTTGAAACAATAAAAACAAGCAAATATAAATCTTGATGTGATGTTCTAATACAAATTGGCTAAAAACCATTACAGCATAATAAAGACTGAGTAAAAATGCCCTTAACTAATGGCCTATTTTATTTCCAAGAAAAGATAAATTAGAAATTACATATCTATGAAGTAAAACTTATAAGTTTAAGCAAGTTATAGTTCACTCTAACACTAAAAAATAAACTGTCTTAAATACAGCTACTGAGAGGATAATTCACAGCTAAAAACACAAGTACAGGTTCAAGTAAAAACTTCCTTTTACGTTACTTATTACTGAGTATCTTTTTGTTGATTGATAAGGAATGTAAAGAGCTGGTATTCTAAACTAGTGTTGATCATATAAAACTAAAAAATATTTATGTGATTAAAATTAATCTCAAAATCAATTCTTTTAAAAGCCCTCTTTACACAAAAGATGCATTATGGGCTTTGCACCAAGATTATCCCAGTAATATAAGTCCCAGGTTATACATTTTATTGACAGAAATTTCAAAGAAAAAAAAAAAAAAGAATCAAGATTCATTTGTATTAAGAATACCAGAGGTTTAAAACAACACATTTACACATCACATTTTTTGCTTTCTAAAAATGTGGAAAAGAGAACTGAGAAGTTTTTCCTGCGTTCTGAAAATAAGTCGCTACAGAACAAAATTTCCCTCTTGTAAGCGCTCTAGAGATAAAGGACCAAGTTACATGAGTAAGTGTAATGTAAAACAACAGTAACAAGAAAAGATTCCAAAGCAAAAATCAGAAGAGGAAGAAAAAAATGTAATTATTATTCTTAAAGAGACGTATCCATTTGTTTTCAATCCAACGACATCTAGAGTGATTATGTCTTAATCTAGATTTTTTGTCCCCTAGACTCATTAGGTTATATTATTTACTACAGATCAACTCTTCTTATAATGTATACTGCTACAAAGGAAATTTCTACAAATATATCTACTCTGATTACAGAAAACTCTGCACTTCCATCTCACAAAGAAATTGGCCTTTTAAAGGTTACAACTGAATTTGTGTTTGTTTTAAAGAGGACTGCTGCCAGCTGTTTTTTAAGCATCTCTTACTGAGAGAAATAAATCCAGTCTCTGCTCTCAGATGGCAGTGCTGAGAGAAAACCGCTATTTAAAGTATAAATTTACACCTAAATGAAGCTAAATGCCAGATTAACATTACCACATGTATATCTTATAAACATATGTGTTTAATATAATAATATAAAAATTGTTTTACAAAAGGATTAACTGGCTTTTTTAAAAATAAAAAAGCAATTATTAGTAGTTACCCTGAAACATTACTATCATTAAAGTTTAATTTCTTTATTGATTATGGTATTATACATGTGTCCTTATTCCCCTATTACTCCTCAATCCTCCTCCCCGATTCATGCCCTTACCACCCTGTTGTCTGTATCGTTAAGTTTTATACTTTAAAATTACATAGAAGTGATTTGGGAACACACAAATATTAATAAGGCACAGCTCTTATTATTTCTAGTTAATTCCCATTTTCCAAATAGTATTTAATTTTAAAATTTCTCTTAAATAAAATATAGGTAGTTTGATGTTAACTGGATTTTAATTGTAGTAGAATTACTTTAAAAAAAAGAAATAAAACTATTACTAATTTTTATATAAGTTAATTTACAAATGATATTTTTCTACCTTAAATTTCTCTCTAACCGGATATTTTTAAGTGGTCTAAATTAAATATACATTGATATTTGGCCAAAATCTATTATTTATCTCTAGCTTTAAAACTTGTACATGGTCCATATTCATATGCCTTGATGTCATCATACTTCAATGGTGTAGTGACATCAATAATAAAAGCAAGACCTGGCCTCTCAATTTTACTATTACTATTTAAATATTAATTTTCATATATATATAAATAAGTATTCCATATACAGAGAAAATTTCTCTATGTGCTTCACATTTTGGAATCCTATCAATAGTTGAAACATAAATATATACTTATACTAGTACAATATTAAAATGTGGCAATAACTACGTGAAAATATACAAATGTAAAAATTAAATGAAGGCAGAATAACAAAGATTACTTATTCTCTTTAGAATTTACAGCATGAAATAAATGTTAAGAGCTGTTTTTAATTTTTAGTTACTTAATTCCATTCAGGCCATGAGTCTTTCAAGAAAAATTCCAATTTGGGAATTCTCTATATCTTATGAAGATGAGTTAAAATCAGAAAGCCAACTCTGTCACCTCAAATATTCACTCTGAGGAAATTCTTAAAAATAATATTCATTAACATCTATGATTAATCATCTCTAGTTCAGACATAAAACAAATTAAAAAAAGAAAAACATATTAGGGAATGACAAGCCGCAAACATATTTTGTTATTCTGCTGCCCTCACTTAAAATTGGGTATTTATTTAGTATCACATTGCTGAGTGCACTATAATGATCAGGATCAATCCAAAAGCTGACAATCTGAGAAAAGTATTATTTCTGTAATATAATACCAAACTTTAAATCATTAAAAAAAACAATTATAACCACCATATACAATGATATATAAAATATAATATCATATTTTATAATAAAGTTTAAGATTCTTTCATTTAGAAATTCATTCTATAATGGCCAAAGCTGAATATTAATACCAATACTTGACCATCTGAAATTAAACCAAAATGTGCATTTGGTTTATCTCTACTATAAACTCAGTTCTTATCTTAGTCTGCCCATTAAGTAGCAGCTTTATTATAATAACTGCTTAGGAGGATTCTGATGAAATACTAACTAGCAGAAGGTACAAAAACAACTAATTTCTCTGACCTTCCATAAGACAATTTGTTAAAATTAACATTTATAACAGAATTTCATAGAAGCAACCTGCTATAATAAATTGATAAGTTCTATTGAACAAAGAGTAAAAATTCAGAGTTATTTCAAAGAAAATAACAGTTAGTAAAGAGCTGATATATTTTTTAAAACTTTTCAGCTTCACAAAAAAAGTCATTTACACACTTTAAGTACTTTGACAACTTGGGCTTCAAAAGAAGTGAATTTAAAAGTATATCTCCAATGCCTTTATAAACAGAAAACAACATAAATGGTATATTAGAAAATTAATATAATTTTAAGAAGACAATGAATTGTGAAGATAAAATTTTACATTTTTGAATTTTGTTTTCATTAATGTTAGGTAAAATGTTTTTAGTACTTAGTAAATATATGGAAGTATTAATTAGATTGTACCCACAGTAAATACACTTTGGGAATAGTTCCTCAAAGCAAATCATTTCCTAAACATCTAACTTCTGAGAAAGATTTTTTCTTACCTGTAATAAAGTAATACCAAAATATAATATACTCAGGGTCAAACTGCTTTTTAATTTTTAATTAAAACTATTCCTATATATAATTATTCCTATATAATTTATATTCTTCATTTTTTAAGTATGAAGTAAAAACAAGTAAGCCAAGGTTTCGAACTGAGTTCATTAAGATAATAACGGTATAAGCAGAATTATGAAATTGTTGCTATTGGTTGAAATGAAATTAATTATATATTAAGTGATCTTTAAATTAGAGGAGAGAAAGTACTTTACAGGCCTATTTTCAACAACTGAATTTAAGTATTAGACTTATTTAAATTCAATTATTATGCTCCAATAACAAATCCCATGAGCTGTAGTTCATAAATTGCACAGATGGCCTTTCAACCATAGTTCAGTTATCATTAAGTCCACATAAAAATAAATGTGAGAATATCCTGGAGAGATCTCAAGAACCATATACACACACACAAAGAAAAGAAATTCACCAACAGAGTTAAGATAATAGAGAAAAATCAGCTCTATATGTAAAAATCATATATACTAGTAAACACATACATAAATATATGTATCATATATAGGATATCCAGCCAAAATGTACACACACTTTGAATTCCAATGGGTTAAATCTAAAAATAAAGAAACATCAATTGAGCTATCAGCTATTCCGTGCATATTTTTGGGACATCTTGTAAATGATATAGGACACATGAAGAAGACAGTCCATAGACTGTGTATACTATTATATATCATTCATTTTAGAAGGAAAATAATTTTTCCTTTTTTATGCAATGTTTAATTCCTTAGTTTTCTCTTATGGCATAGTTTATGTAAAATAACTATAGTCATTGCTTTAATATTTATTAATTATTAATTTGCTTTAGAATTATAACATATTTATCCCTGTATTATGTGTCTCTACCTACCATAGGTATATTGGGAAATACATTAAGCTCTTAATTATATATTTATGACTAATAATGGTTACTTACAATAAAAATGGTGAACACCAATAGACTCCCTAATAAGGTGTTAAATTATGCTGGTACTTTGCTGTAATATCAGCAATTTTCAACCGGTATGCTACAGCACACTGCTGTGCCACTAATTTTTAAAACATGCAATACCTGACTATTTAGTTAGGGCCACTGACCGATTTTCCCTCAGATCAGGTGTGGGAATGCCTGGCCCATTGGCCGTATTGTAACACTTGCTCTGACCCTGCCAAGGCAATCACAGGCAGGACACGAAGTTCAATAAATCTAGTTGTGGTTTTTTGTTTTTTTATATAGCATCATAACTTTTAATTTGATAATTCTGTATGGTCCACAAATGATACAATAATCATCCAAATGACCCTTGGAGGAAAAAAGGTTCCCCTCCCCTGCCTTAGATTGTCAAATAAAAAAATGACAACAGCCTACAAAACAATAGCTGTCCAGCATGAATAAATCAAAATTATATATTTTTCTCAATTCACAAAAAAATGTACTTTTGGTATGCCAGAGAATTGTAGTAATTGTTATATGTGTGTCATGAGATGAAAAGTTTGAAAAATTGCTACTTTAGACTACTGGTTTGTTTCTATTCAAATTTCAACCAACTTTCCAGTATACATATGCAGATTTATCAAGTTTGTATATTTTATTGATTTTTTACAGAGAGGAAAAGAGAGGGATAGAGAGCTAGAAACATCGTTGAGAGAGAAACATCAACCAACTGCCTCCTGCACACTCCCTACTGGGGATGTGGCCGCAACCAACGTACATGCCCTTGACCGGAATCGAACCTGGGACCTTTCAGTCCGCAGACCAACGCTCTATCCACTGAGCCAAACTAATTTTGGCAATTTTTAACCACAGATTCAACACAGTTAATATTAGCATGTTTCCAAAGTCACTTTCTGTTACTGCCATGCAGATGAATATGGAAAATCAGCTAGTAGAGTGGACAAGAGTTTATAATGCTTCTAATTTATTTAAAGACAGCATGTATTCTAATATCACTTTTCTTCCAAGTTTCAATTTTGGTAATAAAAAATTTTTAGACAATACTAAATATCCAGAAAAGTAAACTAATAAATATTTAAATATTTTCCAAACTCCTACTATATGCTAAAATGGTGCTACAGTTGAAAACAGCTATATGTGAAACAAATTTTCAGTCTTCACTGCAATATTTGACACTGGAAAACAAAAGCTAGGAACAAAGATGTTCAAGAAATTAATGAGACAAAAATATCTTCAATAATAAGTTTGCGTTCCTCATTTATAAAATAATTAAAACTTTAAAGTTGTAACTAGATGAAGAACATATAGGAAGTTCAATACATTTCTTCAAATTGGATGTCAAAATGTCAATATGCTTCCTCTTAATTATAACTGTTAAATAGTTCTATTTTAAAGGGCTACAGCTTTGAAGAATGCTTATTTACCATGTGGAAAACAGATATAATTTTCCCCTAAAGCATAAATTGAAGTAATTTTTACTAAACAAAAAGTTTTTTCTTATTCTATTTAAACCTGATTTTATTTATACAATATTACTGATATGAATTTTCTGGCAAAGTAATTACAACTTTTTCTATTCATGTATTTCACACTCACCTGAATATAAAAAGTTTTAATTGCTTCACCAACAAGGAAACAAAATAATATATTCAGCTCATAGCTTATAAGTATATCATTTTGAGTGAGTTCAAAAGTTTTAAAACTAAGGAACCTTGAATTGTATGCACATTTATAAACGGGTAGAAAAATACCTTTATCGAGTAAGCATTTTCACAATATATGCCTTGCATGTGTGTAGGGAAATTGTTTTAGTCCCTATTTAATGGATTTAAAAATTGTGTATGATCAGGGTTAATCACTATATGGATAGAAATCAACATATCCTAAGTCTCAGTAGGGTGTCAATCTACTTTTGGGACTAATAAAAAATTTGAAAATATTCTTATCAGAGAAACTACGTTGGCGAGTCTTTGTGACCATTTCTAATACTTATCTTTATATTTAAATTTTTTATCTATGGAACTAAATAATAACTCCCTATAAATAAGGCTTAAATTATTGGGTCCATGGGTACAGTTTATTTTTCTGCTAGAATAACAAGGAGGTATTTATCACCCAACTATTCTACTCAGAAAGTAGCAGAGGCTTGTATACTCATATTCAATAGTCAATACAGATAAAAAGGAACTTCATTTATTTTACCAGTGCTAATAAAACGTGGCTCCCAAGTTTCATAAAGTTCTGCTGTTTTTTTGTTTCAGTGACTCATCTAGGTGGACAGGATCAAATGATTTAAAGTTAGCCAACAAAACCTAGAATTTAAGTTGGAAATTCTTTAAATGCATATTTTAAAGAAAAGAGTAAATACACACAAAACAAAGATGCTTAATAATTATGCAAATGAAAACTTAAAGGAATAAAATGTAAGTTAAATAGTGTCATGGATAAAAAGAACCACTTCTTAAACTATGATCTTCATGAAAGATAAACATAAAGGAAAGCAGAGGAAAGGGGATAATTATAAGTTTGGCATTTGTTCCTTTAAAATACGAAAATTGACTTTACTTCTATTTTACCTAACAAATTTAAAAAGCTGCATTCAAATTGCAGCTCTTAGGATAATGGAACAAAAACACCACTGCTCCAATAGTGGCCTAAGAAAAGATAGTAGAGTTTTCCAAAGTATGTAAGTTATTTCTTGGCAATACTTGCACACCAGGGAAAAAAAACTACTCCTACAGAAAAAAACACACATATTATGCATTTTGACTGTGCACTCATGGTTTTAATCATTGTTTTCAGTGCACTTCTCTAAACATTGCCATCCTATAACAAGCATGTCAAACTTGTGGCCTACTACGAATATTTTTGCGGCCCAGCCAATATAATGGTATGTAAGAAGCATTTTAATAAAAAATTTTCAACTTAATTTTTACAATATCCTGCTATACCATAATTACTAATAATGAACTACAATGTTCGTTGATGACTGATTACTATAATCGTGCTGCATTCATTTTCCTTACACGCAGGCACACCATTTCTCTCCACTAACTCTAGCAGCAAATATTTTAGCAGCCGATTGCCACGTCATTAGTTTTGGACTCACTTGTTTGGTGTGTGTACAACAGGAAATATTTCGTTTTCGGAGAACAAGAAGATAGGTTTATTTGCATTACGCTTATTTATTTGTGCAGCTATTCAGTGTCTGGTAAGTTAATGTTCAAGAAAAAATATTAATTTTTATTAAAATGTTCTATTATTTTATGTTAACAATTATTTACTTCAGCCCTTTGTATTTAGCATGTCTCTACTGAAATAAACCTATGTTTCTATGAAAATTGAAGCTTTTGTTTTTTTGTGGCTCACAAACTTAAACCTTGTTTATTTGGCCCATGTTAGCCTTTGTGTTTGACATGCTTATTCTAGAACGTAGATTCAATCATAGGCTCTTTTGGGTTAGAATTGGTGATGTTCTTGACGACCATCTGGCCATGTGACATGCTTTGGTACAGACTTTTGAGCAACAGCTTCCTCAAAGGACAAACAAGCAGATTAGATGCATACCAAGGCTAGTTTTTTATACCCAAAGCTGCTGTCACTCCATGACTAGTTTCTTTCATTTATCTTTCTAAATTATTCTCCCCCTTAGCATTTGTCCCACTTTTTCAGGTGTCCAAACATGAATGAAATTGAATAGAAAGGAAGCAAAATGAACAACTGACCAATGATTTCTTAATGCAATTTAGATACCCATGCTTCATGGTCAAATTTAAATTACTTAGGCACTAGCTATTCATTTTATAGGTTACCCAGACTATTGTTTCTGTTTCTCTTATTCATAGTTAGGACATTTTCTTTTAAAAAACGATTCCATGACAGCACAAGTAAAACAGAAGGAATTGACCTTGTAACAAAGACTACCATTTGTTATTAGTTTGGGTTTAATAGACAAGCCATTTGATGAAAGAAAATTATTATTATTATGGATAATTTTAACTCAGATTTAAAACTTGTTTCTCTTGGATTAATGTAATCCCAGGAAACATTCTGTTTAACTTATAAGTGCTAAAAAGGCAAATGTAATTGAACATTTAAAAATCAGGTGTCATGTGCAAAGCTGGATTTTCAGCTTACCTCCCTCCCCATAATGAAAATATTTGGTATCATTTGACCAAATTGCCATACAGAAACAACTAGCTAGAGAAGAGGGTAGTGGTTCTACCCTTTTAATGGGACAAGAGCCACAGCCCCTGCTATTTGCTATAATTTCCAACACCCGGTCATGTGTTATGGACATTCTTTTTTTTTTTTTTTCTTTTTTCTTTTTTTTCAATTATTGAGAATATTTCTTTGAACCCATGACTATTAAGTGAAAAATTTTTAAAAATATGCCTCTAAAAGGCCTTATGTTTCTAAAACACATGAAAGTTAAGAATAATATTGCATGGTCAATATACAAATAAAATGTCTCTATCATAGACTTCAACTTAAAATGGCATTATGAAATAAATCACAGAAAGAACTAATTTCTATTGTAGGAAACTACTAGAATTTTAACATCTGACCCATAAAGTAATTCATATAAAATAATAAGTAAATCAATTTTATGACAATTAAAAGTATAGTGAAACCTTCATGCCACTCTTTTTATGTTCATTTGATTAACAACCACACAGGCTATAAAGTACTTATTAAATTTCTCAATTTAATAAGAAATCTGAATTGCTCTAAACTTTATTTTTACAATGCTAGATTATATTAAAATTTTTTGTTATTCTTACAATTAAATCTAGTATCTAGATAAAATAACTTATAAAGACAGTCTTTATGGTTGTTTTTTGTATTTACAGTGTTTATGTTTTAAAGCTACTCCTGGTATTAATATGAAGTAATTAACATGAAGGTATTTTTTAAAAAATCCTCACCTGAGGATATGGCTTTATTAAGTTTAAAGGAAGAGAGGGAGGAGGGAGGGAGGGAGGGAAAGAGGGATGCGGAAAAAAAGAAAAAGAAACACTCATCTGTTGCCTCCCATAAGCTCCTTGTCCAGGGACCAAACCCAAAACTTAGATATGTGCCCCTGACCAGGAATCAAACTTGTCTGCGACCTTTAGAGGTATGGGACAATGTTCATATCCCAAATGAGTCACCTGGATAGGATAAGCTATTTAAATAATTTATTTTTTAAATGCTCATAGCAAGAAATCTTAAACCATACACCATTGTTGTTTTGTTTTGTTTTTTTAGTTCCTTTAATAACTAGTGTCATTTAATAAATTGGACCATTCTGTGTTTTTCAAAACTGTAATTTTATGTTAATTACTAATTTTATATGTCACAAATTCTTTGTTCATAATGTTTCCAAATATTTTTGTTTTTTGCTATAGTAATGATGATTTTTAGTTTCTCCCCCCGAGATAAAGCAAGTTTTCAATTTTGTTTACCATTCTCATTGCTATAGTTCATCAGCATGCCACAAAAGACAGTCAAGAGCTTCTCATTGGCGGGATCTGTTCTACCGCACAGTGACCTTAAATGGTCAATTACAATCTGTGCACCACCTGCTTGGTCAACTGCATTTCTGCCCTCATCTGTAAAACAAAGAGTTAAATTTAAAATAAAAGAAAAAAGAAATGTACCTTATAGTTTCAAATATAAAACATAACAGTGCTATTCCTTATTTAGTGAGTAAAAATATAAACCTAAGAAGAAAATTAAGTGTCTTTTTGGAAATACAAAACAAAACAAATAAACATGGAAATGGGGTGGGATGGGGAAAAGAGATAACCACTTCCTAAGAGAAGAAAAGATTATTTCCAATGGCATCAAATAGGAGCTTAAAGAACTGTTTTAGGAGTTTATGACTATCTCATGAAATTTCCTTCTCCTCTTTCACAAATGACAATTTTCCATAAGAAGTAAAAAAAAATAGAAATTAATATTCTTTTGGAAATTTTTCTCACCTTGAAAACCACTAACTATATCTTTCTATCAGTGGTTCTCAAAGTTAGATATTATCAAAGGAAATTGTCTATGGCATAGTATAATTCTAGATCACAATATATAATGCCTAAATATTAGGACTAGGGTCTTTTAAATGACATTTTCTATGGTGCATAAGCATGTTCCTTTTTTCAATTCTTGGTAGTTTGTGTACCTCACTTTTCCTTTTTCTCTTCAATCTAGAACACACCAATATACCAGTAGTTCAACGTTACAACAAATGGTTAAATGATGGTCATACGTACATATTATATACAACAGATGTCATTTAACTATTGGAACATATAAATTGCTTTAGAATAATTTCTAACCCTGGAACATAAGAATGGAAAGAGATGAAAAAAAAAAAGTCTTTCTAAATCTGACTTTCTTATATAAAATATAGAAGAATCTAGGAAAAGTTCTGTCCAACAGTTTTGACAGCCATAAATATAAGCCACATACATAAATTTAATAGCCACATTAAAAATGTAAAAAGAGGTTAAAAATTCATTTTAGCAATATATTCTATTCAATTCAATATGTCGAGTATGATCATCCCAACATGCAATCAACATACAAATTATTAATAAAATATCTTACATTCTCTTCAAAATAAAAGTATTTTATACTTACAGCTACATGTCAATTCAGACTAGCCACATTTTAATTGCTCAAAGAGTCTAATCTGACTAGTGGCTTATCACACTGGATAATGCAGCTATAGAAGCATTTAATAAGGATCAATAAAAGAAATTGCTCACGAAGGAAATATAGCTATCAAGTTAGTAAATAAAGAACTTTCATTTTTCTAATGAAAGAACTGAAACTAAGGTCCTATATATTGAATCACTGTCTATTAATATTATCTATATATATAAAAACCTAAGAGACCATTACGACCGAAACATTTGCTATGATGCGCACTGACCACCAGGGGGCAGACAATCAATGCAGGAGCTGCCCCCGGGTGGTTAGTGCTCTCCCACAGCCAACCTCCTGGGGCCGGCAAACCTCCTGCAATCCCTCCCCTGGCTGGCTGGCCGGATTGGCCCTCTCTACAGCCAGGCTGAGGGACCCCACCCGTGGATGAATGTGTGCACTGGGCCTCTAGTATAGCTAATAATATTAGTGAAACAATATGTATCATTTCTTATAATATACAAAACACAACTTATATAGCTTTGTATCATAAATACCTGCTTCATAATTTCAATATATTTTAAGAAAATCCACAGTAAAATGAAAAGTTTTTTGTCATTTTATTATATTATTATATTATTATATAGATTATATAGATAAGAACAGGGCTCTATGCTAATCAACTTTAAAAGATCATAGGAAATTCTTAATTGCCAGGGTAACTTAATTGTCAGATGAGCTAGGAAGAAAGTTTTATTTCATTTAGAAATTTAATTTCCAAAGTTTTATTTTCTAATAATATTATAAATTATCTGAATTGCTGAACAATTTGTAATTGGATGATGATGGAGAAAACTGAACATTAGGATTACAAATATAAATGTTCAGACTTTCAATAATGTGAACATACAGGATATACCACCCTTTAAATTACAAAGTTCAAATATATTTTTATTCTCATTGCTGAGTAAATATGAGATTTCAAAATATAAATAGTGTATGCTTTGAATTTAAAAAGCTTAGCATTAACTTCATGTACTAGAAAACTAAGGCTTAGAAACTATGTGAAGTCTATCTGCAGTGAACTGTAAAAGCTAAGCTGACTTCTCAAAACTCAGCTAGTCAATATTTTAAAAATTCACCTCAATATATTTTAATACAAATTTGTTCATCCAATTTAATGCAATATATAAGAATACAAGACAAATTAGATATTTGTGTAGCAGAGCCATAGTGTGTTTTTTTTTGCTTCCTTTTCCCATTCCCTATCTTCCCCCCTCCTGCCCTGTTTGGATTGTCTACAACATTGCTTTTAACTCATGTATTATTAAGAGTTGGTTGCAGGGAATAAACTCAAGAAATAACATTATTACCAAATTTGAGAAGACTAGCAAAGGAAAGCACAGATAATAATAGATATCTGAGTTGAAAAAATATTAACCTACACTACAGGAATGTTTATACCCATCTTTCTTCCCTCTCTCCCCCCTTCTTTTAACCAATGAACCAGGGAAATAAAATTAAGAGAATTTTATTTATTAAAGTTTTTTTTTAAAATCAGAGAATGCAATGAAATAAATTATAACTGCATTCTTTTACTGAACTAAAAGGAGCAAAAGTCTTTAAGGGCATCTTACAAATTATTTAAAATATCTATTAAGACACGTGTAATGCACAAGTCCATATTTTAAAACTTCACTTCAATATATTTTAATACAAATTTGTTCACCCAATTTATTAATGCAATATATAATACAATTAGAAGACTAATTACATATTTGTCTTGCATAACCACAAATATATAATTTTTCTTCCTTTCATTGCTTCCCTTTCACATTCCCTATCTCCGAATAAACTATTTTTCCAGTCAAGATAGCTCTATAGATTTATGTTATTATATTGAAATAGTATTATTATTCACTTAAAAATAATTTCCAAAGGTTCTTTACATAAAAATGTCTTATCTCTGGATGCAGGTTCACTTTTAACTCTTATCATAAGTAACTTGTGATTGTGAAGCAACCTGAGTAGTTACCTCAATAAAATTCGTATCTTTATTTTTCTGTCGATTAAGGTATTACATATGTGCACTTATCCCCCTTTTGCCCTACCCCCACTCATGCCCTCACCTCCCTGGTGTCTGTGTCCTTTGGTTAGGCTTATAAGTATGCATACAAGTTCTTTGGTTGCTCTCTCCTCCTTAACCCCTCCCTCACCTACCTTCCCTCTGAGGTCTGATCGATGCTTCTCTGTCTCTGGAACTATTGTTGTTCATTATATTCCACAAATGAATGAGATCATGTGATATTTATCTTTCTCTGACTGGCATACTTCACTTAGCATAATGCTCTCCAGTTCCATCCATGTTTTTGCAACTGGTAAGAACTTCTTTTTTGTACCGCCGCGTGTATTCCCATTGTGTAGAGGTACCATAGTTTTCTAATTCCCTCATCTGCTGATGGGCACTTAGGTTATTTCCAAATCTTAGCTATTGTAAATTGTGCTGCTATGAACATAGTGGTGCATATATGTCCTTTCTGATTAGTGTTTCTGGTTACTTGGGATATACTCCTAGAAGTGGGTTCACTGGGTCAAATGGGAGTTCCAGCTTTTGAGGAAATTCCTTACTGTTCTCAACAGTGGCTGCACCAGTCTGCATTTCCACCATCAGTGCATGAGGTCCTTTTTCTCCACATCCTCAGCAGCACTTGTCGTTTGTTGACAGGTGTGAGATGGTACCACCTTATTGTTTTGATTTCCATCTCTCGAATGATTAGTGGCTTTGAGCATGTTTTTATATGTCTCTTGGCCTTTCTCATGTGCTCTTTCTAAAAGTATTGATATTTATTTAGGTATGGTGCCCATTTTTTCATTGGGTTATGTTTATTTCTTCAAGTTGTATAAGTTCCCTGTAAATGCTGAAGTTTAAACCCTTATAGTGATAAGGGCAAATATGTTCTCCCATACAGTGGCCTTTCTTGTTTTCTTGATGGTTTCTATTACTGTACAGAAGTTTTTTATTTTGATGTAGTCCAACTTATTTTATCTTTAGTTTCTCCCTAGGAACTGTATCTGAAGATATTGCTTTGGCATACGTCTGAGATTTTGCTGCCTGTGGAAACTTCTAATATTTTTATGGCTTACAGTCTTATGTTTAAATCTTCAATCCATTTTGAGTTTATTTTTATATATAGTATGAGTTGCTGGTCTAATTTCATTATTTTGCATGGATCTGTCCAATTTTCCCAACACCATTTATTGAAGAGAATGTCTTGACCCCATTGTGTGTCATTGTATGTCTTTGCCCCCTTTGTCAAATATTAATTGAGCACACTGGTTTGGGTTAATTTCTGGGTTCTCTATTCTATTCCATTGGTCTACATGTCTATTTGTGCCAGTACCAGGCAGTTTTGAGAACAGTGGCTTTGTAATACAGCTTGATATCTGGTATTGAGATCCCTCCTACTTTATTTTTCTTTCTCAGGATTGCTGGGTCTTTTTTTATTCCATATAAATTTTTTGAGAGTTCGTTCTAGGTCTGTGAAATATATTGTTGGCATTGAATCTATAGAATGCATTGGGTAGTATGGATATTTTAAAGATCTTGATTCTATAAGTCCATGAACATGGTATGTTCTTTCATCTGATTATGTCTTGTCTTCCTGTATCTCTTTTTAAAGTGTGATGTAGTTTTCTGAGTACAGTTATTTTACCTCCTTAGTTTATTCCTAGCTATCTTCATTTATTTGGTACGATGGTAAATAGGATTGTGTTTTAAATCTCTCTTTGTTAGTTTACTATTGGTGTATAAAAATGCCATAGATTCTTTGGCATTAATTTTGTATCCTGCAACACTGCCAATTATTAAGTCTAATAATTTTTTGATGGCGTTCTTAGGATTTTCTATGTATACTACCGTCATCTACGAATGACAGTTTTACATTTTCTTTCCCAATCTGGATACCTTTTATTTCTTCTTGTTGTCTAATTGCTATGGCTAGCACTTCCACTACTATATTGAACAGAAATAATGAAAGTGGGCATCCTTGTCTCGTTGCTATTATTAGTGAAATGGGTTTAGTTTTTGCCAATTGAGTATGATGTTAGCTGTAGGTTTGTCACAGAAGGCTTTTGTTATGTTGCGTATGAGTCCCCCAATTTACATTTTGTGGAGGGTTATCAGGAAAGGGTGTTGGATTTTGTCAAATGCTTTTTCTTCACCAGTTGATACAACTATGTGATTTCTATCTCTTAATCTGGTTAGTGATGTATCAATTTTATTGATTTGTGAATATTGTACCATCCTTGCATCCCTGGAATAAATCCTAATTGTGTATGGTGTATGATCTTTCTAATGTAATACTGAATCTTACTTGATATAATTTTGTGAAGGATTCTGGCATCTATGTTCATGAGGTAAATTAGCCTGTAGTTCTCTTTTATTGTGTTGTCTTTATCTGGTTGTGATATTTAGGTAATACTGGCTTCATAGAATGAGGTTGGAAGTGTGCCTTCCTCCTGAATTTTTTTGAATAGTCTGAGGAGAATAGGTTTAGTTTTTCTTTGAATGTTTGGTAAAACTCCCCAGTGAAGCCATCTGGCCTCAGGCTTTTTGTTTGCTGGAAGCTTTTTGATGACTGCTTCAATTTCTTCCATGGTTATCGGCCTATTGAAATTTTTAGATTCTTCCTAATTAAGTTTGGAAGGTTGTATTTTTCTAGGAATATGTCCAATTCCTCTAGGTTGTCTAGTTCATTGGAACAGAGCTGTTCATAGTATTTAAAAAAATTATTTGTATTTCCATGGGGTTTCTTGTTATTTCACCTCTTTTATTTCTGATTTTGTTTATTTGGTTCCTCTCTATTTGGTTCTTGTGAGCCAGGCTAGAGATCCATTAATCATATTTATCCTTTCAGAGAAACAGCTCTTGGTTTCATTAATTTTTGTTTTTGTTTTGTTTTGTTTTTTTGTCTCTATGTCATTTATTTCTGCTCTGATCCATGTTATTTACTTCATTTGCTCTCTCTAGGGTTTTCTTGTTGCTCTCTTTATAATTCTTTAAGTTGCAGAGTTTGATGACTTATTACCATTTTTTTTTTTCGAGGTAGGCCTGTAGAGCTATAATTCCCTTTCAGGTCTTCTTTTACTGTGTCCCACATGTTTTGGGTTGTTGTGTTTTCATCGTTATTCATTTCCAGGATACTTTGAATTTCTTCTTTGATCTCTTTGGTAATAACCCAATCATTGTTTAGTAGCATGTTATTCAGCTTTCAAGTGTTTGGCTTGATTTGATTGTTTTTATTTAGTTAATTTCTACTATTATGCCATTGTGTTCTGAGAAGATGCTTGATATGATTTTGATCTTCTTGAATTTGGAGAGACTTTGCCTGTGACCCAATATGTGATCTAACATTGAAAATGTCCTATGTGCACTTGAGAAGAATGCATATTCCGTGCCTTTGGGGTGAAATGTTCAAAGACATTAATTAAATCCATCTGATCTAGTAGGTCATTTAGGATTGCTGTTTCTTTGATTTTTTGTCTAGATTTATTCAGTGATGTCAGTGGGGTACTAAAGTCCCCTACTATGCTTGTATTGTTGTCAATCTTGCCCTTGATATCTTCTAAGAGTTTTTTGTTTTGTTTTGTTTTGTTTTGTTTTATGAACTTGGGTGCTCCTGCATTGGGTGCATATATATCTACCAGGGTTATACCCTCTTTTTTTATGGATCCCTTTAGTATTATGAAGTGGTCTTCCTTCTCTCTTGTTATGGCCTTTACTTTCATCCCTTCACTTTCAGTCCATGAGAATCCCTTGTTCCGAGATCTGTCTCTTGTAGACAGTATATATATGGCTAATTTATTTTTCAATCCATTCAGCCACTCGATGTCTTTTGATTGGAACATTTAGTCCATTTACATTTAAAGTTATTATTGATAGGTACTTGTTCGTAGCTATTTTTATTTTTTGTACCTGTGTTCCTTCTTACCTTTTTATTTCTTCTTTTTATACCAGTCCCTTTAGCATTTCTTCCATTACTGGCTTGGTAGTGATAAAACCCCTTAGCCTTTTTTTTTTTTTTTTTTTTTTCTGTGAAGCTCCTAATTTCCCCCTTCAATTTTGAATGATGGCCTTGCTGGAGAGAGTATTCTTGGATTCAGTCCTTTGCTTTATATCCCTTTGTAAATTTCCTTCCATTTCTTTCTAAACTAATGTGTTTCTGTTGAGAAGTCATTTGATAATCAAATGGGAGATTCCTTGTATGTAACATTCTGTCTCTCTCTTGAAGCCTTTAAGACTCTATTTGTCCTGAACATTTGCCATCATAATTACTATGTGTGTTGGTGTGGATCTTTTTGGGTTCATTTTGTTTGGGACTCTGTGATTTTTTTTTTTTCTTCTTCTTCCCCACATCAGGGAAGTTTTCTGACATTTCTTCAAATAGGTTTTCTAATCCTTGTTCCTTTTCTCGTTCTGGCACTCCTATTATTCGTATGTTGCTTCGTTCCATGTTGTCCCAAAGCTCCCTTAGGCTCTCCTCCTGTCTTTTAATTTTTTTCTCCAACTGGAGCTCTGTTTGGTTATGTTTTGCTTCCCTGTCTTCTAACTTACTAATATAGTCCTCCGTTTCTCCTAGTCTACTGTTGAAACGTTTCGTGGTGTTGTTTTTTTTGTTTTGTTTTGTTTTTTTGTGTTTTTTTTTTATTGCAGCTATATCACTCTTTATTTCTTCTTGATCCTAAGTTAATTTTTTTCATCCACCTGGTTTATGGACTGTATCGCTCTTATTCTGATTTCTTTTTCTGTCATATTGCATGCCTCTGTTTCACATAGCTGCTTTCTGGCTATTCCTCCTTTTCTTTCCTTTGGAGGTTTGTCTCACCATTTTTGCTTTCAATGAAGGATCTAGTTGTTGAGTTATACAGAGGCTGCTCCTCAGTTGGCAGCGGCTCCTCTAGTGGATGCTGTTTGTAACAGTGGTGGCTCCTCTAGCTGGCCAGGAGCAGGCTGCTCACGCAGTTGCTGCTCCTCCTAAAATTTGTATCGTAATTTTCCATAATTTTAAGTTACCCAACCACTGGATAAAGTGTAGCCCAGCAAATCTGTAAGCCTTGCTATATTTTTTAATGATGACTTGTCACACAAGTTAGTTTTCAGCATAATTATGTTCTTTCTTCACACTATGTAAGAGCAGGGCTTTATATAAAAGAAATAGTGCACTTCCAGTACTGTTAAGCAGCCAAAAGCAGATAGTAGTAAAATATTTATATCTCAAAAAATATTGTTACTAAGTTTATTTCATTACCAGGTACAAGTTATACAGTAAGCTGGAAAAAAAATATCTAAAAACACCACTGAATAAAATTATCATGATGTATTATAGTCTATGCCAATTTCTGATTTTAGTTACATTTTTCCCCCAAATAGGCAGCAAATATTTCTCCATTTTGTACTATGCTGCAAATGCCTAGTACACAATAGGCACTCAATATTTACTGAATGCCTAGGATCTCTGGCTAGAATTTGGTAAGTTATCATTCACTTTAAGCATGAATGTGTGTGTGCACATTTTTATGTTTTAATCACCACATATGGTTTAAGCTTCATCTTCTTAAACTTTATTTCAATGAAATCATGTTGTATTTATTGTGCTATGCCTACCTTCTTACACTCAATAATATGTTTATAAGACCCATCCACTGTTTTATTCTTCTTTGCTGTAATATACGCATTGTATAGACACATCACATTTATTTGGCTGTTCTTTTTCTGATTAATACTTGCGTTGTTCCTAGGTTTGAGCAATTACTTATAATGCACAGACAGTATCATTGGTTCATATAATCTGTACATCTTCCACTTTTTTGATAATGACAAATAGGTTTCCAAAACCAGTGTACATTTCCCTCCAGTAGTGTGTGAGCTCACCTCTTCACTACTACTTCGGTATTATTTGATTTTTAAAGTTTATGAAATTTAATGGATGAGGTAGAAACTATTTCAGAGTATAAAAGGAACAAGTCTTTGTGACAGTCACTCTGATGTATGTTTAGTAAGGCTGTTAATTTTGTATCAAGAGTATACAGCATATGAAAAAAGAAACCCTGAACAGTTTAAGAGGGAGGGGAAAACAGAGAGTGGGCGGGGGAGACAGAAAGAGGGGGAGAGAGAGAGAGAGAGGGAGAGGGAGAGAGAAAGAGAGAAAGAGAGTGAGAGAGAGAGAGGTAAATGGATACACATATAGATATGAGAATTTGAAAGAAAAAAAAGACAGCTAATAGAAACTGACTATAAAACCTATGTAATAGTATAACTGAAGTAAATTCTGGATCATTTTTACATTCATGTTTACAGAAAAGCCTTATAAATTTTATCATCTCTATCATCACCAACTTTCCTAAATGAGAAGTTAAAAGGCTCAAATCTTTGATAGACTGAGGAGGACAACTGGGAGGCAACAGGGTGCTGGGTGTGAAAGAAATCCAGAAAGTGCAGCGTAATAGTAAATTCTGTCTAAAATTAATTTTTCTAAATATCGATTTATTTTTATAATTTAAAAGTCGATAAATTTCATGCTACTTTCCACTTTTGTGGCTTAATATCACTTTAAATTCTCTGTATGAAATACATTAAAAATTTATTTTTAAAACTATGCCTACATACATATTTGATCTTAATTTCCCTCCTACCCCTAATTATTTATATGATAACAGGCTCTTGGTTCCCTGTGTATCCATTTGGTCAAACTACTAGAAGTAACAATTCTTTGTGATATCAGGAATAGTTACTGTGCTAATAATTATGATGCAGCACCTCAGAAAATTATGACTCCATGAAAAATAAAACCAAGTTGGTCCGAAGGTTGAGGGTGATTGTTAAGCTGATTAACATTGTTAAGCTGAAAAATAAAACCAGGAGCTGGTCAGACTAGCTTTCATCTAAAATTTTTAAAAATTAATATTTGGAAAAATGAGAAAAAAAAAGTATGTGTATGTAGATATACTGCTGAATTCATTATCTTTTGTATTTTCAAAGAAGTTTTAGCAAATGAAAAGAGTCCACCTTTAACATTCTAAAGTGTTATGGATTATGCTCTGCCTCTCCCTCTGTTGCTATAAAAGCAGCATGCACATAACACTTGATGGGTGTTAATTAATGATGTTGGCTATGCATAGGCTGCACACACATCCACACACTACAGTGAGGCTTAAGAGTGTTTGGCCATAAAGATTGATTTTTAAGATTACTTAATTAAAAGCACCTGACCATTCACTGGGGGAAGGGATCCACCAAAGGGGGATGTGGGCACCTGCACAGTGAAGTGAAGGTGATACAAGGAAGGTACTTGTCTGACAGTCCATCCCAGGAAACCATGGATGGGCTGGGAGGAAGCCACTGCAAGCATGCGTAATCTTGGAAGGTTAAGAAATTCCCAAAGAATTTGCTCTCAAATTCCCCTTGTTCCCTCTCCCTCTCTTGCTCCATGACCTGAACTTGCCCGTGGGCTAGCTGCCATGTGGTCTTAAGCAACTGCATGGCCCATGGCCATGAGGACCCTACGGGCAACAGACTGCAACTGGGAATACAGGTTAAGCTAGCCAGTTGCTGGACTGGACTGTGCTTTGATATGGAGCAAAAATTCTTGTCAGTGGCCTTAACCCTGCTGAAGACAAGTTTGAAATTTTTCCATGATGGGAAAAGGGAAATGGGAGATTTGAAAACAAGGGGTTTAATTCCATAAAAATAAAGATCACCTATTACTTAAAAAGAAAAAGTTTACTTGATAGCCCAAGAGAAAGCTAAGGCACTTAGCAGACAAATACAAATGACATTTTTATTGTATATGTACATTAGACACAATGCTCTGATAAGTGAATTAAGATGACGTATAAAAACCACTTCTTCTTACATTTAAACTCTGACTTTGTTTAAAGAAATTATGATTAAATACCAGCATTCTTAATTAAGATTTGGAAAATATGAATTCTAACTCATCTTCCTTTATTAAATCCTAAAAATTATATACTGAAATATCCTTGCCAATCAGTTCAGCAAGACAATGATAGCATAGTCTTAGTATTAATTGAGAATCAATTTTTGAAGATTCATCTCTGAAAAGTTCTTTGGTATCTTTTCTAAAAAAATATTTTTAGAGTTATCATGAATTAAAATATTAAGACCAATCTATATAATAGTAGTTATAATGCAAATAAATAGAAGTCGACAGACAAAATCTATTTCACATATAATCGGTAGGAACTTGAAGAGACAAAGAGGCAATAACACAATTCCTATATCATTATAAAAATTCATGGAGAGTCACACATCCATTCATTGATATCTATTTTGAAATCAAGTAATTTCTAAAACTCCAAGAGATGTGCTTTAAAGAATAATATTTAGAAACACAGTAAAAAATAAACAAGTTATACAACTGTCTAACTCTGTAAAATTATAGGCCTTGTAAGTATGAACAAGTCCTTAAACTGTACTGCACAATCTTTTTGCAGGTCCCGTCATATTGCCCATTATGACCCATCCAAATAGTCACAACTCTATAAAATTCCTCCCTTTCCCAACCTCTGCAATCTTCATAGGAACCATGATTCCTACTTCAGAGAGAAACAGAAGACATCTACAGAAGATAAAATCTTCTTCCCTTTTTTACCCTCTCCACTATTAAATGTAGAATTATAGGTAACTATTTCTAATCATTTTCAGTATCTCATAAGTTAAGTTCAATTATAGCTAATAAAGGGCAAAGGAAAGGAAGATTTATTTCAATAGAAGATAAAACTTTTTCAAGTAAAGAAAGCTGTTGATATGGCATAAGCTTAAGGTCTCTAAAGACATGAATGGAAAGAACATCTTATGATGAAATACTAGGACTAGGCTTGGTTGTTAGAATGGGAATTATAATTTTTTGTTACCTAAAATGTTAAATGTTAATTTAAGAATTCCGAAGAAAGGTAGAAGTTATTTTTCAAAATTTTTAAAATATGCATTTTTATTGATTTCAATGAGAAAGGGAGAGGGAGAGAGAGGCAAAAACATCAATGACAAGAGAGAATCATTGATCGGTTGCCTCCTGCATGCCCCACAGTGGGGATCAAACCTATAACCCTGAGACGTAACCTGACTGAGAATCAAACTGTGACCTCCTGGCTCATAGGTCCATGCTCAACCACCGAGCCACAGAGACTGTGCTAGAAGTTTTTAATATTAGAAAAAATGTAATATCATTGAGTTATATAAGCTTTGAGTTTTATTAAGTTTGACCACAAAAAAGCCCCTTAATTTCTGTTGATGTCACTTTCTGATCTAGAAAAAGAAGCAGACAACTGCAGAATGCCCTTTTAGATCTGACATGCTCTCATCATTTCTGTTCTACTGTGTCCTTTTTGTGGACAGCGGAAGCAATATGCTGTGTGTGTGTGTGTGGGGGGGGGGGTCCTTTAACACATTAAAATAAAACCTTGAATTTTGCCATTGAAGCTTTCCAATCATTAATCATTATAAACCAGACTCTCATTTTTATTTTCCCCAGTTAAGTATTACTAGAGCCTAAAAAGACTAATGGCAAATAACTAAAAAATTTGTTTTATAAAATAAGCTGTAAAACTGATTTATGAATACTTTCTGGCTGAGTTCTGAAATTGATACTGTCTAGAAGCAATAATCGTTGATATACTCTCAGTGAACAAATGGTGATTCAGAATAGATGCTTAAAGTCAAAACAATTACAACTTGTCCTAGCCGGTTTGGCTCAGTCAGCCCGCAGACTGAGGGGTCCCAGGTTCAGTTCCAGTCTGGGCTCATAAGTTCCCCAGGCCCTGTTGAGGGTGCATGCAGAAGGCAACCAAAGAGCGCTTTAGTTCTCAGTGAATGCAAGCCACAGGTATTAAGAATTTTAGAAGCCTTAGAAAACTAAATGAAAAATATTACTGAAAATCCCCAAACTACACCATTGATGAGTTAATGAAATGATTGAGTTACTTAAATTTACCAGAATTCTCAGTAAATAATGATCAAAATAAACAGCAAATGTCTTTATTAAAATGTGATTTTTAAAAATTGATTGTGATCTTTAAATTTATATTATTAGGTCTAGTAATAATTAATGTAGTTTTCTAATACTTTTTAAAATCGAATTTATTTAAACAATACAACAAAATTTAATCAACAATATAGTTGCCGTTGTTTTCTACTACTTGTGCCCAATGCTCAGGAAGCATTTTAATCCCTCTGTTGTAAAATTCTTGTGATTTTGATGCAAAAAATTTGGTCAATGCATTTTTGAGGCATTCTTCATTATTAAATTTTTTTCCAAGAAGAAAGTTTTGCAAAGAACGAAACAAATGGTAATCGGAAGGGGCAATATCAGGAGAATATGCAGGTTGAGGGAGAACTTCCCATTCCAACTGGCGCAGTTTTTCAGCAGTGATTCTTGCAGTATGCGGTTGTGCGTTATCGTGGTGAAGAATTACGCCCTTCCGATTAATCAGCACGGGTTCTTTTTCTCTTAAATCTTGGGCTAACCTTTCCAATTGGGCACTATACACTGCACTTGTAATGGTTTGGTTAGATGGTAAAAGTTCATAATGAAGAATTCCTTTAAAATTCCACCAAACACACAACATCACTTTTTTCTCATGCAAGTCAGGTTTTGGCGTGGGCTGCAGAGCCTCATTTTTGTCCAACCATTGAGGCCGCCTTTTCAAATTAACATACAGCACCCATTCTTCATCTCCGGTAACAATTTGCTCTAAAAACGGCAAACGGTTTTGATGAGAGAGGAGCAAACTGCAAATTGTGACTCTTTGATTACGGTTGTTGTCGGTCAACTCATGAGGAACCCATTTTCCAAACTTTTGAACTTTGCCAAGTGCATGCAATTGACTGGAAATTGTTTTTTGTGAACAATTTAAAGTTGTCACAAGCTCTTGTTGGGTAATTTGAGGATTTTGCACCAAAAGAGCTTGAAGAGCTTCTTGATCAAAATTGGACACACGGCCTCGACCACTCTTGTCATCTAACGAAAAATTTCCCTCGCAAAATTTCTCAGACCAACGCTGGCATTTTCTGGCGCTAACTGCATCTTGACCAATAGCACTACAGATGTTTTTTGCAGCCTCAACTTGCTTTTCTTCCTAATTGGAACTCGTAAAGCATGCAGTGCCGAATATGCTCTTCATCCGCCATCTTCTTAGCCCTAGTTTTGCAACAAAAACCAAACCAAACACAAACTTTTTCAAGCAAAACTTGTTAATTGCACTTCACACGTTCTGTAGATACCACGTGTTTGAAGGTTATGTCAATACAAGTCAACGCCAAGCAAGATTTTAAACGAATGTTTAAAAACGACATTAATTATTACTAGACCGATAATTAAAAAAGAATAAAATACCAATATTTTTTCTAAAAAGTTAAAACACAAATTCATGATGCAGGTTTATTCATGAGTATATTTTTACCCTGTCTTTCAGATTCAGTAGTTTAATATCTTTATCTGTTTGAAATGTTATGCTTTTGTGATGCAGACATGGAGGAAGAACACATGGAGAAAAAGGGAAAAACAGTTTATTAAAAAATTTCACAGAAATTAAATGTTCATTATGTTCATAAGTATATTCACGTAAGATCTGTAAATTATGATTCCATAATATGAAGTAGATTATCCAGCAAAACTAAAATATTTTAGGAATAATATTAACTTAGATTACTGATTAATGATATATGGTACATTGCATAATCAACTAGTCAAGTTATTTAAGACCTCTCATCAAATTAGCATTTATTCCCCTGCCTTTATCAATCTTTTGCAGGATACCTACAATGTTTCACATACTGAGTTAGGTTTGAGAAATACAAAGACAGTTATTCACAGTTAAGAAGAGAAAAGCATGAAGAAAAATATTTAAGCAATAAACACAATTAAGTTTTCAGAGTACAATGGAAGCACAAATAAAGAAATTAGTTTTACCTAGAGGGTTTAGGAAAAAAAGATTCATGGTCATATTTCTCAGAATGTCCTTCAAGTCCTTATCTGTATTTATTATATGAACAAAGAAAAAAACAGTATGTACTTTACTGTTTAGATATCTGATGGATTATCTTCCTTAGCAAAGCTATTAAGAAAAAACTTATGTAACACAAACTACCGGGTTTCCCCGAAAATAAGACATCCTCCGAAAATAAGACCTAGCGCATGGAAAGATAAGACATCCCCTGAAAATAAGACCTAGTGCAACTTTGGGAGAACAAATTAATATAAGACATTGTCTTATTTTGGGGGAAACAGGGTATATAAATTTGAAAATGTGTAATTGATGAGATTTAATAGTTCTGAACAACCCAGAAACTACCAACACAATAAAAATATCAAACATTTCATCACAATGAAAAGATTATTCATGTTCCCTTACAGATCATCTCTCCCTTGCCTCTGGCCCTAAATAACCCACTGTTTTTCTGGATTCATACAGTATGTAATCTCTTATATCTAGCTTCTTTAATTCAGCCTAATGATTTTAAGATCCACCAATAGTGGCAGGTATGTTAAATGACTTATTCTTCTTTACTACTGAATAGTATCCCATTGTATGGCTACATTACTATTTTTACTTTAAATCCATTCATATTTAAAGAGATTTGTTATGTTTCTATTTGGGGACTATTGTGAATAGAGCAACTATAGAAATACACCAGTCCTTTTCTGAAGCTGACTTTAATGTAAAACTTTTCTAATTAATCTTGCAATAAATAATCACCCAAATCACAAAATAAGAAAAAAATCAGAGCTAAACGAAATATGTGATAAGAAGTAAAATTTGAAAAGACTATGAAGAAATTATGTCACAATGATTCAGAATAATAAAGAAGGAAAGGGACGAGACCTTCATGTAAGATTTATGCAATTGACGCTACTCTCAGAAATCATGAAATATTTTCACCTGTAGGCTTGGCTATTAGTTGATCAATTTTAACATCAAATTACTTTTTAAAAAGTTGCGTGTGATTTCCACACAGTTATGGTTCCCTGAAAAATTAGAACCCATCAATATCTTTACTAAAATTTAAAATGCATTTTACTCATGATCCAGGTGCAGGCAAAATGCATGAAAGCCTAGATTTAAAAACAAAAGCTATAAATGTTACCCCAGTGAAATTATAAAAATGACTCATGAAAAAAAACAACCACCATGACTGTTAAATATTCATATGTCAAAAAAGAAGCACAAAGCTTCTTGTGACAGAGCATTATATCCAGGTTTAAAGTCTGCCTTCATGAGGAAAATTCCAAATATTTACATTTATAGTGCAGGAACAGGAAAGCACAAGTCCCACAGATGCAGTATAAAATTAGGTCATGGCATGGCATAGCTCATGTGTGTCTGCTGATAGTGGTATTAATTTCTGTAATCCAATAGATTTCTCACATCAGTCAAAATTTTTTGACAATTATACTTTTCTCAAAAAGCCTTTATATAATAATGAAACATCTATAAATCACCAGACATTTCCTAAAGAAATCACTAAAGTTACACTATTTCCTATGTTTTTATATACTTATTTTATTAGCAGAAGATTGTGGTTACATATAAAAGAAGTAAATTATTTCCATAAAATTTTCTTAAATGACTTCTAAAGAACATTCAGGTAACAATGGAAATAATTTATTGCTCCAATTAGTCCAACTGCTCAAGATCAAAATAAATTTTATTCCAATTATTTTAGAAATAAAAGATGCTTTTGTATCAAACTATTTCATGCTAAAATAAATCATGCTAGTCTATGTGTGTGTGTGTGTATGTGCACATGTCCATATAGCTCTGATTTAAAATTCAACTTGAAGTGATAACAGTACAGTTTCTCTAGAAGTACAACTCTATTCAGCAGGAAAAGGTTAATTATTCACCTTTTTTTAAGGCATAAAAAATTAAAAAGATTCAATTTAAACAGCAAAAAAGGCAGTTATTCAATTTTAACATGTATTAATTTGAATTATATATTATACATATTCTCGAATGTATTAAACACATATATTTAATATCATGTAATCATTTTCTTCAAGCTTCTACTATCTAACTTTTAAACAGTATATCCCATATCAATTATTTCCTAACCTTAAGCAGTAACATATACAAACAGGAAAAAACTTCTTCCATCATCAATTTATCCCTATGAATTATAAAAGGTGTAAATTTAATATGGAGCTCTTCAATACTGTAAAACTATTTAAATATATCAGCAATTTAAAATGTGCACAGCTATATAGACAAAGCTAATACTGAAAGAAAGGGCAAAGATAGCCATATAAGGAAGATAAAATAACTCATTGGAAAGGAACATGTAATTATACAGGCCAAAGATGTTCATTACTGAAATGTTTAAACGTGTTTGTTTGTTTTTTAATTTTAGAGAGAGAGAAACCTTAACCCTGACTTTAGGGGTCAAACCCGCAACCTGGGTACATGCTCTGACTGGGAATCAAAATGGCGATCTTTTGTTGCATGGGACAATGCTCAACCACCTGAGCCACACCAATTAGGGGTAATACTTCTGTTTATTTAAAATCACAATCCCTAGCATATTCCAATCACAACTTTGCTGATTTCTAAAAATGAAATACAACTTTCTTTTTTGATAGAAAAGGTTATTTTGCCAAAGTCCAAGAGCAAGAGAGTTTAAAATGTTGCTTATATCAAAAGTCTGCTTGCATAGTTCTAAAGAGAAATCTATAACTGAAGTGCCTTGAATATTTTCTGGAAAAACAGAAAAAAAGACCAGGTATTTTAATGTTTCCACAAAGCGATTCTTTCATTTCTATATGCAAGAGACAGCCTGGGAATTAAAAAGCTCATCAACAATTAAGCCTCACTATGTCCCATTGAGCAGTTTTATCGTCTGTTACCAGATGTTAGCATTATGTAAGATTGTTTCCTCCCATTAGGAAGCTTTCCTAAGATCTGGTAAAAGCTAGTAAAACTGAAATCTAACCTATTTTCAAAAGATTTCCATGGATTTATATATAACTGAAATATGCTTGCAAACACTTTACTTTTTAATATTAAAATAAAAATCTGTAAAATAGGCACACATTTCTCAAATTTATATTTCTAACAGTGAATTCATTGTGGTTCTTTACTATCATAAACCTAGAATTATTCTGAATAAACTCACACAAAAAATTATACATTTAGAGTATATAAAATGTAAGTAAACATTATTCCAATGTATAAGGTTTATAAAACACAAATGTGAATTTTAAAACATATTATTTATAAGAAAAAGACTTCTTGTATTTAAAAGACTTCTTGTTATTTATAAGAAAAAGACTTCTTGTATTTATAAGACTTCTTGTATTCTTTGAAGGATAATAGAAAACTACATTCTCAAGATGGAAAGTTAAAATTAAAATAGAAGCCATTCAAAACTTTTAAAAAGAGAAATCTAATTTCTGGGTCCTTTCAAACTGCCAATTGTCATAAAATATGAAAAATACATTTCAAGTAAATTCACAAGTCAATTACATAGCATCATATTTATAGATTTTTATGTTATTCTTGTAATTCAAATATAGGTACTATGTTTTTCCTACAATTCTTTGGAAAAATCAATAAGAACTTCACAGAAAATTAATTTCAAATAAAAGGTAAATAAACATACATTCTTAGGAAAATTATATGCATAAACAGGACACAATGAACACATTTCATCAAATGATTTATAGTAATAAATTACTTCTTATATTAATTTTTAGGACAATTAACTTCATTTTTCTTAAAAAAGATTTAAAAGTATAAAAAACAGCCTGTATTCACTATGCTCAATTTTCCATGGAACTATAATTTCCATTAAATTAAATGAGAACAAAGTGGCTATAAATATTACTGATAAATGAAATTTAAAAAACGAACATCATAGCCTAAAGATTTTATACTGTATACCTTGTAAGAACAGAGTAAATGGATATGATAAAAACACTATAATAATGGACTGCGGTTTCATCAAAATAATAATAATATTTATTAGACATTTATTACCCTAACTTCAAGGATCTTTAGAACACAGGAAATAAAATTACTCTGTGCCCATAACAACCAGAGCAATATGAAACAATAAATCACTATGGCTGTTTCTTCTATTTTAGCAATATTAATTGAAACTCAAGGCAAAAGTATACTAAACAGGTATCTCCTATGTTCAAATAATGGGTAATTCAAGAATAACTAAATTAAAAATATTAAAAAAATACTCTGGATAGCCTTAAATTCTAAAAATAAAACAGGATTGTAATGATCAGTGCTCTCCAAGTATATGCCATCAATCATTCACAATTACTCTGTAGAAGTCTTTATAATATATATTGTTAAAATTAATCATGTAAAATATAAATAAGTGGATCATTCTTGAAAACTAACATTGTAAGCTATAGTGTTTAATAAAAACATTAAGTATGAAAATGTAAATTATAAACATACAGCACTAGAATTTTGTAAATAAAGTTAACATCCTAGCAAAAAAGAACTAGCATCTATTTCTTCAGACATAATAGTTAATGTTCCAGAAAAAGGAAGTAAAGGAGAATATAGGAGGCTAAACTTACCGCCACTGCTACAGACAAGTTATGACTGAAAGCTGTAGTTTTAACCCTTTTTTCAATTTCTTTCTTTTATCATAAATGAATAAGTTTATTACCTTATGTAATATCTGGTTTATGTGCACAAATCACTATTGGAAGCACTGCCTATTATAAAAAGGCTTTGTCTAGTGTGTTTACAACAAAATAGAACTCATGTAAAAGGTGAATCATAAACTCAATGAAGAAAATAAGCAATAAAAGTTATCCTAGTTATATAATAGAATTAAATTCCTAGGAAATTTTAAAGGTGAAATTTAAAGTATTTGTTTTGGGCTCAGAAAACATAAATCTAAGGAAAATTAGGATAAATCTAATTAAATTAAATGTACTCAAAATTTTTCTATATTTTGCTTACATATATGTGACAAAGGAGAAGTAGGAAGTGTAAAATTTTTGCAATATATCCATATCCAAGTTCTTGCTTTCTTTTTTTGCCTATAACAGTGTGTTACAGAAAACGGTGAGGGTGATAATGGCTTTGTGACAAATAGGAATGGACTCAATGCAGATGTAGTAGGCCAATCTAGCTTTTGAGAAGGTAATAGTTTTTATGGTTTTACTGAATTGCAAGTAATTAAAAGTATATTTGGACTGCCCTGGCCGGGTTTGGCTCTGTGGATAGAGCATTCATCTGTGGACTGAAGGATCCCAGGTTTGATTCTAGTCAAAAGCACATGCCCAGGTTGTAGGCTTGATCCCCAGTGTGGGGCGTGAAGGAGGCACTCGATCAATGATTCTCTCTCACATTGATGTTTCTATCTCTCCCTCTCCCTTTCTCTCTGAAATCTATAAAAATATGTTTTAAAAAAATGAAATAAAAATTTATTTGGACAGACTTCAAAACTTTAAAAAACTGTGTTCATAAACATTCTCATTCAGAGACAGTACTGTCATATAGATCCATGTTAGTGGCTTAGCCTAGAAAAGACAATGCTAAGATTAAAAGGGAAATTAGTCTGAAAAATCATAATCTTTAAGCAAAAGTTTATAAGTGTATCACTGATATTTCAACACTTACGGCTATCATAGCATATGTTTCCTAGAGCCCTGCCCGTTTGAAGCAGCACTTCCTGGTCTTTGCTATTTAGCAGCTGCACCAGTGGTGAAATCAATCCAGCATCCACACATGGAGTTCGCATGAACTCTGAAAATAAAAGACATATTTAATTAAAAATCTAAAAATTCACAAGTTACATATAATGTTCCCTAATAAAATAAATACTATTAAAATGGTTAAAGTGGCTTACCATTGAAGAGTACATTTCTGTTCAAAATTACCATTGGTATTCTACTACATGCTTCATGAAAAAGTACACAAAATGAGTGGGGTCGTATTTTCCTTTGCTAATAGTCTGCCATAAACCAAAAGGATTTTTAATTAACTTACTTTATACCTAATTTATCACCATTTTCTTATAATGATTGTATGTGCTTAAGAAGCAGCATGTGAAGGTGGAAACACTGGTAATAGTCTTTCCATGAGCCTGATAATGAAAGTACAGCAGGTCCTCAAACAGCTTGTTCTGTTTAATTCTGTTTTGTTAAAATGCTGATGAGATGCAGAAGAAATCTAAGTCTTGTTTATATCAAATTAGCCTATGGTAAAATCAGTTTTGTCATCCATTGTTTCACCACAATTCTATGAACCTATTAATAACACTAAGTGAGGACTACTATATTACAGTTACAAACTAAGCCATCAAATTGCATAATTTTCACTCTATATTTTCCAGAAATTCAAAATACAATATTTTTATTAGGTCTAGTAATAATTAATGTCGTTTTCTAATACTTTTTAAAATCGAATTTATTTAAACAATACAACAAAATTTAATCAACAATATAGTTGCCGTTGTTTTCTACTACTTGTGCCCAATGCTCAGGAAGCATTTTAATCCCTCTGTTGTAAAATTCTTGTGATTTTGATGCAAAAAATTCGGTCAATGCATTTTTGAGGCATTCTTCATTATTAAATTTTTTTCCAAGAAGAAAGTTTTGCAAAGAACGAAACAAATGGTAATCGGAAGGGGCAATATCAGGAGAATATGCAGGTTGAGGAGCAGATAGGTGTTGATCAGGCTGGCAGGGGAGTGGTTAGGGGGTGATTAGGCTGACAGGCAGAAGCGGTTAGAAGCAATCAGGCAGGCAGGCAGGCAGGCAGGCAGGCGCGTGGTTGGGAGCCAGCAGTCCTGGATTGTGAGAGAGATATCCAACTGCCTGTTTAAACATCTCTTGAGGGGGTCCCAAATTGGAGAGAGTGCAGGCTGGACAGAGGGACCCCCCATCCCCGTGCATGAATTTCGTGCACCGGGCCTCTAATTCTACATAATAAAAGGCTATTATGCAAATTGACCGAATGATGGAACAACCAGTTGCCATGAAGCACAATGAGCAACAGGGGATAGATGCTCAACGCAGGAGCTGCCCCCTGGTGACAGGAGCCTTTCCCGCCTCAGCAGCAGTGCTAAGCCATCATCAGACATCCAGAGGGTGTTCCCAGACTGCCAGGAAGAGCAGGCCGGGCTAAGAGACCTCCCTTAACACCAAGTGCATGAATCTCATGCACCGGGCCTCTAGTCATAAATATACCTTTTCCATTGATAAGATTCAAAAGAACCATCTATTCCTTATCTTCATTCCTACTCCTTATTAAAATTCATTTTATGGATCACTCATATCTGCTGCTGTTCCCATACATTTGATCTAAAGCCTCAAACATATTCTTATACTTCAAACCTTATTTTCCCTTGGGTTTATAATATACCATTCTAAATTTAACACTCCAATGATACCATCAGAGTCATGATTAGACAAACTTTTATAGAATGTCTCATGAGAGACTAATACAAAATTTAAGGATATAAATATACCTAATTGATGAAAGTTCTCTAATAACCAATATTAGAATCATCCTTTTGAATATCACAACTTACTGAATGTTCTAGTCAATAGAGATCTAGTTCTTCAAACCATAATTTATCCTACATAATCCTTTCACTCAGCGAGGGTGAACTCCTTAAATGGTACCACAAGTAGCCGGGACCGGTTTGGCTCAATGGATAGAGCGTCAGCTTGGGGACTAAAGGGTCCCGGGTTCGATTCCAGTCAAGGGCATGTACCTTGGTTGCGGGCATATCCCCAGGAGGGGGTGTGCAAGAGGCAGCTAATCGATGACTCTCTCTCATTGATGTTTCTAACTCTCTATCTCTCTCCCTTCCTCTCTTTACAAAATCAATAAAATATAGTTTAAAAAAAATGGTACGACAAGTACCCTCCATAAACAATATCCCTCTTTTCCTTCATTTCAAATTCTTAGAGCATATCATATAGGGCTATTACGTGAACTGTTACCTCTGAAGCAGCTTCTTTTCTCCCTAACATAGCTATTAAGTCAAGAGGTATTCCTCTCTACCTAAATAAAGGATTGCATTTCTATCATATCTCTTACTCACCTCTAAATTACTGAAAATCCCCTATAATTTAAACTCAAAGATTAAGAATATTTTCTTACTTCTAAAGCTAACCTTTAAGTATATTGTCAATGTTTTGTTTTGAACTCAGTATTATGAGATATTCTATGACCTACTGAAAATTATACTATATAATAGTACTTCCATGGTTTCAATGACTATAGAAAATGACACATCAGTCTACTTATCTACCTCTTAAATTAATAGTTACTTTAGAATCTATAGATTTCAAACCTTAAAATAACTTGTCACTAATTCAAATTAATCAAATTAAAGGCAGATCTTCATTATGCTTTTCATCTCTCCCAATGCCTAGTTTTCAACAGTGAAATATTTAAATGACTACAAAAATAAAAGATTTAGGAACAGTCTGATTTGCATTCATTTCATAAATGGAATCTGTGGTTACATCTTTTTTTTTTTCCTGTTTGTTTTGTTGTTGGTATTCTTTAGGTAATGGTAGCACTGATGAATTACTATTTTTCTTTGCTTTTATGTTCTAATTGTCTATATCAACCTATCTTTCAAATTTTTGATGCTGTAATTGATACTCAGTATTCTTGAAATGAAAAAGGGTAAATAATTACAGGAAAATTGTGGATTAAGTAAAACTGTTCTGAACTGAATTTTTTATTCCAAAGCATATAAAGAATACTTTAACCCAGCCAGTGTGGCTCATTGGTTGATCATCAACACGGAAACAGGAGGTCATGGTTCAATTCTGGTCATGCCTGGGTTGCGGGCTCAATTCCCAGTAGGGGTGTACAGGAGGCAATCAATCAATGATTCTCTCTTATCATTGATGTTTCTCTCTCTTCCTCTCTCTGAAACCAATTTAAAAAAACAAAAGAATACCTTAAATATACAAAATGTTATATTTTAATTAGCTCAATTTTTTTAAAAGATAAAATTAGTATATTCCTCAGCTTTTTCAATCAATGTAAAAGCATCACTACCAGTACCTGGAGAAAGTAAACTTCTTCCAGAACCTTTTGCTTTTCAAACAATTTACTTTTTAAAGCAAGGAGTGCAGCCCCCATTAGCTAGTTTTAAAAACATGAAGTTACCTACTTCAGATGGATAAATGTGAAAACATACCAGTAATTTTTCAGGAATATGTTTAAAATAAATTGATCTACATACAGAAATATAGATATTATTACAGAATGACTGAGATGGTCATCCTCTCTCAAAGTGGTACCTACTATCTACATCCCTGGTATCTGGAAATCTATATTGTGATTCTAATGAGATTAAAAATCAACGACTTGATCTTAAAAATAAAGCTTCTTTGCATCTAAGAGTCAGATAGTGGTTGGTCTATATCCGTGGCCGGCAAACTGTGGCTCACAAGCCATGCGGCTCTTTGGCCCCTTGAGTGTGGCTCCTCCACAAAATACCACGGCCTGGGCGAATCTATTTTGAAGAAGTGGCATTAGAAGAAGTTTTAAAAAATTGGCTCTCAAAAGAAATTTCAATTGTTATACTGTTGATATTTGGCTCTGTTGCCTAATGAGTTTGCCGACCACTTGTCTAGATTAACAAACTATTTCTGAGGGGGATCTATTTTCAAACTAAATCTGCTTCATAAGTTCTTTGTTGTCCTGAGGTAATCACTGCTAATTCACAGCAGTTCAAATCTGCTTGAGGTATATGAAATATTTCAAGACCTGAATGTTTATGACCAGCTGAATCCAAAGCACAGTATAGTGATAATATAATTATAATAGCTATTTGTGATTTAAATATAAAAACCTTACTGAAGCCTGAAAGACATTTTGAGAACCTCTAAACAAATGAAAATAATGTCATGGTAATTTTCTATTTGGTAATACATTTATGAACAAATTGTTTTACTGGGCTAAAAACAACATATATTGGTATTGTACAAAACCACCTGACATAGTGATTACACAAATGAGGCCAGAATTAAATTTTTTTTCTTAAAAGTGCAATTTACTAAAATAAAATGCCTAAAACAATATACTGAGACAAACTAAAGGTATTCCATTTAGTTTGGCCCTCTTTTAATGTTAAAAACTGCTTTAAGTCAGGGTTTTCTCAAATTGACCAAATTAAAAAAATCATATGCAAATATTTCTGTTACAATAAATTCTTGTAAAGAATCTCTTATTAGATATAAACTATATGTAATGGGATGGATTAGCTATTATATGATCTAAGCTTTGCTGTCATTATTGTTTTTCCAGAATATTCTTAAATGAAAATTAAAAAACTAAATGTTTTCCATGAAGGTAATGCAGAAAACAGAACATATACTCCAACTGCTCTGTTGCTGTCAAGTGCCAATGTCAGGAGGATAGACCAGACTAAAAATAAATAGTTCACACCTGGGTACAACACAAACAATATATACATTTAAAAGAATAAGCTAAGCTCTCTATGACAATAAAGATAAATGATTCAGTGGCAAGTTTAAGAATCCTATAACCAAAGTAATAAAGGATATAGGTACATCAAGGACTAGTAGTGTTTTCCTTTAATTCTACTCTAAAAGAAGGGAATAGCAGATGCGAAATGTATAAATAAAATGACTATAAGTATAGTCATTTTAAACAATTACTCGAAAAAGGCAAAGAAAACAAATATAAAAAAATGAAAAATGTCTAATCTACAAAATTAAAACATAAATTAATAAAACATACTGACAATTAAGGTGTAAAACTGAAGATGTTCCCAGCAGAAAAGTTCTTGAGGAAAACCTCACCATTTTTGGCAACTTCAGCTATGATGTTAGCTACTTTGGCTGTGCAGGGAGACTGTGGAATCAACAGAGTTTCAAACAATTGAAGTATTCCACTTTCTTGGATTTTTTCGCTTGTTTCCATATCTGAAAGAGATATATACAAAGAGCTTCAATAATAATCTTCAGCAATAACCTGACAATTTTATATACAATACATTCTTCAAGAATTCTCACCATCCAAATGAAAATTTGTTCAGTTTACATTCAAATGTATGCAATTTATATAAAACCAGTGCATGAAATTCGTGCACGGGTAGGGTCCCTAGGCCTTGCTGGCAATCAGGGCCTTCCTTCCCCTGGCTGCCAGCTAGGGCTTTCCTTTGCTCCATGATGCCCCTGGTGGGCAGCACACATCACAGCAGGTGATCAAACTCCTGGTCGGTAAACTTCCAAGGGGACAATTTGCATATTAGCCTTTTATTATAGAGGATTACCTTCATTTCCACAACATGCTTTTGAGTTTTTGTACAAAACACTTTATAATGCAATCTTTTATCTATCTACAGTCAGATTATAAAGGAATTGTTTCTGAATATACCATTTGTATACTAAACTTACTTTTTTAATGTCATTTCCAAGCCTGTCTGTTCAGAGTAGGAATGTCTTTTTTCTACTTCCCTTCTGAATTCTATGACAGTGTATTATTTTTACATATATTTACACACTTGGAATGATTATAAAATTAGTGTTTATTTACATAGTAGAGGCCCAATGCACAAAATTCGTGCAAAAGTAGGCCTTTGCTGCCTCGGCCCTCGAGGACCCAGCTGCCTCGGCTTTGTGTGGAAGGTCATCTGTTTGCATATTATGCTTTTATTATTATAGATAATTCATTTTCAAGATTTAAAAGAATCTACAGAAATGATTTTTTTTTTGTTTGTCTGTCTGTTTGTAAATGCCTGTTTTCAAACTGATGACCATTCTGGTTCAAGCACTGATAATGCAAAGCAATGGAATTGCAAACATCAAAAATCATTTCACTTGGTCTTTATGCAACCTCAATTTGTCGACTATTGCAGTTTTGTACCATAAACTTTGTTATGTATCTCCATTAAAAAAAAAAAAAAAAAAGTCTAGTAGCACTTTAGGATAAATTTTCTTTGTTCAAAGCTTAGTCTGACTTCACATTATTTCATATCAGTTAAACATGAAAAGGAGTGAAAATTAAGTGAGTTATCAGCTGTTAAAGTGTGTGTGTGTGTGTGTGTGTGTGTGTGTATAAATATATATATATTTGGACACTATATATACCGTGGGGCAAAAGTAGGTTTACAGTTGCCTACTTTTGCCCCTCCCTTTATGGTTTGCTATATGCTGTCATAAATTTTTAAAATTAGCAATTAAATGAGCAAAAAAAAATCACCTCATATTTTATATGGAGTGATAGAGGAAACTGTATTTCTATATGACTACTATGTTTTTCATTCAACTCTTCAAACCACCTCTAATGATGAAAAGAAGTAGTGAACAGATTTAGTGATATAGAAAGTCAAGAAACCCCTAATTCTATCTTTTTTTTCCTACTTCTATCTTTGATAAAATATATAGAAAGAACTTTTCAATGAAACCAAGTTACTTCATGTATCTGTTATTAAAAACATGACCTATTAAAAATAAAAGATAACAAGAACACCTGAAATGAAGATGCAAATAAAGAAAAAAATCAAGGAAATAAAACATAAAATTGCTATTTGATGCTAAACAATGAAGAAGCATAGCAGCCCTATCTGGTCTAGTTCAATGGGTAGAGCGTCAGCTTGTGGACTGAAGTGTCCTGGGTTCAATTCCAGTCAATGGCACATGCCTGAGTTGAGGGTTCGATCCCCAGTAGGGGGCGTGCAGGAGGCAGCCAATCAATGATTCTCATCATTGATATCTCAATCTCTCTCCCTCCCTCTCCTTCCTCTCTCTAAAATCAATAAAAATATATATTTTTTAAAAGAGGCATGGCATATGTTTAAAGATAGAGTGGTAAGCTTATTAAAACATTCAATTTAAAATTGTTTCTATGTATAGATCCTCTATCTTTACATACTTTAAATATACACACTAATAAGAGAGAAGTCTAAAGATTTCTTAAGAGACTAGTAGCTTATGTGATCAATAGAGTAGAAAAGTAATTTTAGTAAAATAATGAGAAATTCTACAAAAATAATGCATTTTTTTATAGTAAGTGCAGATTAGTGCAATGTTTTTCAAACTGTGGGTCCCAATCCATTAGAAACTCTGAAATGCATTTAGTGAACAAGGACCAGCAATTTCTTGAAGAGACCAGAATGAACAACACCAGCAAAAGCAACAAAATAGGACAAATTTTACCCAGAGTAAGGTAAAAACAGTTAGTGAAACTTTGAATTATTATATGCACATGCGTAATTAACTGTATGTGTATTCCTACTGTATGTAAAATGTATTTCTAACCACATGCTCTGGTAAAAATGTTAAGAATCGCTTTGCTGTGCACTGCTTGACTACCCAGGGTTATAGAACCATAACACTCTCTTATTATCAAGAGAAGCTCGAGTTGTCAAATGGCTAAAGCAATAGGAAAGTGTATAGGTACTTATACTTCCATGTATTTATTATCTTTGAAAAAGTAATTTGCATTTCATTTATATGTGTTTATCCATGACATTGGTACTACAGATAAGTAGCCAAGATTATGCAATGTTGAAACTCAATCAATGCATTTTCTTTTCCTCGAATAAGCACAGTGCATTTTCACACAGCTAGTACTATTTTAGTTTCTAACATTTTATGTACTACAAAAGATATACGTAGTGCTTAAGACTTTATTTATTAGTTGAAAAAACAAAAAACAGATGCCCAGAAAAATGCAGTAAACTTGTCTAAAAGTCACCCATCATACTAATCACAGAGCATAAACATCAACTTCAGATCCTACTGAACTAACAAACTGAAATGTATGTCACCTGGCAACCACTGGTGTTATTTTTTACAACAGAAAACTTAAACATAAATAGCTGAAACCTGTCCTCTTGTATGCTGTCACTTACTAGATTTCTTATAATTCACATTATTCAAAATGTCATGTACACATAATGGGGACATAAATATAGCAGTTGTCTTTTTAGCAAGCCCATTTATAAAATACAATGTGCCCTTTTGCTTTGGTTTTGTTTCATGGATTAAAATAAGTTTTTAAGGTACCACCTGAAAACCTCACACCAAATTTCCATTCATTTTTTTTTTTTTAATCAAGAAGCCAAAAAGAAAACCCAATTTTCCATAGTAACCCTCTTCCTTTTCTGACCAGAAGATGTACAACCTTAGATTGCCCCAGGGGTCTTGTGCCACCATCTATTAGTGCTAGGACAAAAGAGTAGGAGTATGGCATAAGGCATGGATCTTGATTAAATGTTAAGTCAAGGCATTTATGTGCTTGGAGGCAAGCACTTAACTGCAAATCACCCATGCGTGTCTCCCTTTGACTATAACTGAAAGAAAAGCTTAACATCAGAGCTGATGGGGAAAGAGGAAGAATGAAAACAATACAAAATTCTTATACTCAGATGAGACAGACTTTCCAGATTATAATCCAAGGAATTGGAAGAAAAGTTATACTAAGATGAATCAAGAATTTGGGAACAGTGTTTTTTATGCTATTGTCAGAGAAATAAAAGGAATAAATATAATCCTCTCTCATGTAAATCTGATTTATAATTTTAAAAAATCTAACAGGAATTCTATTTATTTGGTAGCATCTGGATTTCTATATAGGTTTAGAATTTAAAATCAACAGTTGGAAATTACCCTTCTTTCCTGTGGCATAAATACACAAAGGACCAAATACTGCTTTTCACTAAAATGTAACTGTTCCATAAAAAATTACAAAGTTTCAGCCTCATTTCATATATACTTTCTGCACTGGCATTACATTGCATTTCAAATGCACAGTGATTTGTGAAACTAAAAGAGGTTCTCAGATATCTGTGAGTAACCTGAAATTATTTTAAAAGAGCATTAAGTAGTAGTCAGCAATTAGTATTTGCGGGTCTAAATAAAGGAAGGGGTACTTGTAAAAAAAAAAATCAAGTACTGAGCTCAAGAGGCCTATAAAAAGGTAAGCTTTTCATTATTTTTGCCAATCTACTATAGACATTTAAAAATATATATATTTTATTGATTTTTTACAGAGAGGAAGGGAGAGGGATAGAGAGTTAGAAACATCGATGAGAGAAAAACACCTACTAGCTGCCTCCTGCACACCTCCTACTGGGGATGTGCCTGCAACCAAGGTACATTCTCTTGACCAGAATCGAACCTGGGACCTTTCAGTCCACAGGCCGATGCTCCATCCACTGAGCCAAACTGGTTAGGGCTACTATAGACATTTTAACTACATGTCTTTTAAATGCTTTCAGGAATCACTATCTTTCTCCCACTTCACATTTAGGTGCGGTGGTAAAATTGTCTGAGTATGTCTACAAATTACAGGCGCTGGCAGTTCTTGAGTTTTAAAGGACCCATATATGATAGGCAATTGCTCCTCTGAAGTAATATCTGTAGGTCCTACTGCAGAAGTCATATCCATCACAGCAGCCCTTGTAGTGCAGGAAGCGCTCATTCTGTCCCTGTAGTCCTATGTCCACACTTGACTTGGCCTCCTGGTGGCAATAAGCAGTTTAGTTATGAAACTGCCACTGACAAGGGAAAAGAAAACTGAGCAATCAGGTCAGGGAACTTTAAAGAAGAGCACATCAAGAAGCTGGGCTACAATGGCATTATGGGGAGGAGAAGGTAAAGCACCGCTTGCAGAACTTCTCAAGGTCAACCACCTGGTAGAACAGAGGAAATAAATGAGATGGGAATAACTCATAATTTAAGATATAGCTTGAGAGAGGCTGAAGTTCACAAGAAAGCTGCCAAGTAAATACAATAAAGAATTGGCTTTACAGTTAAATACCAAGATGGGTTTTTCAGGTATGCTACTATTTACAATAAGTTGAATTTCTGATGTTCTGTTAGCATATAGGCTTCATGAGAATAAATTAATAAAAAGCATTTGATAACAAATTTACAGTGAACTCCAAGTTAGAAAAACAAAAATAATGACTGTTATTACTATAACTCACTTGGGTTAAAAATATATTTAGATAAATTGACAGTATTTTTTCAAGTAATAAAAAAAATACCTTTTTTTAAAGCAATAAAAATACCTTTTAAAATCTGTGCAAAAAAAAAAAAAAGAAATTGAAAGGGGAAAACCCCTCTCGGGGGTGATGCATGCATTTATCAAATTAAACTCTTATCTTCTGCAACAGCATGGACAAATCTAGAGGTTATTATGCTAAGGGAAATATTGTAATCCAGTCCATGAAAGACAAATACCATATGATATCACTTATATGTGCAATTTAATGAACAAAATAAACTGAGAAACAAAACAGAATTAGACATGGATATATGGATCAGACTGACAGCTGTCAGAGGGTAGGGGTGAGGGTAACTCATGAAAGAAAGTGAAGGGATTAGCCAAAGCACAAATATGCATAATGCATAGGCACAGACAACAGTGTGGTGAGGGGAGGTGTGTAAAATGGGGACATCTGTAACAGTGTAAACAATATTAAACAATACAAAGAAAAAAAAATTAAGTCTTACTTAAAGAACTAGTATCTTTATATTACATATCCAGAGAATCCTTATAACAGATTTGGATTGACTGCAAGTACCAGGAATATGACTTAAAAAGGAGGCATGTGTATCCTTGTCTCTGAAAAACTACTCACTTCTCAAGGGGTAAATTTTTAGAATAGGGTGTAACAAGTGACCTTGCCCTGGGCAATCTGATCCAAATTCAAAACTTCATTTACTAGTACAACACAGACCAGTCCCAAATCCCCTCTCCTTTTTCCAACTGAAAACAAAGCATTTGCACTTGGAAATACCATAAATACCTGAAATTTAACATTCTTCAAATAAAATTTACCCTCTTTTTCTTTAAAATCATTCTAGTCTCTATCTCAGTGAAAGGCAGAGAACCCACCTCAGCCAGAAGCCCGCAAATTTTTTATTTAGAATGATTGCAAATATTTCTCTTTGAAAATGAGTAAATGCCTATCAACCACCCACATTCAATCAGAACCGGAGTTCCAGATTCCATCTCACTAGCATCTTGTGCATCTATCCTTTCCTTTATACATTCTTATTATATCAAGTTCTTAGTTCTGACCTTTATTAAATGCAACAGCCTCCTCACAAGTCTCCTGAACTCCAACCACAGATTCCTCCCACTGCTCCTATCAGTGATCCCCAAAGATACCAGAATAAACTTCTGGAAATGCAAATTTTGTCACTCCCTAATTTAAATATTTAAATGATTCTCCTAACTTTTTTGTTTTTGTTAATCCTCACCTGATATTTTTTGCCTTCCAGAGAGAGTGGATAGGAAGGAGGGAGGGAGAGAAACACATTGAGAGAGAGAAAACACATTGACTAGTTGCCTCCTGCATGAGTCCAGATCACGAAACCTAAGTACATGCTCTTGACCAGGAATCAAAACTGAGACCTTGGTTTCAATGGCTGACATCTAACCATTGAGCAATAATGGCCAGGGCTCCAATATTCAAGCACATCCGTAATATTTCCCAATCCTATCTCCTGATACTCTTCCATGACAATCTATATTCTAGCCACCCTAAATTATTTTTAGTAAACCAAATTAATCATCTTATTTATTACTTCCTTACTGCATTTGTTCCCTCTGAAACATCACACACTCCCTATCACTTTAGCTAATTCCTATTCAAACTCAGTGTGCTCATTTAAAGGTACTTGACTGATACATTATCTTAAATTTATTTATTTATTTAATATATTTTATTGATTTTTTTACAGAGAGGAAGAGAGAGGGATAGAGAGTTATAAACATCGATGAGAAAGAATCACCAATCAGCTGCCTTTTTTTGCACACCCCCTACTGGAGCTGTGCCCACAACCAAGGTACATGCCCTTGACCGGAATCGAATCTGGGACCTTTCAGTCCATAGGCCAACGCTCTATCCACTGAGCCAAACCGGTTTCGGCTACATGATCTTAAATTTATATCAAAACATTTTTTTAAATTCTGAAAGCATTTTCAAACATATTCTCTATTTTTAAAACAGGTCAAGTGAGATAGGCATGCTAGGTCATGTTCTCTTCATATCACAAATAAGGCTCTATAATACGATTATACTGGAAAAACAAGAAGAATCCAGTTTTTATGGTTCCTATTTCACTGCTTTTCCTACCATAACTGTTATTTTAGAAGAGATATGGTGATGACAATACCCTGACCAGATTTGTCAAGTTATTATGTGAAAAAAAATTTACTTAACATATTTTGCAGGAATAAGAACTACAGTGAGGCAACTGAGTGATAAGAAAGTGAAATGTGTTTAAAATATTTAAAACACAGAAGAGGTGGGTTAAAGTTCAGGCATGACAAATGAGAAGGCCATGTTTCTAGGAGAAAATGTGAGCACAGAAAGTGGGGCAGGGGGAAATGAATAAAATGACATTTCTTTCACTGATGAGACCCTTTTTTCCCCAATAAGGATTTTAAGCAAATAAAAGGAACATGAGATACAGGAAGTAAAAGGATGTATGTAGCTATGAAAAGAAAAGAGGGCAGAACAAAGACACACTTTACACAGTGACACACTCTCAGAAACAGGTCTTACTAAAACATTAAGTTGTGAGAGTCATTTTAGAAAATTACAAGTGATTTTGGTAGTCTTGCAGTCATTTCAATTCTAGGATAATGTAAGCTGTGGGAGTCAAAGAAGTTACGTGTGTGAAAATCATCACTAGAATAAGCAAGAAGATCTGTTAGTTTGACTATTTTCTTTAAAATAACCACTAACTAGGTCATAGAGTAGTTGCTAAAAAAATTAACATCTGTATGGTTAGAAAACAAATGAAAGATATTTACTGAGAAAATAAACACTAGGAGGAATTGTGTTAATGATTAGGGTAAAAGCAGAGTATATAACTAGAACTGTTCACCTAGAAGTTCAAAGTAATTACTGAAGAAAATGAGAATACAGTAAAATAGAATAAAGGAACATTTTCAGTAAAAGACCCATCTCCATCCTATTGTGAAATACCTAGGTGGAAAATATGAAGTAAACAAATCCAGAGATCTGGCATATACACAACTGGATTTTTTGAAGACCTTAATTTATTAATGTTAACCAAAAGCCTACAGAAATATATACCGTTCCTGAAATAAACAAATTATTTCCTAAGGAGCATCTTAAAAAATGAATGATCCACCCTAGCCGATTTGGCTCAGTGGATAAAACGTTGGCCCACATAGACCAAAGGGTCCTGGGTTAGATTCCGGTCGAGGGCACATAGTTTGGTTGCAGGTTCCTACCCAGCCCAGGCCCAGTCTCTGGTGCAGGAGGCAACTAATCGATGTGTTTCTCTCACATCGATATTCCTATCTTTCCCTTTCTCTAAAATTAAATTGAAAAATATACTTGGGGGGGAAAAAAAAAGAAAGAAAAAGTGATCCAAGGAACCCACTTAAGGAAATATTACTCTTTGTAAACAAGTCAATGTGATGAATGCAAAATTTACTCCTCTTTTTTCAGGAAAACAAAAAGAAATAACAAAAAGTTACATATACAAGAAAAAAGAGTAAGGAGTGACTTAAAATGGGCATTACTCTTAAGTCTGGCAAAAGGAAACAGTTAAATAGCTCATGGTATCATCTTAAATTAAGATATAGCCCTAGCCTGTTTGACTCAGTAGATAGTCGGCCTGCGGACTGAAAGGTTCCAAGTTTGATTCTAGTCAAGGGCATGTACCTTGGTTGCAGGCACATCCTCAATAGAGGGTGTACAGGAGGCACGGGATTGATGTTTCTAACTATCCCTCTCCCTTCCTCTCTGAAAAAAATCAATAAAGCATATTAAAAAAAATAAAAAAGACATAATTTAAAAATGCCCAACAATAGATGAGTACTACTGTGGACTAACCATCCAAAAGAACATTATGTAATCATTAAAACGCCATTTTAAAAGTTCATCATGTTAAATGCTAAAAAAAAAAAATGCTATAAAAAAGGAACCTACATTTACATGGCATAATGCAAATTTTATAAAATAAAAAAATTATAATTTTTTCTGTTTTCCAAATTGTTTACAATAATGCTCACATTATTTTATAAGAAGAAAACCTATTTCAAATCTGTATAAATCAGGGCATACTACTATATACTTTCATACTGTACTCCAATTGGGAAATTTATTAGCTCTCAGTTCACCTAACTGTGAAATCTAGAAACAGAGTGAGCTTCCTGAATGATCTTTTAGGGCTCCTGCTCCATTTTTCTGAAGTTTCCTCAACTCACCTTTGTGTTAGCATTATCAGACTAGTTCACATCATAGTAGGAAAATGGCAATAAGTTCCCAGTCTTAACAGGCAAGCAACAAAACAAACAAACACAAAGTCCCATGGTTCACAGCAATTAAACTAATATGACTTAATTAATTTGGCCATATAAATGCCACACCATGTATTGATTAGTTTGGGCCTAAGAGAATATCAGTGAAAGGACTCTGTGACTTAGGGAGTAAAGATGAGGGTCATCTCACTCAAATCTCAGAATTTTCCCAAAGAGGAGAAGGAAAAAGAGCAAGGGAGGTAGGTAGGGGCAGAGAAGCGACTCTTAAAAAACAAATAAACAGAGTATAAAAGAAGCAAAGAACTGTTCAAGATCTGTAGTGACTTGCTTTATTAAAAAACTCAATGAAAGAGAAAGCAAATCCAAGTAAAATCATGTTGGTTTGGTTTAAGTAAACCTGAAAAGTTTTGAAAGTTTGTGGATATAGATTTCAATTTCCTCTCAAGTATAATCCTTGAGAGCTGAAATTTAAAGTTGGCAAGTGAGGCTCAAGAAAGGGCTGAGAATGGGGAAGAAAAAACAGATTATTATTATTAACCAATAATCAAATTTGATGCTAATTTCCCAAATGTTAAAAAAAGAAAGAACTTAATGCTGAAGTGATAAAAGAATCAATAATTTATGTAAGATTTTGGCAGAGGTTTTTAATGATTAGGAAAAATGTCTAGGGTATAGGTTATATGTGACATAGGAGTTGTTGACTATAAGACATTTTGAGAATATTAATATCTTAAAAAGTGTAGATTTTTAGAAGACTATGGAAATAAATGGAGAAAAGAACAAACCAAAGCACTTCAAGAAAAGTAATATACAAGACTGTCAGATGAAATAGTAATTGTTACAAAATAAGTCATGAGACAAAAATGATTATTTTATATCTGTGTGAAGAAGTCAAGAATATGACTAAAGAACCTGTTGGTAAAAAGCTGTTAATTTATTTAAAAATATCTTGTCTAGAACTACAACTACACTGAATTATTCTGAAAAGAGGAGGAAATCCAATACTTTTCAAACAAACAGCTCTTCTCAATATACTTTAGCCACAACAATGACTACAAAACCCATCAACTCTAAACTGAAAAGAGAAGCAGACTTCAGGCCACGATAATCTACCAAGAGTAGAGTAAGCATATGTGTTGAATTTAATTATCGCTGATAAAATAGTAACTAAACTAAACAATGGATCTTAAAATACACACTGTACTGAAAAGCTATCAGTAAATCAACACACATTAAATCATGGAAGTGACTGGATGCATTTAATACACTGATTCAGCATTAAATACTTAAAAAGTACCAGATAATTGGCTAACCAGATGCATATTTGCTCTCAAAGAGTTTATAGTTTAGTGAGGGAGACTAGTATAGTTTGAATATCTTTTTTTTAATATATTTTATTGATTTTTTACAGAGAGGAGGGGAGAGAGATAGAGAGATAGAGACGCCAATGAGAGAGAAACATCGACCAGCTGCCTCTTGCACACCCCCTACTGGGGATGTGCCCACAACCAACGTACATGCCCCTGACCGGAATTGAACCCGGGACCTTTCAGTCTGCAGACTGACGCTCTACCACTGAGCCAAACCGGTTTCGGCAGTTTGAATATCTTGATAAGAATCCCACAACAGTTCGGATGGTGTGGAGGCCATGGTCAGCGCACATGCCCAAGGTTTTGGACTTGATTCCAAATAAGGGTCTGCAGGAGGCAGCCCATCAATGATTATCTCTCACCGAGTTTTTATCTTTCTCCTTTCCTTTCTCTGAAATCAATAAAAAACATATTTTCGTAAAATCCCCCAACAGACATAATGTACAGAGGTGTTAGGTAGGAGATTAGACATGAGCAGCTGCCCTGGGGTCCTGACAGGGGACAGAAACACTGCCTTCAGCCACCTTTCTACGGGTGGCCTTGCAGTCAACAGTTCCTGAAGCAGACCACCAGAAGGCAGTTTCAGAAAGAGCTGGTTCTCAGCTCAAGGTCAGAGGAAGATGACATGACCTCAATGCGACCTTACTAGAACCCCAGACTAATTTACAAAGGGTCAGTCAGAAGCACAGGTTAACATGTTGCCTGGGCTTGTGATGGCATCAGAAGTGGGGGCAGAAAGCAGTCTTGTAGGGCTGAACCCTTATCCTGTGGAATCTGACACTACATTCAAATAGACAGTGTGGGAACTGAGTTGAATTGTAGGACGCCCAACTAGTGTCCAGAGCATTGCTAGTTGTTGGTGTGAGGGACACCTGCTTCTCCTACACACTGGAATTGGGTCTAGAAATCTAAAAGAACTGGCAAAATATCCTTGACCCTTGATTTGGAGATGTTTATACTTTTTTAAAATATATATATATTTTATTAACTTTTTACAGAGAAGAAGAGAGAGGGATAGAGAGTTAGAAACATCGATGAAAGAGAATCATTTATCAGCTGCCTCTTGCACACCTCCTACTAGGGATGTGCCCGCAACCAAGATACATGCCCTTGACCGGAATCGAACCTGGGACCTTTCAGTCCGCAGGCCGACGCTCTATCCACTGAGCCAAACTGCTTTCGGCTGTTTGTACTCTTTATGTAATAATGCCCTTTGTAGACTGGGCAATAGTAATGTAGGGAATAGTAATGTATAGCACCCAAAATGAATACTGAAAGGTTTTCAAGTTGGCCCTGGATTTACTAGATATAATGGCATTAAAGCAATTGCTTAGGTCTCTATGTAATGCCCAAGACAAATATCAAATTGAAAATCCTACAAAATCAACAAGGGAAAAGGTCAAAACAAAATGTCCTAAAATAGGAAAGAAAGCAGAGTTTCACAGGGTGGCTCTACTTAAATGATAAGGAGAAAAAGTGTGAAGGAGGTCTGTTGATGGTGCCTAATTCAGGAGAACAAAGGAGGAAATAATATTAGTCAAAGAAGAATTCACTCTCTTAAAGGAGAGAGGATGAGAAATGATCATAAATCTTATCTAATAAAGGGTAATTAACCATCACTCTGTCACAAAGATGGCAGCGCCCAGTCCTCTCACCCCCACCAGAGTCCCCCAGTCCTGTGGGAGTGGCCAATGAGAGCAGGAAGCATGAGCAGCCTGGAGGAATACTTGCTTTGTTGCTATAGCGACAAGGCAAGTGTTCTGACCCTGGCCATGGATGGGCCTCTGGGCTGTGAAGAGCCTTTAGTCTACTAGGGGTGTCGAACTCAATCAGAGAAGGGGCCAAAATCTAAAATCCAGCCTAAATCGCGGGCCGAATGGTTTACTGAACAGTCATAAACTGTCATTGTGATGGAAACGCAGCAGAGTGCAGTGATGACAGCGCGGTGCGGGCCACATTGCAAGGCCTGGCAGGACGGATTTGGCCAGCGGGCTTTGTGTTTGACACATGTGGTAGGCAGTGGGCACAGAGCACCCAGGCCCCGCTGACAGCTACCAGCACACAGATTTGTGCACAGGAATACTAGTAAGAAAATAAATCACAATCTTCAAGCCATATAACTAGAACAAGAAAAATTGCAAGATGGTTAAAGAACTTTCCTATCTCACAGAATTTCCAATCTAGACCAGAATTTTTTTCTTCAGAACTAGTTTTGAACACTCCTACCCTTTGGATTTCTAAATTATTTTTTTAGGGTGGGGTTTATTGTGTTACTTTTTTGTTTTGTTTTGTTTTGAGGATCTCTAAACTTTCTAAACCAATGCCAGATACTCCCAAAACACTACCTTCCTCCTTTCACTGCTCTTCAGCAGAATTCAGCTCTCTTTTCCTCGCCTTTTAGCCCAAGACTGAGAGCTTGAAGCTTGGGTTATTGTTTTCTTAGCTGAAAAATGTATTTTTGAAGTCATTTGTCCTCTGGCTTCATGCGAAAATTAGTTCTCTATCTGCCCCATTCTCATCACTAGCATTCTAATAACCCTCAAATTCAATGGAGCTTACTCTCAAGTTTTCTCTCTCCTACAATTCTTGCTATCATCCTGAACAACTATGAATCTACATGAAACGGTTAATAACATGGCCTCACATTCCTTGACTTTAATAAATGACCAAATTCTCTACTGCACTTTAACAATCCACCCCACAATCTCACAGGACCCCCTTATTATGTAGAACTGCTCAATGGTTGAAAGCTTAAATTTGGAAGTTACTTTCTGAGCATAGTCTTCTATTCTATCATGTATTTTATTTCTCTAATACAGGTCTAGAGCACGAATTTTGTGCAAGGAGGCAAGGGGTGTGTCTCTCAGCCTGTCCTGCACCCTCTCCAATCTGAGAGCCCTCAGGGGATGTCCTACTGACGGCTTAGGCCCACTCCCTGTGGTTCTCTGCTCTCTGAAGGGCCTGCCTGCTCCACAACATGGCAACTGCCAAGCAGGCCGTACTGGGTGCTGCCTGTGGGCTGCACTTGCCTGCTTCCATGTTGCTGTGGCAATAGCCAAGCAGGCCATGCTGGGGAGCTGCCTCCTCCCTGCTGTCAGTCTCCATGGAGGTGATGAAGTTAATTTGCATACTCACTCCTGATTGGTTGGTGGGTGTTGTGAAAAGTGATGGTCAATTTGCATATTTCTCTTCTATTAGTATAGATTAGTGAACATTTTTAACTTCACTGAAACCTCTAATCCTTCAACTTCTTTCTTCCAAATCTATCAGCCCTCTCCATGCTTCATTTCATCCCTACATACTCTGAAAAATGATCAATGACTTCAGCAATTTTCCTAAGACTCTATCTATTTCACCTTGCCACTCAATCCCTGACAGTGGATAAATCCAGCCATGTAGGTCTTCCTGTTCTCTAATTTTAAAATGTTATGTTATTAAATATTAGAGGCCCAATGCATGAAGTTCGTGCACTGGGGGGGCGGTCTGCCCCCTCTCACATACTGGGAACCCTCAGGGGATGCCTACCTACAGCTTAGGGAGCGGGCCTAAGCTGCAGTCTCGTGGGAGACGACTAGACTGATCAGGGAAAAGCACCAGCCCCATCACCCCTCTGCTGGAGCCACTGCCAGTCACCACAGCCACAAAGATGTTTTCATCAACAGACTCCAGTCCCTTCACCATGAAAAAAATGACAACTTTCTTTAGACATTTTTAAGATGTGTCTTTCAAAGGAAATGACATTTCTTTCTCTTTTTTTTTATCCTCACCTGACTATAAGTTTCCATTACTTTTAGAGAATGTGTTAGAGAAAAGGAAAGAGAGAGAAAGATCAAAGTGAGGGGAACACTTTGATTGGTTGCCTCCTGCATGAGCTCTGACCTGCGCCCCAGCCTGCAACCTAGGTACATGCCCTTGATCAGAATCTAACCTGGACCCTGTGGTTGGCAGACCTAGGCATTATCCAGTGAGCCAAACCGCCTAGGGCAGGATATGACATTTCTTAGCCCTGCAGCAGCGAACCTTCGTGTTTTTTTCTCCAGGAATATGGTGGAAAAGCTCTAAATCATCTTTTTGGATTCTTATACCCAAGTTACTAATAATATTACCCTGTTTCCCCGAAAATAAGACAGTGTCTTATATTGATTTTTTTCTCCCAAAGTAGCGCTAGGTCTTATTTTCAGGGGATGTCTTATCTTTCCATGCGCTAGGTCTTATTTTCGGGGAAACACGGTAGCAGTGGCATACATGGAGCTTAGCCAATGAGCGGTCAGAAAAGATGTTTCCTCTGTAGTTCACACCTATCTCTTCTGATTGCCCAGCCCCGCCCCCAGCCAAGGCCGAAAGCCTCTGGCAGAGGCTCAGGCCCTGGGCAGGGACCCCCAGCTGGCTTGATCGCCTGGCTCCGCCCCCAGCAAAAGTTGCAAGTCTCTGGCCTAGGCTTGGTCTCTGGGCAGGGAACCCTAGCTCACTCCAATCACCTGCAGGAGACCCCAGCTGACTCCAATCGTCCAGCTCTGTCCCTGGCCAAAGCCGACAGCCTCTGGCCAAGGCTCGGACCCTGGGCACCGACCCGCAGCTGGCTCCAATCGCCCGCTGATGGCCAGGCTCCACCCCTGGCCAAGGTCAGCAAGGGCAGGTGGAAAGCTTGGCTTCATCCATTGCTGGGGAGACCCTAGCCTCCCTCATGCTCTCTGTGGCAGCAGCCATCTTGGTTGGGTTTATTTGCAGATTTGCTCCAGACTGACTGGTGGGCATGACTTGAGGGTGTGGTAGAGGTACAGTCAATTTGCATATTACTCTTTTATTGGATAGTATGTTAACTAGCACCACAAGATAAGTTCTCACTTTACAATCTTAACTAGACCTTCTGCATTGTTCAGTAATGTTTTAGTTAACTCTAGTTATTTCCCTGTTACATTTCCTAAGCCAGAAATTCTAAACATTTACTACTCTCTGTGTATACCAAAAAAAAGTATACTCGGGGAAGATAACATCTGGAAAAAGGAATAAGAGATCCTGAAAACAAATAATCTTGCCTGGTATCAGAGTGCAAATATTTTTACTCCTTCATACTTAACCATGAAGTAAACTACCCCTAACTCCAGTCTCTAAGAAAAAGATAGATGTCCTCTTTTTTCCTTATTAGCTAATCTGATTTTTATTTGCTTTCAGTAGTTTCCCTTAGCATGATGCTAGAGTGAGTTTGTACCCTTCTCCCCCAATTATGTTGAAATCTAGCCCCAAATGTGATGGTTTGGGGAAGTGCTTAGGTCATTAGGGCACGCTGAGTGGGATTAGTGGCTTTACAACTAGAGATCCTAGAGCGATGCCTCAGTTCTTGTACCATGTGAGGTCCCAGCAAAAAGTCATCTACCTATGCGTCAGGAAACATACCTCAGTAGATACCTTGAACTTGATCTTGGACTTCCCAGCCTCTAGAACTGTTAGAAGTGCCATTCAAATCTAGGCTATTTTGTTATAGCAGCCCATGTGGACTAAGATACATGGGATGTCTCTCATAATTTGACCTCTTACTCCCTTTTCCAGATATTATCTTCCCTGAATATACATTTTTTTGCTAGCCATACCAAAATTTTCAGTTTCTAAATGAACTAGATTTTCCTCCACCACTATGACTGTGTACTTTGCTTTTTATGCTTGAATGTTCTTCCCATAATTCCTGGGTCCTCACATTAACTGGGTGAAGTACACTATATTTTCAAAATCCAGAATTCCCTGATCCTGCTCATCAAAATCACCCCCCTTCCTAATACTCAATGCTGTAATTGTGTCCAGCTGTTAGACTAAAGACCTGAGAATGAATAAGATTACTCAAGGAAAATATATTTTTACTGAGTCCCTCCTGGGGATATAAGCTAAAGAAGACAAGTCATAACCTCACAGAGCTGTCTATTAGAGAAATATTTTAACAAATGATGACTGATACTACCATGGAGGTTAAATACAACAGCTCCGTGAAGATCATGGAAATCTTCATAAATAAGGTAACATTTGAACTGAATTTTAAAAGATAATAAAACATATAGTAAGCAGTAAAGAGAAAATATATATTCTACAAGAAAGAAAAAGCATTACTAGCTGAGGACAGAGATCCTAAATTTCTAATAGCAACATTCTATACCATTGGGTGATTTTCTTTTTTTACTTTTTTTTTTTTTTGAGCGGGGGGTGTGTGTGTGTGTGTGTGTGTGTGTGTGTGTTTGTTTTTGCCAGCAGCTGAAGACTATTAACATTGGGAAGTGAAAAGGCACATGGTTGATATTATTCAAAGTTTGAAGAAAAAGGCAGGTAGAAGGAGAATAGTATGGAAGCAAAACACCTATTTATCCATCATAACCCAGGTGAAATGTCAGTCCCTGTACGACATTCAATTTACAACTGTGAGTTGAATACAGCTCTCTGTTTCCCCAACATTTTATAATCAGCTCTACTATATAATGTATTAAACTCTATCAAAATTTAACTATTACTGGTCTGACTAAACATTTCAGGGCATGGTACAAAATATATGGTGGTACCCAATTAATGCTAGTTCAACAGAATTGTCTTGCCCTGAAGGAATTTACAACTCAACAAATGAAAAAAGAATATACAAATAATATACACTGAAATAAATTGGAATAGAGGAATGGATAAACAGTTATAGATGGAGCAACTGAGTAACATGTATTGATGTTGTAGTAGTTGTAAGTATTTCTAACAAAAGAACTGAGCTTTTTAAAAGACTGTCTTATATTTTAAGAATTCTCTCAAGAATGAGACTTTTATAGAATTACTTACCAATTACTAGCTCATGCAGAGACTAAACTTTTCACTTTGCATTAAGCTAATCAAGTCCTAGATTATATTTTTCAAAAGCAAGCATATGCAAAAATGTTCTTTAAATCTTAAGAAATCATTGTAGAAAATTACCTTGTCTTCTTTATTATCCCTCCCACATGCATATATCAGAAAGAAAAGATGAATAATCCACAACTGTTATAATGAACCAAATGACAACATTCTGTTTGCTCCTTTAAGCAAAGAGGAGAAAAGACGTGTATGTAACAACCATAGGAAAGTGAAAATCACAAGCATCTAAAATGAATTCATCTTATAGAACATTGTGTGCTACAACCTAGACTCTGAATACATACTTCTCCTTAAAAAAAAACTAGACTACCATTACTGTGCCTTTTGGAGCCTTGTTTGGGGGCTTATCAAAATGAATATTATAAAGTAAGTCCTGAAAAACCTCAGTAAAATAAATTATAGATTCCTTTCTAGAAAGTTATAATACCAATGGCATCATTCTTCACTAGCTGTTTTCCCAACACATAATTATTATGCCACAGAATCCATTTTGATACTTTAGTGGAATATAAATATCTTTTGTGATGGTTAGTTACTTTTACTAGTATGTGTCAACTCAGCTGGGTAAGGATACCCTTATATTTGGTCAAACACTACAGTATTCTGAATATTTCTGTGAGAGTGTTTTTAGATGAGGTTAACATTTAAATCTGTATACTCTGAGTGACGCAGTTTGCCCTCCATAATGTAGGTGGACCTCATTCAGTCAGTTGAAGGCATGAATAGAACAAAAGACTGATTCTCATTAACAAACAACACCCACCCACCTGCCCCACCCCCAGTGCAAGAGCAAAAGAAAATTCTATAAGTAATTCTGAAGATTTTGGACTTGCTAGGCTCCATAATTGAGTGAGATTCCTTAAAATCTCTCTCACTTATTTTTTCCTATCTATCTCAGAGAATTTCTACAATACCTGACTATTTAGTCAGGAGCACTGCCTTCTTTTCTCTTAGATTGCCAAATTTTTTTTAAAAAATGACAAGAGCCAATACAACACAGCCATCCGGTGTGAATGAGTAAAAATAATACCATTTTTCTTTCCGTCATATTGGCAAAAGGCAAAATATATTTTGTGTGCCAAAGAATTTTAGTAGTTAATGTGTTCAATGAGATTAAAAAAAAAAAAAAAAGTTAAAAATTTCTGATCTAGAGATATCAATCTGTCTTTATATATCCTACTGGAGGGCCAGTGCACAAATTTGTGGACAGGTGGGGTCTGGCCAGCCCGGCCCCAATCGCAGTGGGTCAGTGTTGGGCCTATTGGGAGGAGGAGGTGGTGGGAGGTTGGCCGGTTGATCAGGGCCCAATCAGGGGTGATCTGGCTTGAGGGGAGTGGCTCTAATTAAGATGCAGGGGCCAATTGGGGGTCAGCGGCCAGAGGAGGGGCTGTGGGAAATAGGCTGGCCAGCCCCACCCCGGACTAGTGTGGAGGGGGCTGAGTGGGAGTGGGGCCAGCTGTGGGGAGAGACTATGAGTGGTGGACTGGCTGGCCCCATCCCCAAATGGGATGGGGGTGGCCGATCGGGGACCAGTGGCCTGGGGGTGGGGTCATGGGTGGCTGGCAGGCCGGCCGGCCGGCCGGCCCTGCCCCTGATCAGAGTAGGGGACCGATTGGGCCCGATCCCGATGAATAGGCAGTCAGACATCCCTCGAGGGGTCCCAGGTCGGAGAGGGTGCAGGATGGGCTGAGGAACACCTCCCCCCGTGCACAAATTTCATTCTAGTTTAGTTCTTAAAACAAAGATTGGCAAAAGTAGGTTTATAGTTTTAAATACGAGAAACAGAGTATAACAGAGAATAAAGCTACTGTAATAATCATAACCCACATATCTTTGCCATATCAACTATAAACCTACTTTTGTCCACTCCTGTATTTATTTAGAAATAAAATGATTTGATAATTTATGTTTTGCACCAGTGTAAGCCCTTGTGGACAAAAAACACAATAACTAAAAGTGCCTTGTGATAAAAAAATCCGTGAAGGAAGTGAGCATAGTCAATTAGTTTACGAAGGAAACATCATCACTTCCGTGGTGTATTTGATAACATAGGGTAAAAAGGCATAATAAGGCATAATCTAGGTATTCCTGTGAAAGAATTAAGTAATAATTTTTTTCGTTTCTATGAAAACAGCAGCAATCTTTCATGTTCAGTGATTGCAGATTGAATATGGCTATTGAAAAACAGTTGATTATTAAGTTTTAAAGTCCCTTACTTAAGAAATAATTTTAGTAAAACTGAGAGTAAATTTGTTTAGAAATATTAAAGGCACAAAGCAGACTAAAAGCAAATGACAAAAGAAAGTTCTTACTGTTAGAGAAGATTCATACAGTAATATGCATTAGCAACTTGTGTACATAATTTGGTACACTTAGAATTATAACCTAGAAGGGAATAAAAAATCAATATAATGACTAAGAAAACCTACGAGTTCCACAGGTAGATGAGTATTATGATATAAAGTTAGGAATGCGGAACTAGATAGCAAATACTTTTTTCTTTCTAGAATACATTTATATTCTCTCACAGGGTTGTTCCATAGAAAACAAACTATTATGTGACTCTTATATAAAATAGGAATTGTTATCAGGCAACTAAACAAAGTTAAAATACAAAGGTAAATGAAACAGGTAAACAGCCTAATCTGCAGGAAAAGAACTGAAAGCTGTGCTGGTTATCAGGATGGCATTGTTTTTTGGTACCCCAGCAATGCAACATGGTCCCCATGTTCTTAATATGAAACAGATTTTCTATAATGAATGCACTGTTAATATCTCTTGTCTTTGGGCTTTTGACTTATGATACTTTGCTTTGCAAGATGATCAGATGTCATACTTTCTATAAAGACAATTCCTATGTTAAGTTTAGAGGTGAAAATAGGTGGCATATTATTTTAATTTTCAAGTATGAAATAGAGTAACTGTACTACAATTCAGCAAGCATTTGTTGAGACTCTCCTAACTAGACTCTGAATCAAGAGACCAGAATAAACAAAAGCTGATTTCTTGGCTGGTAGCCTTCACATATTTACTAAGAACATTTAAAACTGAGATCTGAAGTATTTATATGAGAAAAAGAATACTTCCACATTAAATTAGATCAGAGATTTACACAAAATGCTTGCTTAAACAAAATATTTTTCATTAAGTCTAATAAGTATTCAAATTTTCTAACTCTTGTCTCTAACGATTCTGACACATATACTCTATTTACTAGTAATGTCACCCAAACAAAAAAGACAGACAACCACTATGAAGTCACATATCAAAATAAAAACTCTTAATTTCAGATTGTAATCATTTGTAATGTACAATTCAAATATACTAAATTCCCAGAGTAAATTTTAAAAGCATAATTTCTTTCCTTACAGAATTGTCTTTTTAGTAGATTATAAAAGTTTAGATTTCTAGGACATACGTTGCCATCTTACTGGTATACTTGAACAAAACGATAAAAAATCATTCTTTCTTGATCAGGTGCAATGCTGGTGCAAACAGTGATATTTTTAGTTAAAACATCTGACAGTAAGGAAAAATTATGAAACTAAAAGGTCTCTGTTTAAAAGAAAATAAGAGTACAGATTCATGTAAGTTAGATGTTTTATTATTTTACCTTTAAGAGAACAGTAGCAATCGAAGAATCAAAAAGAACAACTATAGAAAATAAACATCTTACTGATATTTTTACCCTTTCTTGTTTAAAAGCCAGATGCTAATTTTATAAACTATATCAATAAATACTTATAAAATAAATATATTAGTCTATAGCTCAAGGGAAAAACAAGGTTTATATATCAACCTTCTCATTCTTCTCTTTAATAATAATAATTTGAAACTTTTTTTTAAAAAAAAGAGCAAATGTTTAAGGCATAATATGTTTTAAAATCTAGCTCCTGAAAACAATTTCACATTCTACAAATCAACAAAATCTGCACTTTACTCAAAATATAATTTTTAATTTTGTAAACTAAGAATTCTAACCCAAACTCTGATTCTATCAGAGCAAAGCAAGTATCACAGAGTCTGTTTTCTTATCTTTCAAACGCTGATGGTAGTATATCCTCGAAAGCTTTAGGAAAGATTAAATAACAGATATAGTGCCAAGTTCAGTATTGAATACATAACAGGTTGTCAATCAATGACAGCTATCACTTTTAAGTCAAAAGCTATCAATCTTTAGTCAAAGACTGGATATCTGCATGCACTCCCTCTTACTATGTCAAATTATTTTCTATCAACAGTCTTAGATGTGAGGACATAAATTTTTATATAGTTTCTAAAAATGACATATTCCTTTTGTTCCCTTCCTGGGGAGTCAACAGTTATAATGATAGAATTTATTATTTTTATTACATAATACCTTGTGGCTACTTGGTCTTAATACTTGATGAAATTCAAGTTCAAGACCATTTTCAAAAATGGGTTCCATGAATAAGTCTGTAATAGGTCTGAATTTTAATCCAGCAATTATGTAATTCTCAATATTTCTTGAATAGGTTCTTTAAAAAGTCATAAACTTTTGCTTCCTTTTACTCATCTCTCTCTCTATCAGTATTTCCAGGAGAGGACTGAGCAATCCTCCCCACATAACGGATGACATCACGTCAGTTCCTGAACCAATGATCCATTTAGGTAATTCTACTTTCTCTAACACAAAGAGAAAACTGGGCCATTAAAAACAGAACATTATAATAGAATAACTCTTTTTTAAAAAACGAACTTGAAATACTCAATTTACCTAGTCTAGTTACACTATAAAATAAATCTGCTTACATATTGTAGATACTAGAGGCCCAGTGCACAAATTTGTGCACCAGTGGGGTCCCTTGGCCTGGCCTGTGGGATTGGGCCAAAACCTGCTCTCTGACATCCCCTGAGGGCTCCTGGATTGTGAGAGGGTGCAGGCTAGGCCAAGGGACCCCACAGGCGCACAATCAGGGGTGGGGAGGGACTGCGGGAAAGCTCCAGGCTGTGTCTGGCCCGACTCCCTCAATCTTGATTGGCCAGACCCCAACAAGCTAACCTACTGGTCTGAATGTCTGCCGCCTGGTGGTCAGTGCATGACATAGCGACTGTTCAACCATCTGCCCACTGGTGGTCAGTGCACATCAGTTGACTGTCTGCTCCCTGGTAGTGCCCGTCATAGCAAACATTGAGTGGCTTTAGCATATCATTATAGCATATTATTCTTTGATTGTTGAACAGCTGACCAGATGACTAGAAACTTAGCATATCAGGCTTTTATTATATAGGATGTGTGAAAATCAGGTCATCACATGATGTTTCTACCTCTAGACCAGTGTTATCCAAATAAACTTTCTGTGATCATGCAAAATGATTTGTATCTGTGATGCCCAATTAGGTAGTCATTAGCTAAAGATGGCTACTGAAAAGTAAGATTAAGGAGCCTAATTTTTAATTTAATTATTAGATTTAAATAGTCACATGTACTATGATAATGGATAACACAGCCTTAGACTTTCCTCTCCTATTCTTGTTCTATACCATTGTGAGTCTTATCTAGATGCTCTTATTAAAGTCCCTGTGTTAAATGCTTTCTCTGTTATCTCTAAGATCAAAAGAAAGAGAATTACTGTAAAGAATTTTCAAAGCTATCTTTAAAATGTGCTTTTTGATGAAGAGTACTAAAATTAATTTTAGATTTTCTAATCAATTTACTAAAAAATAAAATTAAAAATAAATAGCATATACATCTCTGAGTGCTTGAAATGGAAACTTTTAACAATATATACTTTCTCCTAAATTCTTTGTCGGCTACATAATTAGTTCCAGAATAAAATAATGGCATAATTACAAATAAGTACAGTGCAAATCATAGCACAACCAAGCAGAATTAAGGGAAAAAATGAAAATCATTCTGTACCTATCTCTTCACTGTGAGAACACAGAAATGAATTAAGAGAAATATGATAGCTCAAATGCAACAATACAACGTGTATGTCAATCGAGAGTTGAATAACTTTTATGGGTGGTACTATTTACCTCCAAAGATTAAATCTTACCTCAATTTTAAGGGATTTTTGAATGAATACTAATGGTTCTTTTCTTTTTTGTTAATCCTCACCTGAGGATATTTTTCCATTGATTTTTTAGAGAGAGTGGAAGGGAGAGAGACAGGGAGAAAGAAACATTGCTGTGAAAGAGACATATCAGTGGTTGCCTTTACACATTCCCTGTTCAGGCCAGGATCAAGCCTGCAACTGAGGTACATGCCCTTGGCTGGAATTGAACCTAGGACCCTTCAGTTCCCAGGCCGACGCTCTTTCCACTGAGCCAAATCAGCTAGGGCCTAATGGTTCTTTTCAATTAAATCTAAGCATACACATTCATTTAAAGTAAAATTATTTAAAAGGTGGCCATAAGATCTCAGATTAAAATATTAGGTCTTTAAAGCTCCCTCTGTTTCTCCCCCCTAGTCTCCGCACATATGAACACAGTCATATTTTAAAGAACAAACGTAGGTTTCAAGAAAAACAACTATCTGTTAAAAATGAAATAATGGCCTCTCTCTGGGAATGGTATTAATGTCATCATCACCACCAATCAATTCCTCCTTTTTTCTATGAATTTGGCTTTCAGTACCCTGGGGGTGGGGATATGGGGTAGGAGGATGAAACATGTAAAACAGCCTCAGTATTCAGAGATAGGATTCAAAATATTCAAGTTATATGAATGCAAGTTATGGATAAACTACATATCAATTTTTGAATGACTGCTGATCTTTTTGTTTGGCATTTTGAATAAACATAATGAAACTTACTATTTTGAGTCAGTGCTTGAAGCAGATAATCCAAGCATCCTTCTAAACTATCCTCAGTTCTGTCAACAGCTGTTATCTTCAGCTTCTTCAAGGCATCACTGAGATTATCTGGTTATCAAAGAAAAAAAAAGAAATCAGAAATCTTACTATATATATGGCTATCATATGCTACATAACAAACAGTTAGAATAATAGGCAAAGGGCTCTCATTATAGTGAAGTAACATCCACATACATACCAAAATGGCAATGGACTATACTACTACAAGTTTATTAAATAAAATTTTATCTAAGTCAAATATGAAGTATTCATTCTGTATATATAAAATATGAATAGTCCACAAATTGTTGCAGAATATCTTTTTCAGCATTCTTTTCTTAAAAATATATTTTTTTATTGATTTCAGAGAGGAAGGGAAAGGGAGAGAGAAAGAAATACATCAATGATGAAAGAGAATCATTGATCGGCTGCCTCCGCACACCCCATAGTGGGGATCGAGCCCACCCTTGTACAAATTCGTGCACTGGGCCTCTGTCTATAACAATAAATATGCTAATTAGATCAGACAGCTAAATGACCTTCCGGATGTCCTTCCAGACGACCTTCTAGATGAAGCTCGGGATGCAGGGCCGAGGCAAGCCGCCGCAGCTGTGACAACTAAGCCCCTTGCACAAATCTGGTGCGTCAGGCCTCTGGTTTGGTTAATAAAACTACATAGATTTCCTGTATACAATTCTATCACACATCATCTGCATAATGCATTGTGTTCACCATATATTTGACCCCCTTTACCTGTTTCTACCTTCCCAACTCCCCTTTCCCTCTGGTAACCACCATACTATTGTTTATGAGTTTTTATTTGTCTGTCTTCTTTGTCATTTGTTGATTTCAGTTTTATATCCAACACTAGAGGCTCAATGCACAAAATCCGTGTACTGGGAGGGGGACCTCAGCAAAGCCTGTGCCCTCTCGCAGGCTGGGACCCCTCAGGGGATGTCCACCTACCAACTTAGGCCTGCTCCCAGCAGGAAACGCGCCTAAGCTGGCAGTCAGACATTCCTCTCACAGTCTGGGCTCCCGTGCTCCTTACTACCTGCCTGCTCACTATTCCTTACTGCTTGGCTTGTTGCTCCTTAGCACTGCTGCGGAGGTGGGAGTGGCTCCTACCACTGCAGCTGCACTCACCAGCCCTGAGCTCGGCTTCTGGCTGAGCAGCCTGTGGAGCACACTGACCACCAAGGGGAAGCTCCTGCATTGTGCATCTACCTCCTGGTGGCCAGTGCATGTCATAGCGACCAGTCGTTCTGGTCATTCCACCATAATGCTTGCTTAGACTTTTATTATATAAAAGATATGAATGAAATAATTTTTTATTGACTTTTCCTATGTGACTTATTTATTTTAGCATGATATTCACAAGATCCATCCATTTGGTTGCAAATGGCAGTACTCATCTTTTCTTATAGTTGAGTAATATTCCATTGTATATATGTACCACACTGAAAGGAGTGACATTTTCTCTACAAATCTACATAATGCCTGTCATAATGGAAGACAATGATTCTCATATCTGCTTTTGTATTCAATCTTTTGTAATTTGTTATTTTGGTTGAGTAGATGAGAACCTAGTCTCATCATACATACTACTATATGTACATAGTTGAAAAACAAGAATATGCTAATAGCCTTTTCAGATAATCATGGATATTCTTTGATACATATCAAAGCATAACAAGTGGTAATTTGTTATGCTTTGATATGTGAAATCTGAAACAATATTAATGAATGTTTCCAACTCTTACATTACAATCCATTGGTTTCTTGCACTTTGTATCATATATACATACAAGATATTTACCATCAATGCATTTGGTCGTTAAAAAATTTGGTGAGAGTTATGCATACATTTCAAATATTGACACATTTCACTGTACTATTTTAAAATACCACATTTGTTAAAATCACTAATCTTATTAAAAGACTTCTTTAAGTACTGGGACCCTGTCCAGTTCAAGGTGATACAAGTTTTCTAAAATTCTAATTTTTTCTTAAAAACTCCAACTTTATTACTGGCAAAAAATACAGTCAGTTGGATTCCTTAAATGGCAAATTAACCTCATTCATTTGTGAGAAAATATCTGTACTGAAAAGATGAGTACTGCCAAATAAGAAAAACCAGTTTGTCACTTCCTTCAAATAAACTGTTATTCCATGAAAAAATACCTTGGTCAGCTCACAATTCAAACAGTTACTCACATGTTTTTCTTCAAATTACCACCAGACTTTGTAATATAATGTAAGTATTTATATGTACTTTCCATTTCATCACATAGGATATTTTTAATTTTACACAAAGGCTGAGATTTTTAAAAAACACTATTTTCCTGCTGCATTATGGACATTCTTAAATGAAAGTGGTATTTTTCATTTCAAGAATATGATGGTGAAGAATATCATAACTAGCCCTAGCCAATTTGGCTCAGTGGATAGAGCAACAGCCTGCAGATTAAAGGGTCCTGGGTTGGATTCCAGTTAAGTGCATGTACCTCGTTCATCTGTTGCAGGCTCACCCCCCACTAAGGCCCTGGTTGGGGACCGTGCAGGAGGCAACCAATCAATGTGATTCTCTCACATCTTTCCCTTTCTATTCCACTCTCCCTAAAAAATCAATGGAAAATATCCTCAAGTGAGGATTAAAAAAAAAAAAGAAGAAGAATATCATAATTACTAATATAGTTTGGTGCTACTACTACCCTGATTCACACAGACTAAAACATCAGCAGTTTTACCCACAACTGCTTTTGCACCATTGTCAGTGCAAATGTCAACACAATGAAAAAGACAAACGATGTCTTGATTGTATTATGCAAAGAGTTTTGATCTCATGGACACCCTCATAGGATACTGAGGACCGCCTAGGATGCTACTCTCATATTAGAATTTTAGGCATTTTCTTACTTCAAAGTAAGATATACATTTTGATAGACTTTTGTGCATTATCAGCTCATGACAATTCAAAAATATGATGTAATCCTCTATTATGAAATGAGAAATCATTTATTTTCCATGTCAACCCAGGAAAAAGTAGCCTAAAAAAGTACATTAAATAACACTTACATTTCTATTGATGCCTAGTTTAACTAGTAACTAATCTAGTAAACCTAAAACGATACTTTATTAAAAATCCCAAGTTATCATTCACAAACAAGATTAATATTTATTTTCTTAGAAAAAAAGTTTTGAAAAATTGATTTTTTTCTAAAGAAAAAGAAAAACTATATATAAAAGTATCCTATCTAATAAAGAAGGAATATGCTAATTGACCCTCATTCTGTTGCAAAGATGGTAGCACCCATAGCCAATAAGGAGGGAATATGCTAATTGACATCCACACCCTCAAAGATGGCAGTGCCCACAGCCACAAGATGGTGGCACCCAGTCCCCTCAATCCCACCAGGGCGGCAGGTGAGCAGCAAGCCCAGGCCTACCCCGCCCCCGTCCCCTGGCAGGCCCAGCCATTCCATGCATCTGCCTTAGGAGCTGCCCAGTCCCCTCAGCTCCCCAGCCACCCAGATCTGGCCTGAGGCATAGGCAAGCCTCGGATACTGGCTGCCCAGCCACCCAGGGCCGGCCTGAGGAGCAGGTAAGCCTTGGATGGCAGCTGCCCAGCAGCCCAGGGCTGGCCCAAAAGTTGTACTGCCAGCAGTGGCACCAATAGAGGTGTGAGGGGGCGTCACCTCCCGCCCCTGAGGGCTCCTGAAAAAATGTCTGGGTTGTGAAACTAAACTTCAGTTTTAGACCTGACAACCCTTTCACATTGATACCTCAACATGGCAAAAAGTCTCTCAGACAACAAAGGAGGGAATGCACAGTTTTAAAACATAAGGAAGCCATCACAAGTGCTAATGATGCTAAGGGTGTGAAAGAAACAAGGGCATAGGCAACTGAAGAGGTAGAAAAACTGTTGATTTGGATAATTAAAAAGCAGTTAGCCAGTGCCAGCATTCAGAGGCAGCCATATATGAACAAGATGCTGCATACTGACCTGAAAGACACCCCTAACACTAGTGCTGAAAATGGTTTGGTTAAGGCTAGTAGGGGTGGTTCGATGAACTTAAGAAGTTCAGTGTACTATGTATAAGAAAGGTTAAACCAGGAAATCATCTGTGGGTCTGGAATAGATCTATTCAATATACATTATTTCTAACGGGGAAAAAATGATTCGGTTTCCAAACTGCTTCTCGAACAACCTTCTGGAAAAAAATTAAGAAAGAATGGACTTTCCACTTTAATCTGTTTCTTACTGAGACAATGTATCTTTAAAGTTTTATAACTGTTCCAATTATTACTGTTACATAACAAACCACCCCAAACTTACTGACATAAAACAAAAGCCATTTTATTGAGCTCAGATTCTCTGAACCAGGAATTCACAAAGGGCACGATGAAGTTGGCTTGTCTCTCTGCTCCACCAGGTCTGGAGCAGAGTCTCAAAGTCTAGAGGTATCGCTGGGAGTGATTCAATGGCTGAGGCTGGCATCATCTGAATGCACAGTGTAATAGCTCCTTCACTCACATGTCCAGGGACTGGTCTGGAAGGACTTGAAGGCTAGGACTGACCACCTGAAACCTTAGGCCTCTCCACGTGGCTTTCCTCACAACAGGGCAGCTTCCGGGTCTCAGACTTAGTGCTCCAAGCCGCCAGTGTTTCAACAAACAAGGTGGAAGCAGCATTACTTTTTAAGAGCGAGCCTGAGAAATCACACAGCGTCACTTCCGCAGCCTTCTACTGGTTACCAACAGGCATGCGCAAATCCAACAGGAAGTGAATTCCCCAACTCTCAATGGGGAGCAGTAGCAAGTTCTAGAAAAATATGTGGGGCAAAAGATATTGCTTGTGGTCATCTTTGAAAACTATAATCCGCTACAATAACTCTGTACTCACTGCATGATTTGATTAAAATAACACAAGTAGCACTATATCCTTTGGTTTTAACCAACAGTACAAAATAATATTTCGCCAAAATAGTATTTTCAGCATTGGAAACAGAAATTAAAATTTATATGGATAGCTCTGACAGAGTATCATAATTGGTTAAAGCATCACCCTGATATGCCAAGGTTGCAGGTTCAATCTCTGATCAAGGCACACGCAAGAATCAACTGATGAATGTATAAATAAGTGGAACAACAAATCAATGTCTCTCTCCCCACTTCTCTCTTTAAAATAAATTTAAAAATTTATGTACATATTATTTTATGTAATATCAATAACTACCTTGTGAAATAGATGTTATTAGTACCTATATTTTAGTAAGATGAGAAATTTAAATTCAGAAACTGAGTAACTTGCCCAGAAAGGTAAGTGCCAGCATTGGGATAAATCCAGATGTATGTCTTCAAAGTCCAGGATCTTTCCATTGAACAGACATTTTGCACAGTACCATCATCTATATCACATATGTGTCAAACACAAGGCCCGCGGGCCAAATCCGTCCCGCCAGGCCTTGCAATGTGGCCCACACCGCGCTGTCATCACTGCACTCCGCTGCGTTTCCATCACAATGACAGTTTATGACTGTTCAGTAAACCATTCGGCCCGCGATTTAGGCTGGATTTTAGATTTTGGCCCCTTCTCTGATTGAGTTCGACACCCCTAATCTATTGTATATAAAATGAAGCTACCGTAATGACTATTAACGACCTAACAACCGGTCACTATGACACCCACTGTGGCCAGCGAACAAGCCGATCAGGGAGTGGGGCCAGCAGTCAACCTCACAGCCCCTACCCCCTGCTGGCCTGCCTCTGATCGGACTCTCCTACCCCGATTAAGGGCCAAGACTGCTGGCCAAATGCCCCCTCCAGTCCCCCTGGCCAGCCACGCCACCATCAGCCTGCCCATCACAATAGACCCGTCGCATATCATAACTCCCACACCAATAGTGGGCATGGCTGGGCAGCCAACCTCCTTGCAGCCCCTCCCCCTGGCAGGCCATGCCCCTGATGAGCACCCCTACCCCCATCAGTGGCAGGGCCGGCTGGCCAACCAACCATGGCCTCTTCCCCAGGTTGCATCCCCCACCTACCCCATTCAGGGGCAGGCCAGCCAGCCCACCACCCCTCCCCATGGCTGGTTATGCCCGCAATTGGCCCCCCGATTCCCCAATTGGCCCCCTCAACCCCAACTGGGGGCAGAGGCATGCCAGCCAATCACTTAAGGCCCTTCCCCTTGATTGGGGGCCCTGTTAGGGCCTTGATTCAGGCAGGCTGGCTGGCCAACCTCCCGTCATCTCCTCCTCCTGACAGGCCCAGCCCCAATCATCTCTGATTGGGGCTGGGCCAGCCAGACCCCACCCGTGCACAAATTTGTGCACTGGGCCTCTCATCTTAAATAAAATTCATACAGATCCCATGCATATTGGAGCTATGCAAAGCAAGGACTACGTGTATCTTGATTTATATAAATGTAAACTCTTTAAGAATGAATTTATAACCCAAATATGTTAGATAGTTGTACTAGCTAATAACTATCTATATAGATCTGAATATGTTAAATTAAAAAAAATCACAATGAAATGTACCAGGGAGCACTCTCTGCCCTAGTGTCTCAAGGGTGGTACAGTGCTGAGTACATACTCTACCTTTCGTACTGTGTAACTGATTAAGTAAGTGAATTCTAGAGAAAATTTTCCAGATGATTGTAATAATAAGCACTTACAAATTTCAGGGAGCTGTACTAGATGCTAAAAAGCTAAATATGATCTAACCTCTCATTTAAATTCTTTGGCATTTATGTTTTGGGAATCAGGGCCTTATCTGTATCTATTATTCATTGCTTATTATTCTTCATCTACCAGTTAGAAGTGAAGCTTTTAAAAAGCAGAAAATGTGGCTCCATTGCACCACTTATTATTTCACTTTCCGTAATGCCTGATATAGCTGTCTTGTGTTTCTGTTTTGAGTGACTGTTCAATGTACAACCTATATCAAAGCCAGAAATGTGGCACATTGGACAGTTAATTCTCTTGGAGCTTAACACTACCCTCCCACAAAATGCATTTTTGCAACCAAAAGGAAATTTATCAAATCATGTAAATTTTCTATCTTTGTTCTAAATAATTTTGAGGCCAAATAACTTATAACTCTATAGGCAAACATGCATTTCTATGGAGGATAAATATATCAATGTAATGTTTGCTCTTTCTAATGAATAGTCTCACCTTTTATCCTGGAGTTACCTAATAAAACATCAAAAGGGAATATTTTTCAGAAGAATTAAAGAAAATAGTTTTTAACAAAATGACAAATTTGTTGTTAAAATAAAATTATTCCTGGTTTGTTTGTGTTTTTTGGCTATGAAAACACCCATAAATTATGGCGCTTCCTAGATATTTAAAATTACAAATGTTACTTAAAATTCTTTTTATATAAGATTTTAAATAAATTTTTAAGTTTAAAATCATAGGGTTTTATATATTCATATAAATAATTTTATATAATTCTTAGGTTAAAAAATGTTTTCCAATATGTAAGAAAATTACATTCTGTTCAAACTATCCAGCAGCCCTGTGCTTTGGTGACTTTTTAAAATTGCCATGCCATCGTTTTCCTTTAAAAGAATATTTAATGTTCAAGGAGCAAAGTTTTTTAAAGGAAAGAAAAGAGATGGACCTTGGTTTCAGGGCCAGTAACTCTTTATTAGGTAATTAACCCTTTGCACTCCGAACCATTCTGGGCATTGGCTACCAGCTACTCAACGCTACTTTGCGGCGGAAACGTGCGCTGAAATAACTCAATTCCCCGTAATCACTAATAAACTGCAGTGTCCCCTGAGAGGGGACATCGAGTGATATGCTAGAATTCCCATGTCCCCGGAGAGGGGACAGCGGAGTGCAAAGCGTTAATCTTCAAGGCTTCTATATTATAATTGATATTAACTCCCTAAGAAACAGATTTGAAATCTACTCCTTGGTTCTTATTCAATAACAATATTTTAAAGATATACATGAAACGGCGATTTAAAGAGCTTAAGTAACTTGCCAAAGGCTAAACTACACAAATAAATTATGAAAGAGAGAGTCTATTCTATTTTCAAAATGTTCTTATTGATTTTTTGAATCTAGAGGAAGGGAGAGGGAGAAAGAAACATCAACGTGAGAGCAGAACATCAATTGATTGCCTCCTGCAGGCCCACTATTGGGGATCTAGCCCATAACGCAGGCATGTGCCCCAAGAGGAGAGCAGAACCAGCAACCTATCGGTGCATGGTATGGCACTCGACCAACTGAGTCACACCAGCCAGAGGTATTCTCTATCTTTTGATTTCTTATATCATTCTGGTCAATTGAAAATTCAGTGTAAAGATGATCAATATATTTGTGGATAACTTCCAGATCTTTAGTTGGAATCTTCTCTTGAGAGCTAAAATAACTGTCTGTTAAATACTTTGTACCTAGTTTCAGTCAGTCAATAAATTTTTACTGCATAGCTGCTATGAGCCAGACACTAGTGCTAGAAATGTATTCAGAACCTAATAAGAAAGTCATTGTCTTCAAGGAACAGATAATCTAAATGGCAGACCAAAAAGTCTAACTCTAAAGGTCCAAAATGGATTACTGCTGTTTCCTCTTCCAATGGATTCAACAAATTAATAGACCTCACATTCTCATTACTGCCAAGGCGATAATGTGTAACTCCTTTCTCAATTCCATATTCGATCTGTTACCAAGTAAATGCTGTTCTTTATTTGCAATATTCCATTCCCACTGCCTGAGCCTAGTTCAAGCCATTCAGTACTTTCATCCAAACTGCAACAACCATTGCTTCTGAAGCATTGTTTAATTTCTCATCTAATACATCCTGAACTCAATTAAGAGGTTAATTTTCCCACAGATGTGCTCCATCACTTCACTAAATAAAAATGTTTAATAGTTCCTCAATAAACAATTCAAACCCAAAAACTTCTTCAGCTTGGCATTTATAGTCCTGCATTACTTGGTCTGTATCTATTAACTAGAGGTCCATTGCACAGAGATTTGTGCAATAGGCCTTTCTTCCCTTGGCTTCCAGCACCGGTTTTCCTCCAGCACCTGGGACCCAGGCCTTCCCTCTGGCTGGAGTCTGCCTTCTTCATCTTCACTGCAGACTCGGGCCAGAGCCTGCCATCTTTGCCTTCACTGCTGCATCTGGAGTGCAGCTCCTGCAGATCCCTTCTCTCCCTCCCTCCCTCTCAAAGCAGGCATCCTGCCCCTGACTGGCTACTCTGTGCCTTGAACAGCAGGGTGACCTCCAACTTTGTCCTTCTAATTTGCATATTCCCTCTTGATTGGCTGGTGGGCATAGTGGACCGATGGTCACTTTGCATGTTTCTCTTTTATTACTGTAAACTAGAGGCTCAGTGCATGAATTTTATGCTTGTAGGGTCCCTAGCGGCTGGCAGAGGCTGGCCGGGTACTCCCTTCCTTCCCCTGGCCTGCCCAACCCCCTGGTCAAACTCCCAGAAGAACTACCTGTAAAGGGGACAATTTGCATACTACTATTTTATTATATAGGATAGGAGCCCGTTTGCAGGAAGATTCCTGCAAGCGGCCACTGCTGCCACCGCCACCTGCTTCGCCCAGCCCCGCCCCACCCGCCCCGCTGCAGCTTTCCCTCTGGCAGCCACTTTGCTTTCCGCTTTTCCTCCCTCTTCCTTCTAAGCTGTCTTGTCTTCACTTCTCCCTCCCTCAGCGTACGCAAATTAACCACCATCTTTGTTGGGTTAATTTGCATACTGGCTCTGACTGGGTGTGGGCATAGCGAAGGTATGGTCAATTAGCATTTTACTATTTTATTAGTGTAGATACTTTTTTTTATCTCTGCCATCCACTATTTCCTTACCTTTTGCTCCAGCCAATATGGCTATTTAATCTTATTTGGAAATTCCTTAAATATTCCCTACCTATTTTCATTTATGTCATTTCTCTCCTCCAAACCCCAACCTGATTTAACAACCTTCATTAATTTGTACCTTTCAGAAACTTACCCAACCTTTGTTTCAAATAACATAATTTTTCAAAAATCATCCCTCCATCCTGACTCTATAATATATGTGTAAAGGCTATTTTTTAAAAAATATTTTGTTGATTTTCCACAGAGAGGAAGGGAGAGGGATAGAGAGCTAGAAATGTCGATGAGAGAGAAACATCGACCAACTGCCTCCTGCACATCCCCTACTGGGGATGTGCCTGCAACCAATGTACATGCCCTTGACCAGAATCAAACCTAGGGCCTTTCAGTTCTCAGACCAACGCTCTATCCACTGAGCCAAACGGGTTCCGGCAAGGCTATTTGTAATGTAACTTTTACTTTATTTCTAGTATATTTACCTATGTATGTTACATCCTTCCTGTTAAGATTATAAGCAACTTGAAATATGTCTTATTCATCTTTGTCCTCCCACAGTACATTACACACGGCTGACATTCAATAAATATTAAATACACATTAAACTGAAAATAAAATATATACATAAAATAAAAGCATGGTCCATAAAATTATATAAGAAGTTTCCTTCACTTTCTTAGGGAGAAAAATCACTGCCATGAGAATACCTTTTGTAAAAGTCACCTTATTTATTTTTTATAATGACAGATTAAAACGTGATCCCCCCCAATATTAATCAGTACACCTTCCACCTTATGTGTACATGAATAATTATAAAAACTTCCTTAGCTCAGAATATAAAATTGCTTTCCAAGGTTTCAATTTTACACTATCGTATGTACCTAAGGATCATACACTCAATCGCCTTACCATTGGAAATAGTATAGAAGGAAATGGCTTGCCTGGAGGCTGCCCGAAAACCCTATCACTAACATAACCCAATTTTTTTTTTTTTTAGAGCGAGCCAGTCATAGTATAATTATACTTCTTGGTTTTGCTCCCTCCACACTTTCAGAACACCTATCAACCCAAATGTTTGTATAGAGTCATACTTTCAGGTTCACCTGTTAAAAATGATAGATGTTAATTCAACAAAGATTTACCGAATACCTACTCTGTGGAAAGCATTGTTGAGGACACAAAAATTAATGAAAATGCTTATCTTCTGGAACTCATGATTAAATGCACTACACACACATAAACAGCTCCATTATAAGGCAGATTATGTAAGTGCTAAAAAGCTTCCAATAAGGTACAAACAGAGCTCTATGAAAGAGAGAGATGAATTTAATCAAGAGTTATGAGAGGGGTTTCTATTTGGCCTTTTTAAAATCAAGCAATAACATTCACGATTTTCAAGATTATTATTTAAGTAAATAATTACATTTGTTTTAATTATTTTTATTCACTAATAATACAACAGAATTGGGTTTTCCCCATTGAAAAGGTACTGATGCAACATGTAAGTTAAAATTTACATTAAACATATTTTTTTAGCTCACTTTGAAACATGGGGAAATGTATTTTACAGAAAGAACTTGTGGGTTATAATTGAGAAGATTTTTGTATGTTCAAGAGAAAGACATGTGTCCAATAACCTCTATTAATAATTACTTAAAACTATACTTTCAGAGAAAGGCTAGGTACATACATATAAATGGGCCACCCAATTTTTCAGCACACTTAATGGTACATTAAAACGGAAAACAGTGAACAAATGAAAATAAAATCCAGGGCCCTAGATTCATTTTTCATTCATACCACTTCCTGCAACATTGGCTTCTTCCAGATATATGGCCAAAGGTCTGAATCAGACCTTGAAGCATTTGCTTTTCAAGTAAGCTCCATGGACACCAACCATTTCTAGATTTAGATACTTCCTTGAAGATCCTGAGCTGCCATGACCTAACGCTGGGTCTGCGGAGCACTGTACAGCAGATGAAAGGACCGCACGCATTTCAGCTTAAAATAACTTGCACAAAGGGGAGGGGAAAGTCTGGGTTGACAGATGCCTATGGAGCACATTTAAAAAGAAGAAATTATGATAAGACAGGAGTGAAAGCCAACCAGGGAACATGTAAAAATTAATATGGCATTCCCAAATTGCTACTGTATGTTTTAAAAACTTTCGGCGTTTAATTACAATTATGAAATTCACCAGAGGCTTTGGAATCGCTTAATTTAACAGTTAAGCAACACATTAGGGGGGGAAATTGTAGGGTAAGTTATATGTAGTTTTAGAAAACATATCTGCATTTAAGTATTTCATTAAAACCAATCTCTTCAGATTTACTATTATATACAAAGGAATCCGATTATGTAGATTAGTCAGGGGAAGCTGGGAAGGAATTACTAATGTAAGTTTGGTAACATAACAGGCTGCACGGCGCAGTTTCCTGCTTACAGCAGACAGGCGAAGGAGCCCAGTAAGTGGGTTGAGCACAGCAGTATTTGCACAGTGTAGTCATCCAACAACAGCTAGCGGCTCCTGTCCATCCTCCCTCACGTCTCTCCTGGCCTCTGACAAGTCATCCCTTTCAACCTGTGCGCCAGTCCGCTCCACCCCAAAGAAAATGCTTTCCGTGCAGGTGGTCAAATCGCCCTCACACTCGACTTGCTCGCACTTCCCCGCTGGGGAACGAGCGGTCTGCAGGCCGGGGGAGTTCGGAGAAGTGGTCTTGCTCGCGGTCCCACCCAAGCTCGCAGCCCCGCAGACGCCGGGGGAAAGGAAGCGGGGCGACCTCGGGAGGACCGGCGGGTGGGGCAGAGGATGGAGGCACCGGCTCGGGGGCTGGCAGAGTGGAGGCGGGGAGCGAGGCGCCGAGGCGCCGAGGTGGGCGGCGGCCCCGAGCCGCCCCGCGCTCCTCCCGGGGCCCTCCCCGCCCGCGCGGCCCCGGCGTGCGCCCCGCGTGCGCCCCCTCTCCCCGGGCCAAGGGCCGCCGCCTCGCGCTCCGGAGATCTGAGAATTCGGCAACTGTGCGCGAGAAATGCTGCCCAGCCTGCATGCAACACGCCGAGAGAGAGAGAGAGAGAGAGAGAGAGAGAGAGAGAGAGAGAAATGTCCGGCGATGACGGAGGAGGAAGGGTGACTTACCCATGCTGCTCCCGAGGGTGGGGCGCTCGGAGGGCGAGGCGGAGGTCTCCGGGGCGGGCGGCGCGGCGCTGGGTCCTCCCTCTGCCTCGGTCTCTCCTGCAGCCGGGGAGGTCGGAGGCCGCTGGGAAGGAGCAGCCGGTACTGGCACCTCTACCTCGGTTTTCCCTGCAGCCGGGGAGGGACCCGGGTTGTTTGGCCGCCGGGAAGGAGCAGCTGGTACAGGCACCTCTACCTCGGTTTTCCCTGCAGCCGGGGCGGGACCCGGGTTGTTTGGCCGCCGGGAAGGAGCAGCTGGTACAGGCACCTCTACCTCGGTTTTCCCTGCAGCCGGGGCGGGACCCGGGTTGTTTGGCCGCCGGGAAGGAGCAGTCGGTACTGCCGCCTTCACCTCGGTTTTCCCCGCAGCCGGGGAGGGACCCGCGGAGATGGGAGGCCGCCGGAAAGAAGTACTCGGTACTGCCGCCTTTACCTCGGTTTTCCCCGCAGCCAGGGAGGAACCCGAGGTGGTCGGCCGCCGGGAAGGAGCACTCGGTACTGCCGCCTTTACCTCGGTTTTCCCTGCAGCCGGGGAGGGACCCGCGGAGATCGGAGGCCGCTGGGAAGGAGCAGCGGGTACTGGCACCTCTATCTCGGTTTTCCCTGCAGCCGGGGAGGGACCCGGGTTGTTTGGCCGCCGGGAAGGAGCAGCCGGTACAGGCACCTCTATCTTGGTTTTCCCCGCAGCCGGGGAGGGACCCGCGGAGATCGGAGGCCGCCGGGAAGGAGCAGCCGGTACTGGCACCTCTACCTCGGTTTTCCCTGCAGCCGGGGAGGGATCCGGGTTGGTCGGCCGCCGGGAAGGAGCAGCCGGTACTGGCACCTCTACCTCGGTTTTCCCTGCAGCCGGGGAGGGATCCGGGTTGGTCGGCCGCCGGGAAGGAGCAGCCGGTACTGGCACCTCTACCTCGGTTTTCCCTGCAGCCGGGGCGGAACCCGGGTTGGTCGGCCGCCTGGAAGGAGCTGCCGGTGCTGCTGCCTCTACCTCGGTTAGCCCTGCAGCCAGGGAGGGACCCGCGGAGGTCGACCGCCGGGAAGGAGCAGCTGGTACTGCCGACGCTGCTGCTGCTGCAGCTGCTGCTGCTGCTGCAACCGGCTCGGCCGGGGCGGGGACGAGCGACGGGGGACAGGACGGGGCGGGGCAGGGCGGCGGGCGCGGCCTGCAGCGGGCGCGGCTCCGGGCGGGCCGGAAGCAGAGGCTCCGGAGCGGCCGGAACTGCATCCGCCCCGACGCGCAGGCCGTGCGTCCCCTGCGTCCCGCCCTTCCCCCCACGCATGCGCAGTACCTCCCCTCCGCAACTCCGGGGTAGCCCGCGCGTCTGAGCGGGCGGGTGGGCGTGTGTTTGCGGGTGGAGAGGCTCCATTGTGGCCGCCTGACTGGCGGACGGCGGGCCCTGAGAAGACGGTGCACGGCGTTTCTGCACCCCGGCCTCGTGCCGTGGGCCCGCCCCACGCGTACTACCCCGCCAGCCCACCACCGGAAAACGGGCCCGCGTTCGTTACGGGACGGCGGGCTGTAGTAGACGAAATTTCCCGGAGGAAGAGGAGCCGCCGGGTCGGGCAGGGGGAAGCCTAGCGGAGGCCCCCAGCTGTCTAGGCGGTGGGACCGGCGCCCCTGGGAGACAGATGCTGAGGGGCGCTCGTTTTCAGAGCGGCCCGGGGCCCCGCTGGGAGAGCCCTGGTTGTCAGTGCTCATATCAGTGACCGTTCAGGGTGTCCTCGCTGCGGCTGGTTCGAGGACGGAGCGGTCCGGGCAGCCAGGAAGAGGGGGGCCGCCCAGGATTCCCTCGGGGAGAGTATGGTTCCCCCTCGTAGAGGGGCGCGGGCTTCCATTCCCCGGGGGACGCGGGAGGAAGCCGTTGAGTGAAGTGCCTCCGGCGTCAGGCTCCACCCTCCCGGGACGTACCCAGCTCCGCCCCTCTCCCTTTTAACGCGGCCCCCCCTCCGGTGGGTGGACTGGCCGCAGTTCCCGGCGTCCGCTGGGCCGCCGACGGCTCCCGGCCCCTCCCAGCTGCGGGGGAAACCTGGGCCGCGCGCTCCCTACCCAGGGCGCCCTCCGACTGCGCATGCGCGGAGGGGGCGGGCGCCCGGGCTGGGCCCTGCGGCCGGGGGCGCTGCCCCGATACCCCGCCGCCGGGCCTGGCCCCGGCTCCTCCGCAGCCGGGGTGGTGAGGAGTCAGGTCTTGCAGCGGAGAGCGGAGCAGTTAGCCGCACCACCTGTGGGAAGGAGGTGCTGAGTAGTTAAATCGAGGTTTCTTCAACACTTTTCAACTTTTACTTTTCAATCCTATGTTGAGGAAAGGTGTTTTTTGTTTGTTTGTTTGTTTGTTGTTTTTGTTTTTTTTTAACCCTCTTCCCTCTTACGGGAAGATCGGTTGGTTTTCGTTTGTATGACATACTACAAGCACTCAAGTCAGAATGGGCCTTGTAATTTGTTCAGGTATGTGTGCTGACCAGGAATCAAAACCTAAACCTTTTTAGTGTATGGGACAATACTCTGACCAACGGAGCCGCAAGCTGCGGCAGTATAATTTTATAAACTCTAGTACCTCACCAAGTAAAACTAGGTATTCAATGTTAGTTTATAGTGATGATGATGATGATAGCTGCTTTGTTGTTTCTATCTTAGACTGAGTCCTCCATTGGAGAGAGACTGTACTTTTTATGCACCAGTTCACTCAATAGAGATTTATTGAGTGCCTACTATGTATTATATCAGGCATGATAATAGAATCTAGAGATAAAAAATAAACTCAAAAATCTTATGTTAGAAAAATTGTTTTGATGATAGTTCTAGTCATTGCTTACATAAAGCTAGAAAATATTCATCTGATATCAAAAGACTTTTCCAGAAATAAATCTGGTGCTTATACTCCAGTAGATGATCAGGATGTAATTAGGCCTCTACCTAATAAAGGAGGAAATTCTGGCCTAATGCAGACATTTTCACATTCTATCTAAAAATATATATTCAGCTGAAACCGGTTTGCCTCAGTGGATAGAGCTTTGGCCTGCGGACTGAAAGATCCCAGGTTCGATTCCGGTCAAGGATGACTCTCCCTCATCGATGTTTCTGACTCTCTGCCCCACTCTCTTCCTCTAAAAAATCAATAAAATATATTTTTAAAATAATTATATATATATATTCATCAAGTATCTCAGATTTATTTGAATAACAAGTTATTGTTGAAAATTGATTTTTGACTAACCAGTAGCTTTTGGGGGTGCAGAGTGTATGAAGGAAATGTTTATTAGAGAGGATCAGAAGCATTATATTTTGATAAGGTTTATAACAACTTACCTCATTGATGCATGTAACCTTACAGAGATTAGAAGGTGATTTAAGTTCTTTAAAGGAAATGTATTGAGAGGGGCAGAGAGGAAGGAGAAGGAGAAGAGAGAGACTATTTAAAAGAATAGTAGGGAACTGATTGCCTCTGAATATCATTTAAGGGAATCTCACTAACTGAAATTTGCAGGGATAAAAATTATTTCACAGTGAACAATCTTCTGCTTAAACTCTATTTTAAAAAGGTTTCAGTAAGGTTAGAATGATCCAGGCTGAACAACTGAAATGTATTATATTAACCCCTGGCTCATTGTAACTCTCCCTCCCCCAACTCTCATTTACTTGCTATATTAACCATTTTTCTAAATCTTATAAAATCCAAATTTTTTCCCATAGTCTATCACCTCAAGCTGATTAATGTCTATGTAGTTCAAAGAAATATATACCTAGATTATATATGTTTTTAGATGGGCTCACTTTATAAGAACCTGCAAGCAGCCTATTCATGATAGAGTGAAACACACATTCCATTCTTCCCGGGGAAAGAGAAAAGGTCCTGGAACTAAAGTAGACAAGTAAGAGATCAAATTCTGTAGGGCCTCAGTGACTGAGGTGAGGTATTGGACATTATCCTGAGGGCAGCAGCAAGTTATTGGAGGTTTTAGTTTGAAGATTATACAGTTTACTAGAGGCCTGGTGCACAAAATTCATGCACAGGGTGTGTGTCCCTCAGCCCAGCCTGCACCCTCTCCAATCTGAGACCTCCCCCCCCCCCCCCCCTACTGGGAATGGGTCTAAATGGGCAGTTGAACATCCTTCTCACAATCTAGGACTGCTGACTCCCAACTGCTCACCTGCCTGCCTTCCTGATTGCCCCTAAACACTTCTGCCCACCAGCCTGACCACTCCCCTGCCAACCTGCTTGATGCCTAACTGCTCCTTGCCAGCCTGTTTGCTCCTAACTGCTCTTTCCTGCAGGCCTGGTCACCCTAACTGCCCTCCCCTGCAGGTCTGGTCATTCCTAACTGCCCTCCCCTGCAGGCCTGGTCCCCTCCAACTGCTCTCCCCTACAGGCCTGGGTCCCCCCACAACTGCCCTTCCCTGCAGGTCCAATCACCCCCAACTTCCCTCCTCTACTTGCTTGGTCACCCCTAACTGCCCTCCCCTCCAGGCTTGATCGCCCCCAACTGCCCTCCCTTTCAGGCCTGTTGCTTCCCAACTGCCCTCCCTTGCAGGTCTGGTCCCTCCCAACTGTCTTCCTCTGCTGGCCATCTTGTGTCCACATAGCTGCAGGATCCTTGACCACATGGGGACAGCCATCTTATGTGTTGGAGTGATGGTCAATTTTCATATTACTCTTTTATTAGATAGGATATTTTATTAGTTGCAAAGTGGAAAGTGGCTAAGAATGAGGTCTAGATGAGACTGGGAGGCTATTAGGATATTGTTGTAATAGTCCAGACATGAGTTGAACTAAAATGGAAACAATGGGCATAGAGAGCAATGGACAGTATTAAGACATATTAACAAAGTAGTATTGGCTTGGAGATTGATTAGATGTTGTGTGGTATTGTTTATATGGGAAGTACAATGATTTCAGCTATGCAAATTATGAGAGAGGTTGAATAACTTAGGATCTATAATTAATTAATAAAGGCAACAAAACCTAAGACTTTCTAACTCCATCCTTCACTACAATAATATTTAGATAAACTTGTTGAGGGAAAATATCTTATATTTTGTGTGACCTCAACAGACTAAATAATAATACTGGTTTGAAGGAAGAGTTTCTTGTGTAAGTATTTTTTTCTCCTGCCTCTCTGAACTTTACAAGTATAAATGGCAATATTTCTATACTACTATACTATTATATTTATGAATATTTAACAAAGTTACTTTTAATTAGAATTTAGGCTCAGTAATTCTTTAAATAATATTCAGCCTATTTTAATCTCAGTTGACTTTGCCATTCTGTTGCATTAAAAGGGGGCTTAAAAGCTTGCTGTGTTTTCAAGATTCTAAATCGCAGCATGTAGGAATCTGTAATATTTGTATGTTTTAGAACACTTGATAAGTAAGAGAAACTTTGTTTCCTATCCCCTAAATTTCAAATTTAACTCAGTCCTTAAAGAGTTCATTAGTGAGATACCAGCTCAGACAAAAATGAAATCTCAGTTTACAGGCACCTTCCTGAGTTTTCTCATTACATTGTATCTTCCACATTTCATTATAATGAGGAAATAGTGCCAGAGTAAAATTGCGGGCGGCTTGAGAATAACGAGATCTAATGGTTAGGCTATTATTTTAGAAGGAAAGAGAGTTCAAGACATAAGAATGCTGAGTCTATTCCATCTCTAACTACTTCTTTGGCAGTTCATTTGTCTTTGGGACCAATTCACATTGTTTCTATCTCTCAGATTTCTTCTTTGTAAAAATTGTGACTGATAGTCTGTCAAGGGGAGAAACTATGAACTGTTTTTCAAAATTAATTTTGTGTGTGTGTGTGTGCTTGAATCTAATAGAAGCATTTAGTTCTACTACCTGAAATTATCTCTCTCTCCACCCCATCTACCTACATAGGCACATCCTCACAGACTTACTAGAGCAGTGGTCGGCAAACTCATTAGTCAACAGAGCCAAATAGCAACACTACAACGACTGAAATTTCTTTTCAGAGCCAATTTTTTAAAAGTTAAACTTCTAACACTACTTCTTCAAAATAGCCTCGCCCAGGCCATAGTATTTTGTGGAAGAGCTACATTCAGTATGGCTCAAGAGCCGCAGTTTACTGACCATGGTGCTAGAGCAATACTCTTAAGTCTTAAAACATTCCATCTCCCCCCCTCCCCCAAGCTGGGCTGTGGGCTGGCCTAAGGCAAAACTGAGAAGTAACTGAAATGAGCCTGGTGCTCGTAGGATCATGTACATGTCAGAAACTTTCATGTAATACATCTAATACTAACCACATGAGTTAGATATTTTACAGATAAGAAATGAAGACTCAATTTTAATTTAATTTTAATTAATTTGCCTAATGTCACATGACGAATTAAAGGTAAAGCTGTAAATTGAACCAAATCTGTTTGATTTCGAAGTCCCTGCTCCTTTCGTCTCATCACCCTGCCCTGTATAAGCATGTTTCCTCATCCCTCAGCTCACCTTCACTATGACTATGCATGAGGAAAAGACACCTACATTTTATCTCACCTACTTCTCCACATTAGCCAGTTTACCTATCTGGTTTCCATTTAAAAGTACCTTCTTTTCAGATGATAGGATGTTAACGTAGTAATCTATATTAATAGGCTTATACCCATACTTTCTCTTGTGAAACATATCAGCCTTCTAAGAATGATCTGTTAGATAAAAATAAAATATTCAAAAGAGGAATTTTGGTTAGATTATCTTGCTTCCTTCATATACATATGCATACCGTATTTCCCCGAAAATAAGACATCCTCCGAAAATAAGACCTACTTACAGGTTTCCTTCTGAGTGAAATATAAGGCATCCCCCTGAAAATAAGCGCCCCCCCCCCCCCCCCCCAGGCTCTGTCTCAGAATGCTATTGCTAAACATGAGAGATTTGGTCCACTGATTCTGAAAAAAATGGAGTCACGAGAAATTCACCAGGGAATTCAGGAATTGGATTGTTATGATGATGTTCCAGAAGATAATGACATGATTGTCATTGAATAAATGAGTAAATTCTTGATACTGTAGGATTCACAGTTTGGTTTGTGTTGACAACTACCGTACTACGGTACCATATACAGGTAATAAATTTCCTTTATTTTCATTTAACAATAAATGTGTACCATATTCTTCATGGAAAAATAAGACATCCCCTGAAAATAAGACCTAGCGCATCTTTAGAAGCAAAAATTAATATAAGACACTGTCTTATTTTCGGGGAAACAGGGTAGTATGTGTAGGTCAAGTCACCAGTATTGTCCTTTCTCCTACTCTTAGCACTTTTCTAGATCCTCATGAAAGACCTACTGTCTCCTTTTCTACTTAAAAATTCACCTAAAGACTTCTTTAAGATGTATTCTAATTTAATCTCCTCCAACCCTGATTAGTGCTTATATAGGTTTTGTAATAAAAATGCTCATTCAGACTTCTGAACAGAAAAGCATGCCTACTTACTTACAGTTCACCAGTAATTAATTCTTAAAATGATGATCCTAAGGTGCTGTAACATCCTGAAGTATTAAGGACTGAAAAACGTTTGTTTAATATATTAGTTTCCTATGGCTGCTGTAGCAAATTACCACACAGTTATTGGCTGAAAGGAACACAGATTTATATCTTACAGTTTTGGAGGCCAGAAGTCCAAAATGGAGCTCACTGGGCTAACCTCAGGATTGGCAGGGCTGCTACCTCTCTGGAGGCTCTCGAAGAGCATGGGTTTCCTTGCCTTTCCCAATGTCCTCGGCTGTGTGCCCCTTCCAGCCAACAACCACATCTCTTACTCCCCTGTCTCCTTCATTCTCCCACAAGGACCATGCAGGATAATCTTCCTATCTCATGATGCTAACTTAACCACAATTGCAAAGTTCCTTTTCCCATGTAAGGAAACTTAAACTTCTTCTAACGCTACTTTTTCAAAATAGACTCGGGAACATAGTCACAGGTTCCAGGAATTTGGACATGGACATTTTGGAAGTCAGGGAGGAGCATTCTACTTACCTCAGTACTCAAATTTATTTTGTTCTTTGAAATGTATGAAAATTAGTAAAAACCTATATGTACCAATGATATATATAATATGTATATATGAGTATACTTGATAAAGTTATGTACTAATTCTCTATCCTGGAAAACAGACTTTTCTTTTATATTAAAAAAATATTGATTTCAGAAAGGAAGGGAGAGGAAAACAGAGTTAGAAACATCAGTGATTAGAGAGAATCATTGATTGGCTGCCTCCTGCATGCCCCCTACTGGGGATGGAGCTAGAAACTCAGGCATGTGTCCTGACTAAGAATCAAACCATCACCTCCTGGTCTACATTCAACCACTGATGCACACAGGCTGGCAGGAAAACAGACCTTTCATTTTATAGGCATACTTTAATCATTTCATCGATATACATTTTCATCTTTTCAGAACCACCATCCAGACCCACATTTTATGTCTAATATATATATTTTATTGATTTCAGAGAGAGAGAAAGGAGAAGACATCAATAATGAGAGAGACTCATTGATTGGCTGCCTCCTGCATGTCCCACAAGCCTGAAACCTGGGCATGTGCCCTGACCTGGAATTGAACCTTGACCTCCTGGTTCATAGGTTGATGCTCAAGCTCTGAGCTACCTTGGGTTGGGCTAATGATTTTTTTTTCTTCCTAGAATCTAGTAATAGTTATGTGTGTAAGTTAAGGCACTTATCATTAATTTGACTACGCATCCTTAAAATAATCATCTCTCTAAGGCATTTGGACTTTTGAACTTTTGGAACCTGGTTTGTATGGTAAAGAAACCAATTCCCGATTTTCTGGATAGGAAACAATTACAGGAATATGAAAAATTGCTCTGGAAATTAATTGGAATAAACACTTTGTAATTATCGTGTCAACAAACCAGATCTTAATTCCAAGTTGCTATTTTCATGTAATCATTTGTTTATTCAACCAATACTTATTACTAGCCTGCTATGATCTAATCCTTGGGGATATAATGGTAAACAATAAAGACTTGCTCATTTAGTGAGCACATTTGAATAAGGTGGACAAACAAGCAAATTAAACAAACATAAAGATGTGATAAGTACTGTGAAGGAAGCAGAGAAGGAGCTAGGGCAGACAAAAATGGCAGTGGGAAAGTAAATTTATGTAACATTGAGTGGGAAGGCCACTCTTGGGACTTGGTAACGGATGTGAAACCTAAAGCTAAGAAGCAAATCTTGCAAAACCCAGAGGAGGAACTTTTCAGGCAGAGGGAGCTGGAAGTGCAAAAAGCCTGCAACAAATCAACAAACAAGTGCCGGTGAGGATATGGAGAAAAAGGTACCCTCCTGCACTGCTGGTGGGGGCCATGTTTTAGGAAATGAAAGGATGCCTGAGTAATTGAAGCCCAGTAAACAGGGGAGAGAGGCAAAAAATGAAGTTGCAGAAGTAGCTGAAAGTCCAATGAAGGGAAATTGGGGTCTTTAAGCCCTCTGTGTTATTCCTGAATTTAGAACCAAGTGGGATATAGGACTCAGGAGTTAGATTACGTGGAGATCAAAATAGCAGCTGTTATCACTGATTCTGGTTATTGGAGAATACAGTAAAATTGGTTTCCTAGTACTCTTCCCACTTACTTCCCCTGTTACCCCAAGCAGACTGAATTGCAGACATTCCCTGAGGGGAAGCAATTTACTGAAGAACAAAGGAGAATGAAGCCATTCTGAAAGAAAGAATCCAAGAAGTCTCTGAAAGAACATTCAGTTTCTGTTGTTACCTGTCTCACCAGTGAGATAATTCCCTCTTTCTTGTAGGAGAAGAAAGGTGAACTAAGGGATGAGAGTGGAGGGGGCAGCTGCTGAGTACAAACAGGAATATTTCCATATTTTCTTCCTATACAGAGAAAGTTCTCTCTTTTCGGCGGAATGTGTGTAGGAAGGGATAAATATTACCCTTATACTCCCATCAGATGGGTTTCATAGGTCATGGTACAGAGTCTGAATTTCATTCTAAGTACAAATAAAAATCAGTGAAAGGTTTTCAGCAGTGCAATTACATAGACTGATTTATAATTTGGAATGATTACCTTGGCTGCCATGGAGACCTGTGGAAATAAAGAGAGCTGATGATGAGAGAACTGTGAGATCTGTGAGCGATGATGTGGCTTGCACCAGAATAGTTGTAACAGAAAAGGAGAAAATAAGAGGATTAGAGGTCTAGAGCTTGAAAGGCTGGACTTGCTGATGAATTAGATTTAGGGGAGAGAGTCAAAAGAGGAATTAAGGTTAAGTGATTAAGGCTAATAAGGCTAAAATTTCTGGTTTAAGTGACTGAATGATTGGTGGTGTCATGGATTCAAATGAGAAAAACTAGGAGAGAAATAAGATGGCGATGCAGTTATATTCTTTGGATTTGTCAAGGAGAATGTTGATGATTCTGCAAGAATATTTTTGTGAATATTGGGAAGCAAGCAAAGCCAGATTTAGAGTTTGAAGAAGGACCAGTAGGTGATTGCTTAGGCTGTTTCCAAATCTTAGCTATTGTAAATTGTGCTGCTATGAAGATAAGGGTGCACATATCCTTTCTGAGTGGTGTTTCCAGTTTCTTGGGATATAGTCCTAGAAGTGGGATCACTGGATCAAATGGGAGTTCCATTTTAACTTTTTGAGGAAACTCCATACTGTTTTCCACAGTGGCTGCACCAGTCCATCCCCACCAACAGTGCTCGAGGGTTCCTTTTTCTCCATATCCTCACCAGCACTTGTTTGTTGATTTGTCGATGATAGCCATTCTGACAAGAGTGAAATGGTATCTTATTGTTGTTTTGATTTGCATCTCTCCGATGATTAGTGATTGAGCATGTTTTTATATGTCTCTTGGCCTTCTGTATGTCCACTTTTAAAAAGTGTCTATTTAGGTCCTTTACTCATTCATTGATTGGATTATTTATCTGCCTTTTGTTAAGATGTATGAGTTACCTATACATTTTTGAGATTAGACCCTTATAGGATATAACATTAGCAAATATGTTCTCCCATGCAGTGAGCTTTTTGGTTGTTTTGTTGATGGTTTATTTTTCTGTGCAGAAGCATTTTATTTTGATGTAGACCCATATTTTAAATTTTCTCATTTGTTTCCATTGTCCTAGGAGCTGTATCAGTAAAGATATTGCTACAACATATGTCTTCTATTTTGCTGCCTGTGGATTCTAAGATTTTTATGGTTTCCGATCTTATGTTTAAGTCCTTTAACCATATTGAGGTTTTTTTTGTTTTTTTTTTTTTTGTTTGTTTGTTTGTTTGTTTTGCGTATGGTGTAAGTTGGTGGTCTAGTTTCATTTTTTTGCATGTATCTGTCCAATTTTCCCAACACTATTTATTGAAGAGACTGTCTTGACTCCATTGTATGTGCTTGCCTCCTTTGCTAAATATTAATTGAACATAATGGCTTGGGTAGATTTCTGGGTTCTTTGTTCTGTTCCATTGGTCTATATGTCTGATCTTGTGCCAGTAGCAGGAAGTTTTGAGAACCATGGCTTTGTAATATAGCTTGCTATCTGGTATTGTGATCCCTCCAACTTTATTCTTCTTTCTCAAGATTACTGTGGCTATTTGGGGTCTTTTTTTTATTCCATGTGAATTTTTGGAGAGTTTGTTCTATGTCTTTAAAATATGCTATTGGTATTTTAATGGGGATTGCATTGAATCTATAGATTGCTTTGGGTAGTATGGACTTTTTAATGATGTTGATTGTACCAATCCATGAACATAATATATTCTTCCAATTTGTTTATGTCCTCCTTTTTTCAATAATGTCTTGTAGTTTTCTGAGTACAGGTCTTTTACCTCCTTAGTTATGTTTATTCCTAGGTATCTTAGTTTTTTTGTTGTTGTTGCACTGGTAAATCAGATTGCTTTTTTAATTTCTTGGTATCTCTTTCTGTGAGGTTTTTTTTTTTGTGTGTGTGTATTTTGTGTGAATTCCTTATTGGTGTATAAAAAACACATAGATTTCTGAGTGTTAATTTGTATCCCACTACATTGCCAACTTCGTTTATTAAATCCAGTATTTTTTTCAATGGAGTTTTTAGGGTTTACTATGCACATTTCATCTGTGAATAAAGACAGTTTTATTTCTTCTTTTCCAATTTGGATGCCTTTTATTTCTTTTCCTTGTCTGATCGCTACGGCTAGCACACTTCACTACTATGTTGAACAGAGTGGAGCATCCCTGTTTGTTCTTGTTCTTAGGGGAAATGGTTTTAGTTTTTGGCCATTAAGTATGATGTTGGCTGTAGGTTTGTCATATAACGCTTTTATTATGTTGATCCCTCTATTCCCACTTTGCTGAGAGTTGTTGTTGTTGTTTTTTAATCAGAAAAGGATGTTGGATTTTGTCAAATGCCTTTTCTGCATCGATTGATATTATTATGTAGTTTTTATTTCTCAATTTGTTTAGTGATGTATTATATTTATTGATTTGTGGATATTGTATCATCCTTGCATTCCCAGAGTAAATCCCACTTGGTCATGGTGTATGATCTTTCTAATGTAATGCTGTATCTGATTTGCTAGAATTTTGTTAAGGATTTTAGCATCTATGTTCATCAGAGATATTGGCCTGTATTCTCTTTCTTTATGGTGTCTTTATCTGGTTTTAGAATTAGGGTAATGCTGCCTTCATAGAAAAGCCTTGAAAGTGTTTCTTCCTTTTGAATTATTTTGAATAGTCAGAGGAGAATAGATTTTACTTCTTCTTTGAATATGTGATAAAACTCCCCTGTGAAGCCATTTGGCCCAGGGCTTTGGTTTGCTAGAAGATTTTTATTATTATTATTACTGCTTCAATTTCCTCCATAGTTATCAGTCTATTCAAATTCTTTTATTCTTCCTGATTGAGTTTTGGAAGGTCATATTTTTCTAGGGATATGTCCATTTCTTTAAGTTGACTAGTTGGTTGGAATAAAGTTGTCCATAGTATTTTTTTTTTAAATAATCCATTGTATTTCTGTGAGGTCTGTAGTTACTTCACCTCTTTCATTTTTGATTTTATTTATTTGGGTCCTCTCTCTTTGCTTTTTGGTGAGTCTGGCTAGAGGTTCATCAATCTTGTTTATCCTTTCAAAGAACCAAATCTTGGCTTTACTGATATTTTGTATTGTTTTTGTAATATACATTCTTAAAAGCATTTTTACTCTGAAGTGAGCAGAGAAATGGCATAATCGAGGTAAGATGGTATTTGAAGAGATTTTTTGTTTTTACACTGAAGTGAATGATCATCGGTGATGCAAAGTAAACACAACAATGGAAAGATATAAAATCTATGAAAAGGCAAGAAGGGTTGGGACACAGAGCTCTAGTGGGGTGATGGACCTGAGAGACAGATGTCTGAAGTGAACCTCTGTAACAGATGTAAAGATACAGACAGATGAGTTGGTAGATTTAAAATGGCAGGAAAATTAAGTGTCCATTTAATTACTTCTGTTTTACTTATGAGATACAAAGCAGGGGAAATAACTGATTTGAAAAAAAGAAGAGACAGCATGAAGTTAGTTGTGTCCAAAATGATGAATGCAAACCAAAAGCAGAAATTAAGTAGTATTGCTAGGAGTACTGAATGTCCATATGAGGTTTGTAATTATCAATGAAAAATATGGCAGCCTGATTGTTTGATTTTCTTTAATGTTGCTTATTAGAGATTCTGATGTGATAGAAATGGTTGTAATATAGTTAATAGCACATGTGAGCTAAAAAAAATATTTGAAATTGAAATTATGGAAGTGATTCAGTTTAAAAGTTCTAGGGTTTGACTATGGGAGCAGATGGCTGAAGAGGAATAGAGGCAAAATTAAGAAGTCAAGGAATTGAGAGGGAGGTTGTAGGTTGAATCATCCACATAGATGTTGAAATCAGAGAGCATAATAACATAGGTAAAAGGGGAGCCAAGGACTAGGTTATCTTTGAATAAAGAGGAATAGCCAAGAGATCAGCAGGTGGAAGCAACATGATTTAGAGAGGGATATAGGCAGATGGCAACAACTTCAAAGGAGCAGAGGTTTCTGCAGGAGGACAGCAGGGAGCAAGGAGACTTCCTACTCCATCTACCGGCTCTGTGGTAGGTGGAGTGTGAGGGGAAAAGCATATGTCACTTGAAGGCTGTAGAGTAACATGTCCTCAAATGGAAAGTCAGTTTTCAGTCCAAAAATTAAAAGTTTTCCAGAAGCTTGAGAATGTGACAGAAAGTTTTGTTATCAACTGCTGGTCAGTAAACCACACCAAACTAGTGGCTGAAAATAACGTTTTTATTCTTTTTCCAAGTACTGTAGGTTGACTGGGCCCAACTGGGTTGTTCTTCTGATTCACATGATGTTGGATGGGACTGAAGTCACCTGGGGCTTTAATTCGGTTGGAAAACCCAAGTTGGCATTTATATATCTTAGTGGAGATAACAGAAAAACTGGGCTCAGCAGGATTCCTAGGCCTGCATCTCTGTCTCTGTCTTACTCTCTCTCATCTCAGGGTCTCTCCCTCTCCACTTGAACTTTCCAACAGTATAACTGGACTTCTAACATGACAGTTCAAGGCTCCCAAAAACACAGAAGTGGAAGCTGCCAGAACTTCTTGAGGCTTAGACTCAGACTGGCTTTGCCTCACTTCTGCCACATCCTATTGACTACAGTGAGTCACAGGGCCATCTCAGATTCAAAGGAGGGCACTCACAGTGATGTCACATCAGGACATGAGATCCACTGGGAGTCATCAATGAGATTAGCTACCACAAGAAGTGTGTTGTTCTGGACCCAGGCTTTTTAGAGGGCAGAATGAAAAGGTTGACATGGGAGAAGGATTCAGTCAGAATATAAGATTACAGAGCAGTATGGGAATGGAAGATCAGGTTGTAACAGATGATGGGAGGACTTGTACTTTTAAAGATGAATGAGGTACAGAAAATTGAGACATGATGACATTAGTTCTACTAAAACAGTGATCTCCAGAATTTTAAAAATTATGCTCCTCAAACTAAAAAAACAAAACACACACACACACACACACACACACACACACAGAAGAAAGAAAATTATTGAATTATTGGGGTGACAAAACCATACAGGTTTTAAATTTACAGTTCAACAAGACATCATCTGTATACTTGATCGTGAGCCCATTGCCCAAAGCAAAACCACTTTCAGTCCCCACCTTCCCCCCCACCCCTCCACTTTGCCCAACTCTACCTAGCTCTGCCCTCTTTCCCTCTGGCTATCACCACCATGTTGTTTATGTGATATATATATTTTTAATTCTTTCACCTTCTTTCATCCAGCCCCCTTAACCCTACCCGTCTGGCATCTGTCAGTCTGTTCCTTGTATCCATGCCTCTGTTTCTATTTTGTGCATCATCAAACTAAAAATTATTAAACATTCCTCATCTGTTATAATTTTATAATTATCAATTATATATAATAAGGTTCTGCTGTAATATGTATTTTGTAGAACAAACATAAAATAAATATTAAGAACGATTAGATTAGAAAGAAAGACTAAATAGTTGTCATATTATTTTATTCTATTTATCAATGGTTCAATAACCTCTTTGCTTTCTAGTGAGAGGAATTTGATTGACGAAACCTCATCAATTTAAAAAATCTTAGTTTAATACCTTGTGATATAGTGGCTCACAGGCCTGATTCTAAGTTCAGTTTATTCCCATGTTGGCTATAATGGCTGTTTTAGCTGAAAGAGCTATCTCACAAAAGTAAGTACAGCCAGATGGAAGAAGTGCACCATTAGCTGTGCTTGCTAAATCATGGCACTCATTTTTCAATCCCATCCCCCGTTATGCAAAAGGTTTTGTTGAAATTGAGCTAGCAAACATATATATAATCCCCATATCAGTCAGTTCTTCTTGAAAGCTAATCAGAAGTTATTGCATCTTTGGAATTTTTAAGAAATAGATTCAAAACCCATTGAAACTGCTCATTGAAAATATTTTTAAAACAGTTTTTAAAACTATTTCCAAGTTTTCAAAGGTGCAAATATTAAAAGTTTTACATTGAAATTGTTTTCAGCAACAAAATTATATAACAATTGTACATTTTCAAGTATTTATTTAAAAAATGGAAATGCTCTCTCCATAGCACAAATGTCTTTTGTGCTGCAATTCCTTTCTCCTTCATTATTAAAAATGTCACTTTTACCTTGAAGAGACTGATTAAGAATTTTATTTTTTCAAAAAAACAAAACAAAACAATTGGGACACAGGCAAAGTCTCTTCAAATTCAAGAAGATAGAAATCATATCAAGCATCTTCTTAGATCACAATGGCATAAAATTAGAAATCAACTACAATAAGAACAATGAAAAATCAAACACTTGGAGGCTAAATAGCATGCTATTAATCAAAGATTTGGTTACCAAAGAGATAAAAAAATAAAAAAATAAAAAAATAAAAAGCATCCTGGTAACAAAAGACAATGAGAACACAACGATCCAAAATCTATGGGACACAGTGAAAGCAGTCTCTTCAGAGGGATGTTCAAAGCTCTACAGGCCTACCTCAAAACTCAAGAAAAAATGATAATTATCTAATCCTACAACTCAAAGGATTAAAATAGAGCAATAAGAAAAGCCCAACATAAGCAGAAGGAAGGAAATAATAAAGATCAGAGTGGAAATAAATGACAGAGACCAAAACAAACAAACAAACAAAAATACAAAAGATCAACCAAACCTAGAGCTGGTTCTTTGAAAGGATAAACAAGATCCATGAACCTCTAGCCAGGCTCACCAAGAAGCAGAGAGAGGACCCAAATAAAATCAGAGGTGAAGTAACAACCAATCCCAGAAACACCAATCAGAAAGGATATATGCACCCCTATGTTCACAGCAGCACAATTTATCATAGCTAAGATTTGGAAACAGCCTAAGTGCCCATCAGCAGATGAGTGGATTAAAAAACATTAGTACAGCCCTAACCAGTTTGGCTCAGTGGATAGCGTGTTGGCCTTCAGGCTGAAAAGTCCTGGGTTTGATTCCATCAAGGGCATGTACCTCGGTTGTGGGCAAGTCCCCAGTAGGGGGTGTGCAGGAGTCAGCTGATGGATGTTTCTCTCATCTATATTTCAACACTATATCTCTCACCTCCTCTTTATAAAAAATCAATAAAATATATTACACACACACACACACACACACACACACACACTACCAGTGGTATATCTACACAATGGAATACCACACCACTATAAAAAAAAAAAAAAGAAGGAACTTTTACCATTTGCAACAGCATGAATGGAGCTGGAGAGCATTATGCTAAATGAAATTAGCCAGTCAGAGAAAAATAAATATCACATGATCTCACTCATATGTGGTATGTAATGATCAACATAAACTGATGAACAAAAATAGAACCAGAGACAAATGGCAGGGGAGAGAGCTTAGAGAGCAACCAAAAGACTTATATGCATTCATATTAGCATAAACAATGGACACAGACACTGGGACCGTGGTGGCTTGCCCTTGGGGGTGAGAGTGGTGGAGATGGGAGGGTGGGGGGAGACATATGTAATATTTTAAGCAATAAAAACAAAACCAATCTCACAGTCATTTGTATTAATAGAAAAGGTCAGAAAATTGGGAACATTTTCAGGTTATTTTTACAGAGAAGTGTTACTCAGCTTTCAGTTGGACAGTGCTTCTTACAGAAAACCTATAATGGGTTGCCATGTGATAAAAATGATTTTCATGATCAACCCTTATCTTATTATAAAGTGTTAGAAAGGCTCCACTATTATTTTAAAGATCTTATTTAAAAAAAAACCATTCTGGGTAGCACATAAACTGTGGTATGGTATAATTCATAGGAGGGAAACCAACTGAAGAGTGCCTCGAGGACAAGTGAGGACAGCAGTGTCAGCCAGCACAGTAAGTATTAGAAAAACATACATCTCTTGATATTTTATAGACATAATCAATATGCATCAAGTCTAATATTTCATTCTTCCCATTGTTTACATATTCTATTCGGGAAACATTTTTTCAGTAGAATGAAGAAGTAATAGGATACTTGGTCCTATTTAAACAGTAAAACAGTGACTTTGGGGTCACTGCTCATCTTGGCAACATTTGGTGTCATAGAGGCTTTACTGAAAAGTCTCACTGTAGTACAATTATTAAGTACCAACTGTAAGCAGACAATAGTTATAACAATGACTTTTATGTTTGAAGGCAGGAATTGGGCAGGAGAGAGGATTGACACTAGTAGTTTGTTTTTTGCCCACAAAATTTCTAACCACCGAATCAGAATAAAAACTGTAGTGTCTGACAGGACCTTTCGGTGATAGATCTGGTCTGTCACTGAAGCTTTTCCCTCAGCCAGGAATGATCTTTCCTCAGATATTTCCATAACTGCTTTCTTCTTGTCATGCAGGTCACACTCAAATATCTCAGAGGAACTCGTTTGCCTTCCTTTTACCATGTACACAAGCAAACAGGTCTAAAGTAATTGAAATCTATCACATCATTATCTGATATTTTCTTATTATATTTATTTGTTTTCTCTATACTAGAATTTAACAAGAATGAATACAAGAATTTTGTCTTTTTTGTTCACTGGCACTGTTAGAACGGTGTCTGGCATACTTTTAAACATCAATTTAGTACACTGAAAGAGAAAGCTTTAAAGATAGAATATTATGAGCCTCATTAAAAGTGTCCCATATGTAATGTTATTTAATGGGAGAAGGGGTTATATCCAATAGCAGTTGTTTGATAATGGGTAAGATGTCTAATGGAAGAGCTGTTTTCTAAAGAATCTTATCTTTAAATTTCTGGTTCAACTTAATGAATAAATAGATGTAAGGAATTTTTCTGAGTGTGTGCTTTGCTGGTGACAGTGATAGGATATAGGAGATCAGGATATAGGACAGTGATAAGATATAGGAGATAAGATGATGGAAGAGCGCCAACTCATTTGTCTAGCTGATTATAATATGAAGGATTGGAAGACTAGGACACAGAGATAGTATTAAAAAAAAAAAAAAGAAGAAAGTATAGGAGATATACAGGTGAGAGATGGATAGAATCCAAATCAACATAAACAGAGATCAGTTACTATAAAACATGATTCATGCTTTCAAAGAATTTTACAAAATAAAAGTGGAAGCAAATATGAACGCAGTTCAATAAAATCCAAAGTCTTCTTGGACTTACCTTATACACATCTTCAGACCAGGGCACTCAGTTTTAGCCCTTAAATAAATTCAACTTGTGAGGGAATATACCCCCTTCTCTAATTAAATAACATTCTATTGCGTAGAAATATAGACTTACTGAAGATTTAATGAGAAAACATTAAAGGAGTTCTATAGGGAAGCAGCCTAAAATACTGCTCTTTCTGCAGTTTCTCTTTCCTTATAACCAATCTTATTCCTCCCTTAGAATCCCCTCAGCAGCCTTTTTAATTGCCTTGCTCAGTCCTCTTTTTCTTCGCTCCTTCTTCTCTAGCCAGGGTGCATAGGAGTCAAACCAAAATCTAACTGTGAGCCAGACTATGACCACCTATTGTTCCTCACCTGCATTTAGGATGGTGGGCACAGGAGTGTGAGTGGGAAGAATGACTCAACTCTTATGCCGCAGATAGCAGGAAGCATTTTAAATTATGTGAGAAGTAGATTGTTGAGAGGTTTCCTTTGTGTCTAGCTTTGGAAACCAGTTGGAAAGGGATGCAATTATCGGAGTTAGGGAATGTAAACAATGAATAATTGCTATTTTTGAATGCATTTTATGATTTCTTTTTGTGGGCAGAGGTAATAATTTAGATGTCAAAGGAAATTCATTTCGTCAAACCAGACAAATGTGAACAAGAAAGCAACACACTGAAATGAAGATGGATAGCATTTGGAAATGCAGGTAGGATGTTTAAAGGAAAGGTCAAAGCGAGGGGGAAGCAGCTGTACTGAATGATGATGTAAGCTGTGGAAGCAGATAAATGATGCATGAGCAAGTGTGGAGCTGGAGGAAAATAATGCTAAGAACACGTACATAAAAAGTGTTATTTTAAAGACGTGTATGGGAAATAGCAGCAGAGAAACAGATTAATCTAGAGTTGTAAGAAATAGAAGGACTATAGATAAAGATCAGACACTGTGGGAACAATGTGAGAATTTAGGAAAAAGAATTAGGGTAATTTACAAGTGGATGTGGCATTCTGATATAACATAGTGTTTAAATCATAAAGTTTAATTATGATAAGCCCTGATTAGCTAGGGGATGGTAATAAGGAGATGAATTCAGGGAGAATCTTCTGCTATGAGGTTGGGATAGAAAGAAATTCCTTTTAAGGGCTTTTTTTGTACAAGTCTAAAAATGTAAATTTAGACCCCTTAACTTTCTCCATGTAATCTTGATGTGGGGTCAGCAAATTTTTTCTGTAAAGGACTAGATAGTAAATATTTTAGGCTTTTGTGGGCCGTATCATCTCTGTCCCAACTACTTACATATGCCATTGTGGAGCTGAGGTAGCCATAGATAAAAATCATTTTTGTCTTCACATTTTAATCCAAGGGTGGTAAAATCAGTATGGTGTTCATTCAAGTTCCAAAAAATAAAACAGTATTGTTAACCCATCAAGAACACTTTTGTGGCCGAAACCGGTTTGGCTCAGTGGTAGAGCGTCGGTCTGCGGACTGAAAGGTCCCGGGTTCGATTCCGGTCAAGGGCATGTACATTGGTTGCTGGCACATCCCCAGTAGGGGGTGTGCAAGAGGCAGTTGTTCGATGATTCTTGCTCATCGATGTTTCTAGCTCTCTATCTCTCTCCCTTCCTCTCTGTAAAAAATCAATAAAATATATTACAAAAAAAAAGAACAATTATGCATCTTATTTGTTGCATAAATCCACATTTTGCTTACATGCAAATTAATCACTATTATTAAAATAGGTTCAAAACACTCAAAATGAGTTACCTTTAGGTTTTCACCATTCAACCAAATTTTTCTGTGTGCTTTATCCAATTATGCTCCTTCCTTTAGTCCTAGTTAAAAATTTTATATTCATTCATTCATTCATTTATTCATTGACATCTCATGAAGTGCCTGAGTGCTGTGTGCCAAGCAGAATGCAATATGCTGGGATATAAAAATAAGGTCACTCTCTGACCTTGACATGTTCACTGTCAAAAGATAAAAAAGCTTCCAGATGCAAGGAGTAGTTAACAGTGTCAAATATGGCATAGTTGTCAATCTTGAAAAGAGAACAGAGGCCATTGAATTTAACAGTAAAAGAATCAGAGAGCAATTTCAGTGGGTTCTTCAAACTCTTAACATGCTCAGATGCCCAACAATACAGCTCAATGGCAGAATCTTTGTTTCTCAACAGAGGTTATACAATGTAATTTCTTAACTTTCCAGGTGGATTGGACCTAACAGCTGTTATCAGTAGGAGTTCTTAAGTTTAAACAATAAAAGCAGCTCTGGTAGGCATCAGCAGAAAAAAAGGATTTTGGTAAAGGATATTGGATAGCACTCAAAAATCTCTGGAAAGAAAGGAGAATCAGTGTTGGCAGCTATACAAATAGAAACCAAGTATAAAGCCAAGTTAATTCTATAGCGATACCACTGCCCAGACGCTGCATCTTTTTTTCTAAGACTTTGTTTTATAGAAATTTTAGGTTTACAACAAAAGTGAGAGGAAGGTACAGAAACTTCTCATACATCCTTTCCCCACTCATGCATAGCTCATTACCATCATCATTCACTGGAATAGTGCATTATAAAATTTTTTTTTTATTGATTTCAGAGAGAAAGGGAAAGGGAGATAGAAACATCAATGATGAGAAAGAATCACTGATCAGCTGCATCCTGCACACCCCATATGGGGATTGAGCCCACAACCTGGGCATATGCCTATGCCCTTGACCAGAATTGAACCCAGAACCCTTCAGACCGCAGGCCAATGCTCTCCACTGAGCCAAACCAGCTAGGGCAAGAATAGTACATTTTTAAACCAAGGATGAACCTACATTGTAACAGCATAATCACTCAAAATCCATATTTTAATTTAGGGTTTACTCTTAGTGTTGTACATTCTGTGGGTTTGGACAAATGTTTAATACACATTCTTGAATGATTGTTTGACTGGAAATACAATTTCATATTAATAGTCACTTTTTCTCAATACTTTAAAGCTATTACTATGGAGAGTGGCCACAGAGTTTGGACAGGTCCAAGCCTCGGACTAATGAGAGGGCACAGTTCTCTCATGGCAAAGCCAGGTGCAAGTCCTAGAATAGAGGGCAAAGCCCTCCACACAATTATAGCCAAAGTTGTAAGCTTGAACCTATGGATCGAACCTGTGGTTCCGCGTGGCTGAGTGATGTGGGCTTGATAGAGTTCAGGTGCATGTAATAGAGTAGATTCAAAACTCACAAGAATGTTGTAACCACACCCTTACTTTGCCTCATGGAATCTGGCTATAAAATAAAGACATGGCTTTCAGGCTGTGATGTTGTCACTAGCTCTCCATCAAAGAGGACAGTGTCCCACCCAGACCCAGCTTTTTTCTCTTGTCTGTCTTTTCTCAATCCTTCATTATCCATCCCCTCTTAGACTCACCGAACCTGGCTGAGCTGACTCAGCACAATTACTTTATTGCCTTCTTTTGCTTGCTGTTATTTGAGAGTTTAGTGTATAATGGCATGTACCCATTATTATAAAATCATACAGATTCAGCTCTGCTTCTCTGACTTCTATCAATCACTGAATTTTTATTTATTTATTTATTTATTTATTTATTTATTTATTTATTATTTATTTATTTTTTTAAAGAACAACGTTTATTGCTACCAGAAGCTTTTATCATCATCAGTACATGGCTTGTTCTGGCTGCAATACCTTCTTCAGACTGCACAGGGAGCTCAGATTACAGGAGTCATTAAGAGAAATATAGGTGGCTTGGGAGGCGAAGAATGACTTTCATCCAGAAAATCCTAATAGCTTAACATAAAACTAGGGAACTAAATTCAGCAATTATATGTCACAGACCCAATCAAAGAGCTGCCCCAACATCACGAGTCTCTCCTACTGGTTACAGAGTGAAAAGGAGGTGATAAATTACAAAAAAATAAAATCTAAATTTTAGTTGTTACATGTTTCTTTGATAAGTACCTAACCATACTTACCACAAATTTCTTATCTAAATGTCAAAAATGCTTAGCAAATCTAAGAGTATCCTAATTACATGACACTTTTAAATTTCAGTTTAAGATCATAAAAAATAAAAATAATTTTTCCCCCCAAATCCTAGAAACTGAAATGAGACAAACACAAAAATCAATGTGGCAAAGTGAGTCCTTTTTCTATCATCATCTCTGATTCATTTGGGGCAATTTTGCAATACCCTTTTCAGATTAATTTGAATTTGAATCATGGGTTAAATATGGCTGTCAATCTGAAATAATCTGTTCACTGAATTGCTAAAAAAATAATTTTTAGGGTTTCCTAATCAATGGAAGTCAGGCTAAAGATCTACATGAATAAAATTTATTAAATATTCAATAAAAAAGCAAGCAAAAGCAAGAGGAAAATTAAGTCAGGACATGGGATAGAGTTTGTTAGCTATAAATTTTGGAAATTAAAAAAGAAAAAAAAAACACAAAACTGAATTCGAACTTTAGTCACTGAACTTTTTATTGTCTTTATACTTTTGTCTTTCCAGAAAAATCATATAATCACAAGCGTACAATATGTAGTCTTTTCAGATTGTTTTCTTTCACTTAATAATATGCATTTAAGGTTCCTCTGTGTCTTTTCATGACTTGACAGCTAATATATTTTTAGTGCTGAATAATATTCCATTGACTGAATGTGCCACAATTTATCCATTCGCCTACTGAAGGGCATCTTTGTTGCTTTTAAGATTAGGCAATTATGAATAAAGATGCTATAAACATACATATGTAGGTTTTTGTGTGGACATAAGTTTTTAACTCTTGGGGGTAAATACCAAGGACCACGATAGCTGGATCATATGGAAGAATAAGTAAAGCTTTGTAAGAAATCACCGAACTTCCAAAAGTCTCCCAAACTGGCTATACCATATTGCATTCACACCAACAATGTATGAGAGTTCCTGTTGTTCAATATCCTCTCCATCATTGGTGTTGTCATTGTTTTGGAATTTGGTCATTCTAATATTTGCTGTAATAGTAACTTATTGTTTTACTTTCCAATTCCCTAATGACATACGATGTGGAGCATCTTTTCATATGCATATTTTCCATATGCATTTTTCTTTGGTGAGATATTTGTTCAGCTTTTTGGCCCATGTTTTAATCAGGTTGTTTGTTTTCTTATTATAGTTTTACATTTTTTATATATTTTGAATTAACACCCCTTTATCAGATGTGTCTTTTGTAAGTATTTTCTCCCAGTCTGTGGTTTATCCTCTTGAATTTTTTTAAATTTGATTTTTTCAAATATTATATTGCTAAAATACCATTTTTTTTTTTTTTTTTTTTTTTTTTTTAGCTAGTACTTGCATAAGATATCAGGTATCTTTATCTTTTGTTTTCTACTATTTTGTCTGGTCTTTTAGTTTAGCATATTGTTAGCAGCATAGAGCAGGATTTTGTTCTTTTATCTAACCTGTATAATAATCTCCACTGATTTTTACCATCTTATTTTATATTTTATATACCTATCATTCTTATTTGTTGCTTAAAAATTTTTATTCTACTTCCCTTGATCCATCAGTTTTCTACTCACTACTTTTTGTTGCTGAGTCACTTATTACTGATTATATATTCTGTTTTTTAGTTGTAAGTCTTATTTTTCAACATAATATTTAACTATAATTTGTTCTCACAGATTTTAAGTTATTTGGTGTTTCTATTCTTCTCCAAACATAAAAATGATCTTAGCATGCTTTATCCATTATTGTGCTCTTCAATCTTATGACTGTTTGATTTTTTTTTTTTTTTAGAAAACAGCAGTAAATTTTAATGTTTCAAATGCAAACATTAATCTATCAAGTAAAAATATAGATTTATAAAAGAGGAAACCAAAAAACCTTGACCTTTCTGATGTAAACCACTAACCACTGCTGACCCCAGCATAGCCTGAGGCTACAGTTACAGGCCTCGCCTCTCCCCCATGGCTCCCAGAATGTAGTGCCTGTCTTCAGGGACCTGCCCAGCCTCTGGCAGTAGGCTCTCTGTTGCAGAAGCTGAGTGGTAGAAACGAGAGGCAAGGAGGGCCATGGTGAGGTTGTGAGGGCAGGGAATCAGAAGCAGCAAGCAGGCCTCATTCTCCTGGAGTTTACATTCCAGGCAGCATATGCAGAGAGGGACTGACCTGGTTGGCCATAGTCAGGGGTGGTCCCCTGGAGACAGAGGGTGAATGAGCCTGAGTGGGGGACGTGGTAACTTGTATATACCCAGGCATAGTAGGGGAAGGGCAGTCAAGGTAAGTGGCCCACATAGGAGTTTTGGGGTGAGAGGCAAGACCAGCAGGGTCAAATCCGCCTGAGATAGTAGGTATGTGTGGGGTGGGGAGAACAGATGGATGCTGGCAGGGAGGAAGGTGTCTCGTCAGCCTTTCAAACAGTAAAGGCCATGGACTATGCAGGCAAGGCCATGGCAGGGAGACTGACACACAGCCCTGGCGCCTCTCCATAGCAACAGCCCAGAGAGACCCCCTGGAAGTCTGTCGGGAGCCCCTCTGTGGTGGAGCCCACAGGAGTGTACCTGTCCCAAGAGGGTGCTTCCATAAGTGGGGGAGAAGTGGGCAGGGCTGGCCAGGGCGTGTGACACTCAAAGCATCACATCAATTCATGACACCAGTGCTCCTTCCTCCTTCCCTAGACCCACATCCAGGCAGGTGCCTTCCGTGTGGTCATCAGTGCACTCTCACCAGGTGCACCCATGTTTGTCATGGGGGTGGATGAAAAGGACCATAATACGGTTTCCATGAAAATGGTCAGGCAACGGGCAACAACATCCAGAAGTGGGTGGGTGATGTACAGAGAACATGCCAGCCTAAGATGGGAAGGGATCTGATTCAGCCTCCCCACCCCAACCTCCATCCCCACTCCCCACTGGAGCTTCTTTCACATTCCTCTACTTTTCCCTCCCGAAGTCTTAACAGCCACCATGTTAACATTCTCCTAGAACTGTTAGAAATGCACAACTTCTGGAGAATATGCTTGGGGAGCTTCCCCCAGCTCCACCTCCAGTGCCACCTTCAGTCTGAAGGCATTCCCAGTGATCTTACTCATTCCCATTGTGACTTTTCACAAATCCAAGCCTGGGCAAGATCTGAGCATATCCCCAAAATGAGGTAAGGATGGAAAGGTGGATCTACTACTCACTTCAGACTTCCCTTGCTGTGTCAGCAATGCATCTTGCACCACCAGCTGCCTGGCCTCCCTTGCCAAGGTCATTCATGAGCGATCTGGGATTGTGGAAGGACTGATGGTGATTTGGAGAGAGGGCTGAGCAGGATGGATGGAGGGAACCTGAACCTCTTCCTCTCAGGATCTGCTTAGTGTGTGACTTTACTAGAAAGAGACTGGTTTCAGGAGGAAAGGCCCGCCAGTGGTGGAGTCTTTTAAAATACTGTGTAACTCTCAGGCAAGGATGGACCCTGGCATGCAGGTGCCCCTCCAGGAATCTGTGGTGACCCCATCACCCTCCACACCTGGCCCATCACTTCAGGCCTAAAATAAAGAGGCATAGGAACTTAGGAGCAGGAAGGCTTCACTTCAGCCCTCTTCTTCACCAAGACCACAGTCCATTCCTACACGGCCACCCAGGAGACGGTGGACGGGCCATCAAAGAAGGCCTGGTGAGACAAACCAGAACATCATCCCCGCTTCTACAGGGGCTGCCACGGCTGTGGGCAAAGTCATTCCAGACCTCAAAGGGTATGAGGGTGGGAAAGCTGCAACCAGGATGGGAGGCACAGCTTGGGAAGAACAGACAGGCCCCAATCCTTGAGGTATCTAATGAGAGGAAGACGGAGGTGAGGAATAAGACAGAGAAGTCCTTGGGTTCTGACTTCCGCCTCCATGTGGGACTGTCCAGGAAGCTGAAGGGAATGGTGTTCCGGGTGCCAACCCCACGAGTGTCTGTCATGGACCTGACCTGATCTGCCTCCTAGCTGGCCTACACATACTCAGCCATCAAGGATGCCATCAAAGCAGCAGCCAAGGGGCCAATGGCTGGCATGCTTGCCTACACCGAGAACGAGGTAGGGACTAAGGAGAAAAGACCGTGGGAGGAACCCTCTGGGGGGAGAGCGTGACCTCCCACTTGCCAAGGAACTGCTCACAGTGTATCAAGATAGCAACTGCGGGGCTGGAAAGTCATATCTCCTGCCTCAGCATCTTTGCACCTGCTGCTCCTCTGAACCGGAATGCTTTTCCCCCATGTGGCCATATACCTGTCCTCACCTCCTCCAGTTCTTTACTTCGGCCTCCCTCCTCAGCAAGATGTTCTTTTTGTGGCTCCTTTCTTCACCTGAAATTCCATTTCAGTCACTGTTGATCCTGCTATCACGTGACTCCAAGAAGGCAAGGATTTGGGGACTATCTTTTCACTTCCATAGCTCCAGCCATCTTCCCAGGGCTTGGCACGCAGCAGATGCTCAATACATGCTTTCTTAGAAACTCTGACACCCAGGTTGCCTCTGTGGACTTTGTTGGTGATGCCCACTCATCCATCTTGGATGCTAAAGCTGGCATCGTGCTCAACCACAACTTGGTGAAGCTCATTTCATCTGTGCCCGTGTCTCTGCGCTGTTCCCAGCAGGCTGGCCCCCATCTCTTCCCCCAGCAGGTGCACAAGGTTCCCCGGTTGATAGTCTAATTTTTTAAAACACAAAGTAGTGAGATTTTTTTACAGGCAGTACTAATTAAATTTTTTAATTAAATGTTAACATACCATTAAAAATGTCTCAGGTATTCCTGCTGGTTTTTCTTTCCTTACTGCTGAAAGTCATCCTTTATTTGTTCTTTTAATGAGAGTCCATAAGAAGTAAATTCTCTGAGTCTGTATATCTGAAAATATCGTTATTTTGACTCACTCTTTTAAAAAAATATATATATATTATTGATTTTTTACAGAGAGGAAGGGAGAGAGGTAGAGAGCTAGAAACGTCCATGAGAGAGAAACATCGACCAGCTGCCTCTTGCACACCCCCTGCCGGGGATGTGCCTGCAACCAATGTACATGCCTTTGACCGGAATCGAACCTGGGACCTTTCAGTCCGCAGACCAACGCTCTACCACTGAGCCAAACAGGTTTTAGCTTGACTCACTCTTGAATGATTGTTCAGCTGGACCTAAAATTTCAGGTTAACAATTGTTTTTCCTCAATGCTTTAAAGCTATTACTTGATTGTCTTCTGTTGACAATTATTGAGGAGAGGCCTACTATAGGTTAAAATGTGTTCCTTTACTCTTTGGTAGCTTTCAATACTTATTTTTCTTTATTCTTTATTTTTAAATTCAGGTTTATCAATGTATATTTTACATACAGTAAAGCTTACTCTTTTATGTGTACAGCTCAATAATGTAGAACATTTGCACTAACCCACAAAGTTCTTTCATGAATCTTGTTATTCAATTTCTCCCTCATCTCCAATCTCTGACAATGATCTGATTATTGTCTCTATTGATTTCCTTTTTCAGAATGATATATAAATGGAATCATACAGAATTTTGCATTAGATTTTTATGATCAATGTGATCATTTGAAGGTTTAACTATATTGCTGACTATATTAGTACTTTGTGTCTTTGTATTGATGGGTTGTATTCCATTGTATAGATGCTCCACAATTTGATTATTCATTCATTATTCCAGAGTTGATGAATATTTGTATTGTTTCCAATTTGGGGGCTATTATATATAGACTAGAGGCCTGGTGCACAAAATTCGTCCATGGGATGGAGGGGTGTCCCTCAGCCCAACCTGCACCGTCTCCAATCTGGGATTCATTGGGTGATGTCCAACTGCCAACCCACAGGGATTGGGCCTAAACAGGCAATTGAACATCCCTTTCATAATTCAGGTCTGCTGGGTCCCAACTGCTTGCCTTCCTGCCTTCCTGATTGCCCTTAAACGCTTCTGCCTGCCAGCCTGAGCACCCCCTAACCACTCCCCTGTCAGCCTGATCAATGCCTAACTGCTCCCCTGCCAGACCAATTGTCCCCAAATGCCCGCCCCTGAAACCCTAAACACCCCCAAATGCTCTCCCTTGCATATTCCCTCTTTATTAGATAGAGTTTTTTCTTTAGCATATTGGACAGTCCTAACTGGTTTGGCTCAGTGGATGGAGCATTGGCCTGTAGACCCAAGGGTCCCAGGTTCGATTCTGGTCAAGGGCATGTACCTTGGTTGGGGGCACATACCTAGTGAGGAGTGTGCAGGAGGCAGCTAATCAATGTTTCTCTCTCATAGATGTTTCTAGCTCTCTATCCTTTTCCCTTTCTTTCTGTAAAATAAATAAATAAATAAATAAATAAATAAATAAATAAATAAATAAAATATATATTAAAAAAAGAAACATTTAAAATTCCTCCATATCTGCCTGGCTGGTATGACTCAATGGTTGAGACCCAAGGCTACCACCACTGGAAGGGAATCGTACCCTGGGTAGGCTGAGACCCCAGCCCTGGCTGCCTCCACTAGCCTGAAGATTGTGGTGTGGGTGCATGGCCCTACTGGTCTGAGACCCCAGCCCAAGCTGTCACCACGGCCGGGGGGCGGGGGGCATGCAATGGGGGTGCTCGGCCCTACTGGCCTGAGACCCCAGCTGAAGATGTTGCCATGGCCAGGGGATTGCGTGGTGTTGGTGCATGGCCCCAGCCCAGGCTGCTGTGCCATGGGGGTGCATGGCCCTGCTGGCCTGAGACCCCAGTTGGGGCTGCAGCTGCTGATTGGTTGATCGCGCAGTGGGGGTGCACAGCCATGCTGGCCTGAGACCTTAGCTCAGGCTGCCGTCCCGGCCATGGTATAATGCAGCTTGGATGCTGGGCTCCGCTGGCCTGACACCCCAGCCCATGTTGCCCTTGCTGATTTGGTGCAACGCCCTGCAGGTCTGAGACCCCAGCCCAAGCTGCTGCTGCTGGCTGGGTTCACATCAGGTGCTGGCGCCTCCCAACTGGACACCCCGGGCTGCTGCCACTGGGCAGGGATTGCTCTGTGAGGGGCAGGTGCCTCCCAGCTAGATACCCTGAATTGCCGCCCCTGTGTGGACTTGGGGACTCCAGCAGGGCTAAGAGGGCTGGGCACCACCATCTTATGGCTATGGGAGCTGCCATTTTTGTCGCAGAGTGATGGTTAATTTGCATATTACTCTTTTATTAGATAGGATCTTCTATAAACATTCTCCTGCAGAAATTTGTGCAGATATATGCTTTCATTTTTTTTTTAGGTTAATATTCAGGAATTTGATTGCTGGTTCATGAGAAGCATTTGTTTCACTTTATAAAAAATTGCAAAGGTATTTTCCAAATTGGTTGTCCAATTTTACATTCTTATCAACAATGTAGGAGAGTTCTAGGTGTTCTTTGTACTTTAACCAATTAAAAGTATATTTTTAATCTTTATTATTATTGTGATCTAGATTTATGAGGACATATCTAGTATGAATTTATTTTCATTTTTTCTACATAGTGTTTAGAGTGTTCTTAATCTGAACATTTATATCTGTCTTGAAATTGGAAATTTCTCAGCTACTATTTTTTTCAAGGGCTGTTTTCTCCTTTATATTATGTTAGAATACTTATTAGATACACATTAAACTTTCACACTCTATTGCCTATTCTCTCTTTTTTAAAGAAATATTAACTCTTAGTTGACCAGTGTGGTTCAGTGGTTGAGCATTGATTTATGAACCAGCAGGTCACGTTTGATTCCTGGTCAGGGCACATGACCCAGTTACGGCTCAATCCCCAGTAAGGGGTGTGCAGGAAGCAGCCGATCAATGATTCTCTTTCATCATTGGTATTTCTATCTCTCTCCCCCTCATTCTTCTCTGAAATCAATAAAAATATATTTAAAAATTAAGTAAATAATATTAAATCTTACTCATCTATGTCTTTCTTTTTAAAGGAATCTCTTTGCCCCTAACTTCTATTTTGGGGAGAATTTCTCAATATTATGTTTAAGTGTGATAATTCTGAAGAAAATTATACCTTCATTTACATAAATGATTGCTAAAGAGTTATTTCAATATCTTTGTTAAGCAAAATCAGAAATGCATAAGCAGAAAACATGAGTGAGTGAGGTAGACATTTAAAAAATATCATAAAAATTAGGAGCCACTAAATGAGCCGAAACCAGTTTGGCTCACTGATAGAGCGTCGGTCTGTGGGACTGAAAGGTCCCAGGTTCGATTCCGTCAAGGCCATGTACATTAGTTGCAGGCACATCCTCGGTAGGGGGTGTGCAAGAGGCAGCTGGTTGATGTTTCTCTCTCACCGATGTTTCTAGCTCTCTATCTCTCTCCCTTCCTTCTCTCTATAAAATATCAATAAAATATATTTTTAAAAAAAGAAGCCACTAAATGAACAATTAATTTATCATGTAAATATTTATATGGAAAAATCATCTCAAATACAGTAAATGACAATCATTAAATTGCAAAATAGAGGACAATTTTGTGATATATTTGCTAAACAAAAGGCCAGTATCTAATATACAAAGAACTATTTTTAAAATTGGTTTGAGAGAAAGAGAAACATCAATTTGCTGTTTCATTTATTTATGCATTCATTGGTTGATTCTTGTGTGTGCCCTGACTAGGAATCGAACCTGAAATGTTGGCATTTCAAGATGATACTCTAACCAACTGAGCCATTTGGCCAAGGCACAAAGAACTCTTAAATCAACAAAACAACGGCAACCAACCAAATGGAAAAGTACAAGTGGGCAAAGACACAGAATAGTCAACAGAAATATGAATGGATACCAAGCATATAATTTTTTCTTTCACTTTGAGTATGTTTGATTTTATAACTCAGAAACAAAGTTTTAACGTAGGTTTTATACTAGGTAACTTGTAAGAGTCCTTCTTGTTCTAGCAAGGATTCTAAATTTTATAAGTACTATGTGAGATTGCTATTCATATCAATGCAAAAAGATAATATATCAGTATAAGTATTGAATAATGTATAAGAATTTTAACTACAGAGATCATCACAAGTTGTGATATCTTCTTAAATTCACAGAACTATCTTTTCCATTGGATACATTAAAATATAAAAACAAATATCACAGTGATTATAATCTACTAGTAATTCAGGAGGTAGACTAATTATCATATATTAACATTTTAAACTGTAAACCAAGATTAGAGCAAGGATAGTTTATACTGTTAGAAAACTACTTAAAATAAAAAATTATTTTTTCCATGCTAACTAGTCAATGAGAATATTACCATAGTGGTTTGGTAGGTATTCAAGAATTAAAATCTGGTAAAATGTTTTTAATAAGTTCTCCCTTCCTCATTTGCAATGTGCTTTGTTTTTTATGCAGTGGCATGATGCAAATGTTTCTCATGGGAACTTTTATGTACATAGTGATGAAAATATTCTCAAACCCCATGGGATTTATTATGAACATTAAACTTGCCTTAACATTTTTCAGGTTGGTACGGCCAAAATAGGGAGCTTTTAGTTTTATTACATTCATTAAGTCAAATGCTATCATAAAATAATACTTAAAAAGAAAACAAAACCAAGATAAGCAAAATAACTACAGTAATCAAATTTTATATGAGGGATATATTCTTGAAAGTAACTACTGCAGTCCCCCAAGAGAGATAATGCTTTAAAATTATAATGCAAATAATTTTACTTTCATGATCCTGAATTCCTTTTTTTGTGTTAGCATTTTGGCTTAAATTCTTGAACACAATTAATTTGATGTGCTTGTTTTGTAGATGTCCTTTCCCCAGAGGATGTTTTAGGATATTGCATCAGCTTGTGTTTCCCAGGTTCTCATATCTGAATTTGAAACCAGGCTCCCAAAGAGATTACTGTTAAGTGAGACCTCATTATTTTATATATGTTTTTTGTTTAATATCTACCCTAGGATTTGAATCTATTTATCATTATCCTTTTGCTAATCCTACATTTTCCATTATTGAAAGAAAAACATTTTAAAAAATTGCATACCTATTATATCAGAATTGTAACTGATTCTATCTTCATTGTAACTGTAATTAAAATATGATAATATTGACTTGAGGCTATCTATGCAATCATATATACATTATATTATTCCTTTTTCTTTATTTACATACTAAAATGATTGGAGTATTTTAGTACATAACTTTTCACAATTCTCTAATTAGACCTCAGCACCAAGAAATTACTCTCCTGTGGATGTTCCACTGATCCTATTTGTTCTGCAAAGAGATGCCGGTGTTTGTAGTCTTTGAATTGTCAATGATAATAGTAAGGTGGCATATTGCAGATGCTCTTCTCTCTCCTGCCCCACCTCTACCTGTGATTCCTTTGCTGTCTCCAAGTAGGAACCAGAAGGAGAGAGAAAATCTGCTCCTGGCCTACCTCATGTCTTTCTACTAAAACCCACAAGACCGGAAGGGGCAGACTCTGCCAACTTAATCCTCCTGACTGGATTGGTTCTTCCTACACACACTGTATAGGATGGCTTTTGAAATATTAAGGAGAGAAATCAATCAATTTAGAAAACCCTTTTGTCTCTTGCAAAACCTAGCTCTCTCAATACTCTCTTCCTAAAGAGATCAAGACAATCTGCTTTGAGACTTATAGCTCATCAAAGACCCCCTTCATTTTGCAGTATTTCTCCTACCTTCACATGATGAGTAAGCCTCACTGCTTGATTTTGAAAGTAAAAAAATGCAAAGGAATATGCTTTAATTGAGATATTAAAATGCAGATTTAGTATTTGTAAAATATGTTCCCTACTACATGAAAAGAGCACATCACAATCTGATCCTGATCTGCTTTATCATTTTGTCCTCATTCCCTACTAGGCTCCATCTGCTACACAAATCCTCTTCTTTTTATTTTTTCATTGGTTGATTTTGAGAGAGAGAGGAACATTGGTTTGTTGTTTCACTTATTTATGCACTCACTGGTTGATTAAATGTGCAACCATGGAGTATTGGGAAATGTTCTAACCAGCTGAGCCAGGGCCCACATATCCTATTCTTTAGGCACAATAAATTTCTTAGCATTTTCTGAACACAGCATATCCATGAATTAGCACAGCTGTTTATTTTACCTAGAATGTTCTTCTTCAGCTTACTCTCTTCTCTGCCTTGCAAAGTCTCTCTTATCTTTCCAGATTTGGCTCAAATGTCATCTCCCAGTGAAGATTCTATGTCCAACTTTTCTTTTTAATAATGTCATATCAATATGTAAATTTCACCACTGTAGCATGCATCATATTATAATTACTTCTTTACCACTAGATTGTTCAATACTTCAGTAGCAGAGGCAGAGTTAATTTAGATAGGAGAACAAATTTAGTGTTATATAAGAAACGGTTAGTAAATTCCTACAGTGATGTAATTCTGCCTTTAATTTGCCACATGAAAATGTGAAAACAACTCAGTAAGAAAGACCATTGCTTTATACATATAAATTTTCCTCATATTACCACTTTCCTATTTCTTTATACAAAGGATAAAGAATTTACATTATGGAAAAAATTGGTAATGTTTTAAAAATCCACAATTTTATTCAAACTTCGAAAAGAATTATAAACTAATATTTTTAAAATCCCACACATTGCATTCTTCATTAACAGCAATCAGAATGTTTTAGATAAAGTAAAATATTCTAGTCAAGTTTCAATGAATAAATACGATGAATTAGAGAAAGAAAAGATCAAGATAATAACCTGATTGATGTTTTTTGTACAATGTTAATTGTACAACTTAAAACATCAATTAACAAGAAAATAAAAGAGTTTTGCTTTATGAAAAGAAAGTCAGATACCAAGCTTGCAGAATTATACCCTATTGTCTTCCCTTCCTTTCTGTCCTTCATAAGCAAATAAGAGCAGGGCTTGTCTTAGGAAAAGGTCTGTGCATAAGAGTCATCACTCAAGGGAAGGCTATGTTCTCCAGCGAGTGACGCAGGAGCTTAGAGACCTTGCCTTTTCTTGAATGCCCTGTGCTGTTTTGTTCAACCAAAACGTTTTTTGCTTTAGCCATTCTCAGTGTAGCCTTTTGGTTATTATTTTCCTATTTGAGCTTCAGAATCTGAACATAATGTTTCTCTACCTTTGTAAAGCTCAGCAACTGTAAAAAAAAATATAACATTTTCATTCAGAGATGTGAGAACACGTCGGTGGGCATATTGAGGTTTTCACTTAGGTATATGCAATGGGTTAAATAGTGGTCCTCCAAATTCATGCCTACCTTGTTTCTCAGAATATAGTCTTATTTAGAAACAAGGTCATTGCTGGTGTTAGTTAAAGATCTTGAGGTAAGGATGCATTGGATTAGGGTGGGCTCTCAACCTAATAACAGGAGTCATCAGAGGAAGAGGCGAGGACACACAGAGGTGCACCTAGAAGGCTGAGGATGAAAACAGAGATCAGAGTGTTGCAGCTACAGTCTCATAACATCCAGGATTGCTGGGAGTCACCGGAAGCTGGAAGGGGTAAGCAAGGGTTCTTCCTTAGAGCATTGAGAGGGAGCATGACAGTACTGGCACCTTGATTTTGGATGAGAGAAAAAAAAAATTCTGTTGTTTTAAGCCACCAAGTTTGTGGTATTTTTATTTTGTTTACAATAGCTCTGGGAAACTAATGTTGTATAGTAGATGATTCTTAGTCTTTATCTTAGAAATCAGAGACATCAGGAGAAAAAGAGTACTTCGTTCTTTGAACTTTCCTATCACTGTTCACTACAATGTACTCCTATTTATTCTCCTATTGGTAGCCAATCTATGAAGGACTGCCCCCTGGGGAATTAAGGAGTCCTTGCAAAGTATCCCTGAAGCCCTTTTGAACTACATAGTATCTGAGAACTGAATAAATGGGTTTTCTCAAGTTTTACTAAACAGTTTTCAAAGACATGTAGGAACTATAGACACCTTCACTATGTACACTAGGGGAGCTTGTACACTGCACAACTCCAAGGGTAGCATTCAGATCAGTGTCAACATACAAAAGACCCAAGCAGTACACACTGTTAGCAGGCATAAGGTGGCTGTGATTCATGACATACAACTTTATCTAAAAGCAATATTGAGTTATTATGTACTCTTCTCCATCATTGGATATTTAAGTTATAACAACTATCCTGTAAGCAGCTATGACTTTCTTAAAAAGATGTCCTTAAATAAAAAAGATCATTTTTAAATTTTGCTGTATTGCCTGAGAGTCTCTTTTATCTTTCCTTCTCATTTGTTATCCAAACCAATCAGTTTCCAAACTTTGTCCGTTTATTCTTTATAATATACTAGAGGCCCGGTGCAGGAAGATTCCTGCAAAAAGGGCTTCCTGCAGCTGAAGCGGAGCAGAGAAGGGAGCGAAGCCCATTTAGGCCATCTCACCTCCCTCTCTTCTCTGCAGTTTCACTCCCTTCTGTAGCACTTGGCTTCCTTCTACACTGTCTCCAGTCTTCACTCCTCAGTGCTTGTGTATACAAATTAACCAGCATATTTGTTTGGTTAATTTGCATACTCGCTCTGATTGGCTGGTGGGCATAGTGGAATGATGGTCAATTTGAATGTTTCTCTTTTATTAGTGTAGATTTTAAAATATATTTTTATTGATTTCAGAGAAGGAAGGAGAGAGAAAGAGAGAGAGAGAGAGAGAGAGAGAGAGAGAGAGAGAGAGAGAGAAAGAGAAACATCAATGATGAAAAAGAATAACCAATTGGCTACCTCCTGCACACACCTTACTAGGGATTGAGCCTAAAAACTGGCATGTTCCCTGTCAGGGAATCAATCTGTGACCTCTTGGTTCATAAGTCAACACTCAACCACCGAGCCACACCGGCTGGACCTTCATTATATTTATTAAATCCTCTCTGCCTCTTCCTAACAACCACTTTACTTCAGTTGGTTAGAAGTTCTGGCTAGGCTATAACCAGATTTCTTTATCATCTTCTTTTCATCTTTTTGACTTCTGTTAATATGTGACAGAGTTGCAGATTAATCTTTGTAAAGATAATTTTTTATTATGTCAATCCTTTGATCAGGAAATTTCACTGACTTTCTTTTACTTATAAAATTAAATGCAAGTTTGACAGCCTTTCATTCAAACCTTGGTTTACTTATTCTATCTGATCTCTTTTCTCACCATTTCATATCACTGTTTTTTTTAAGGTTGATGAAATGACTTTATAATGGTATAAATAGCTGCAGTGAAAATTTGATTTCTCTCCATTGCTTCCCTCTTCATGTTTTGACTTATTGACACTTCAAAGAAAGTTCTGGAAGAAGAACATACATGAGGCATATAGAGAAAAAAAATATGGCCCAAAATTATGTTTTCAGCTTTAGAAACTTTGTTTTATAAAGGTACTTGAAAAGAAAAAAAATTAAATGCAATGTAATAATTGTAAATATTCTTTGTCAGTATGCTTTGTTTTTGTATTTATTTATTTATTTATTTATTTATTTATTTATTTATTTTAAGAGAGAAAGTAAGGGAGATGGATAGAGAGACAGAAACATTAATGAGAGAGGAACATTGATTGGCTGCCTACTACACATTTCCCACTAGGGATGGAGCCTGCAACCAGGCATGTGTTTCCTGAGAATCAAACAGGTGACCTCTTGGCTTATTGGTTGATGCTCAACCACTAAGCAACACCAGCTGGCATGATTACTATTAAGTAAACAATAGGCAATTAAAATTAGATTTAAAGAAACTTACAATCCATAGTCCAAATGTATGTATCTTAAATTTAAAAACCTATTTTTACAATGATAAAAACATTTTAATTTCCCATGTAATCATATTTCTGAAAGACATACAGCATTATTGTCACTTCCCAATAATTATGTCACCAACTAAAATTTTAGTCTTTCCTTTTACATCTCAGATAAAATAGATCTTTACTTATAAAGTGGTAGCCATCCTTCTGAGACTGGTTGAATATTAATTAAAGACCTATTGTCAATATTTCATATTTCTATGTTAATCGTGAGGTTTACTATATATGAAATAGTCATAGTACAGTATATCATTCATTACTCAATATATGAAACTTCAAACTTACAAAACTGATAAGAAACTTGTATATTACTTCAAGTTAAGAAAATTTTCCAAGAAATACACTGGCAGTCAGTCACCTGTCCACAAGGGTCCATTAGCACATTTTAAAAGCATAAGAGATAGGAGGATTCTATGTAGTATCTGGAAATATTCTGGCAAAACAGACATTCCTAAGGTTTTATCATGGAAGGAGATGATGAAAGGATAGAGCATGAAATAGGGAAGACGCTGCTAAAATTTGTCCAAATGTTCAATACCTAAAGGCAAAAAGAACTAATCTCTCCATGCAATGCCGGCCTGGAAAGCTATTATCTGACAGTGCACAGCAAACCGCAGGATGATCACCATAGCAATCTTTTCTTTCCTGAAAGCTTTTGACTCAGGCAACTGGAGGATTTGTTTTCCATGGTAATATCTCCAATTCTGTAATTAAAATATCAAATATGATTTAATCAAATTAGCTTTCAGACAGTTTTATAGGATCTCATCAGTCCTTAAATAGTAGGGTACCTGAATAATCATGTTAATAAGTCTTAATATAATTACTGAAGAAAACAATTGTATTTATCATTTTGTTGAAGCAAACCACATTTGTTAATTGGAGTTACAATGCCACTGACAATGGCTGAAGACAAAAACATATGCTGTTAGGCTGGTTCTGAGGATCTGTTTTTTTCCCTCCTCAGTGTTTACCCAATTGGAGCGGAAGAGAGCATAAAGGCCAAATGGGAATCTGACAGTTATGCAGCCAGAAGATGTCAACAAATCAGGACATTTTAACCTAGAAAATTCTGCTCAAAAATTGATGTTATATGTAAAGGAAAAAAAAAAAAGGTTAAAAAAAGCATGAATGAGTTTGGACATCAAAAAATTGACACATACACCTATGTACATTGTTTTATTCCTTGTGAAAATGCCAAGAATGTCATAACTTATTATTGGCTATTTGTTAACAGCTCAGGGTAACCTATCATAGTAGCAGAGATGAAAAGTACTCAACCCAAACCTAGATTTGAGAGATGGGAGTAATGGCTATGAAAGTGGGGTTTAAGAATGGGGGTGGGTGGGTGTGGAGAGATTAACCAAAGAATTTATATGCATGTTATGCATAACCCATGGACAGAGACAATAGTGTGGTGAAGGCCTGGGAAGGGGGGAAAATGGGAGTATCTGTAATACTTTCAACAACAAAGAGCCTATCTAATAAAGAGGGAATATGCTAATTGACCCTCACGCCATCAAAAAGATAGTGGCACCCACAGCCAATAAGGAGGTAATATGCTAATTGACTGCCACACCCTCAAAGATGGCGGTGCCCACAGTCACTAGATGGTGGCACCTAGTCCCCTCAGCCCCCAAGCCATCTAGGGCCAGCCCAAGGTGCAGGCAAGCCTTGGATGGTGCTGCCTAATCACCCAAGGCTGCCCGAGGCTCAAGTAGCCAGGGACAGCTGAGGCTTGCATTGCCAGCAGTGGCAGCAGCAGAGATGTGATGTGGGTGTCACCTTCCCCTGATCACCAGGTAGCCTCCCACCCCTGAGAGGGGCCAGGCCAGGCTGAGGGACCGCCCCCCGCTCTAGTGCATGAATTTTTATGCACTGGGCCTCTAGTAAATAAATAAGAATGGTGAAAATAAACCAACTATGAGGAGAAGGGTGGCTAACAGGAAGATAAGAAATTCTTATTTGCAAACGACGTATTTCCCCAAGTCAATCTGAAACACTATTCCCATATATTCTCTGGACTGTGTGGCACCAAAAATAGGTCTAATGAAGGCCAGTAAGAAAAAAATTACCAAACCATCTACTATTTTTGTAATTGTTATGTCTGTTGTATGATGTGAGTAAATTCTTCCAAGCAAGGCATGCATCCATTGCAGGGCATTTTGTTCTGTCAAAAATGTCCACAGAGACACTTGGCCCATGCAAAAAGATACTTTAAATTAGATCCTGTTCTAAGTGTCCATGGTCACATTTGGTCTTTGTCAAATGGTCCTTGATTTTGGTTCAGTCAAAAATGTCCACACTTAGAATATGTACCAGGGTTCAAATAGCCCATAACATTTATTTATGCTTTTGGTTTACAAGATTAACACATAGAATATATATTATGTTTCATTGGTTCAATAATTGTGTTGTGTCAGTATCGCCAATAATAACCCTTCTTGCCTCGTAGCCTAATGTAATGGCACGAGATTAGGTAGGTGTGGCCAGGGTTCAAATGCTGGAGAAGAGCAAGATTTATATCAACTGTGCAGACCCAGTATATCCATGGGTGTTTTGAACAGAACCAAATATCCAGGACCTTTTGGCGTGGACCAAACGCCTCTATGAACACTTTAAAGGGACCAAATCTTGCTAATTCATGAATCTGCTCAAAGAGCCCTAAAACATAAACTTCATAGCAATCTATAATTTCACAATAAAAGTATAACAACAAGGAGACATATGTAATACCTTAAACAATAAAGAATTTAAATTAAAAAAAATATAACAGCAAGAACAGCAAGCAGTTTTTAATTTTTAACTCTAAGTTAGATGCAATATAGTTATTGAGCATCTTAATGAAGTCAGTTCTATTAGATTTTACAATATTTTTTCACAACAGCATTTCCTAAGTGATGATGTTGCTTGCTTGCACTTGGAAGTTTGTGGAACTTTTGCCCGAGCCTCTTTTGCAGGCCTGGTTTGGATCCCAGTAATGCAGCTGATGGGGCACACAGGGTAAATCACATAAGACGGTTGCCTGCAGTGCTAAGAAGAATAGCAAGTGCAAATGGAGTCAGAGTACTGAGAATGGAATTCAGAAAAACTGCCCAGCTGGCGTGGCTCAGTGGCTGAACATTGACCTATGAACTAGGAGGTCACAGTTCAATTCCCAGTAAAGGACATATGCCTGAGTTACAGGCTCGATCTCCAGTGTGGGGCATGCAGGAGGCAGCTGATCAATGATACTCTCTCATCATTGATGTTTTTATCTCTCTCCATCTCCCTTGTTCTCTGAAATCAGCCAAAGTATATTTAAAAAAAGAAGCAAAAAACAAATCTGTTGTCATTTCCAAGAAGTAATCTTAGACCAGGAATGGGAGACCGGCCCAGGAAGTAGGAGTTCAAAGCCACTGATGTAGAGACTGCACATGGAGTGGCATTGATATTCTAGAAGACTTTATTTTCTTGCTTTACTTTAAATTATTGTTAATATTATAGAGAATACACTCATGAATAAAAATTTAATAACTTCATAGAGATATAAAATGAAATATAAAATATCCCGCCTCCCCTCACTTCTACTTTCACTCTCAGAGATAACCATTGTTAACAGTTTCTTATGGATACTTTGAGGAATTTTCTGCCATATCTTAGTACAGTTTCTACTTTTTAGAATTATTATCATATTTATTATGCAATTATATTAAAAATATATGTAAGAAAAGGAATATTTTTAAAAGGAAGGGATCCCCAAAGTAAATCTAAAAAACAGGCAAAGTTCTAAAAGTTAAGCACCTAAGTAAAAGGAATCATTCATTAGCAATCATTTTTTATTATGTTCAGTGAAAATTATAGTGAACAAATCAGTTAATTAGAACCAAATATAAAGAAAATAAATGTCCTTAAAGCAAACACACATGTGCCTTTCTAATTCTTTTAAGTAACAATGGAATTATATTATAAGCTGCTTTGATACTTAATTTTTTTTAACTAAAAATGTTTTTTGGAGCTATTTCCATGTGAGCCTATATAGATTTACCTTAAACTTTTTGAGTACTGCACAATTTCTATTATAGGAATTTGCTGTAATTTATGTAATCAGTCAAATTATATTTTGTTTAGTGAACCCTAAACAAAATGCTGAATTTTTACTATTTCAAACAATATAATACAAAGTAATTTTGTTTGTTTTTCATATTTGTACAAATATATTTGTATGTTCATTTCCTTTTAAATGCAATTTTGTATCAACTTAAACATTTTAATAGGCATGGAAAATTGTCCTCCAAAGAAATTTACATACATTAAAAGCAGAGGAATGTGTGTCTATTTCTTTAAATATTCACCATCATTGGGTGTTTCAACTTTTTAATCTTTGCTAATTTCCTAGGTAAAAAAGGTAGTATATCAATTTTTAAAAAGCCCTTTGAATTAATTACAATTGAAGTTGATTATTTTTTCATAAGATTCTTAGCTATTTCTGTTCTTTATTTTCTGTTAACATGAGATAGATCATATCAGTCTTCTCTCAAAACCTTCCTGTGGTTTTTCCAAAGTAAAGATCTGGTTCCTAACTTCCTCTCTGACTTACTAATAGGAACTAATTATTGATACTAATAGCTCGCTCTCTCTCTCTCTCTCTCTCTCTCTCTCTCTCTCTCTCTCTCTCTCTCTCCTTTTTCTCCTCTTCCTCCTCCTCCTCTGCTCCAACAAATGTGGTGTTCTTGGTTTTCCTCAAGCATGCTAGACATACTTATGTTTCAGGGCCTTTGCTTTTGCTGTTCTCTCTACCTGGAATCTCTTTCCTCAGTAGCAGCATGGCTCACTTATGGGTTGCTGTTCAAATGGCATCTTTTCAGAGCTCTTACCTTCCCACCATACTGAAAGTATACTTGTCTTCTCCCTGTTCTGCCTCTCTCTATCCAATTGTATAGCACTTGACCTGCTTGAGGCATTAGACAATGTCTAGAAACAATTCTGGTTATCACAACTGGAGAGGACGAGCTGCTGCTACTGCCATCTACTGGTTAGCTGTCAGAGACACTGTTAAACCTCCTGCGATGTACTGGACAACTCCCAATCCAAAGAATTAACTATCTGTTCCGAAATGTCAATACTGCAGAGGTTGAGATACTCTGCTATATATTTTTGTTGGTTTATTGTTAGTCAATCCTCTACTAGCAGGGGTGATATTAAAACTAACAACTGGAAGGGGCATGGGTACTGACCAGAATAGGCACAAGTTGTAAGCAACTAATATAGCCATACAAGGGCCTTCAGCTGAGTGTCAAGCCTTTTAACTAGAATTAAAACTCACGAAGAAGGCTTTTTTTTGTGCCTGCATAATTTTTTAAATAAAATATTTTAAAATGATTCTTAAGTCTATATTCTATGTCAATTTTTGTCTATTCTCTTTCTTTTTTAATGTAAATTTTTGTAGCATTTTATTTTTTTTTAATAATTCTTTATTCAGATTATTACAGTTGTTCCTCTTTTCCCCCCCATAGCTCCCCTCCACCCAGTCCCACCCCACTCCATGTCCTTACCTCCCCCCCCCCGCCCCATCCTCATCCATAGGTGTAAGATCTTTGTCTAATCTCTTCCTGCACCCCACACCCTTTTCCCCCCAAGAATTGTCAGTCCACTCCCTTTCTATGCCCATAATTCTATTATATTCACTAGTTTATTCTGTTCTTCAGATTTTGTATTCACTTGATTTTTAGATTCACTTGTTGATAGATATGTATTTGTTGTTCATAATTTTTATCTTTATATATTTCTTCCTCTTCTTAGAGAATAACCTTCAGCATTTCATATAATACTGGTTTGGTAGTGATGAACTTCTTTATTTTTTTCTTGTCTGTGAAGCTCTTTATCTGACCTTTAATTCTGAATGATAACTTTGCTGGGTAGAGTAATCTTGGGTGTAGGTTCTTGCTATTCATCACTTTGTATATTTCTTACCACTGCCTTCTGGCCTGCACAGTTTCTGTTGAGAAGTCAGCTGACAGTTGTATGGGTACTCCATTGTAGGTAACCACTTGTTTTTCTCTTGCTGCTTTTAATATTATTTCTTTGTCTTTTGCCTTTGGCATTTTATTATGATGTGTCTTGGTGTGGTCCTCTAGATTCCTCGTTTGGGATTCTCTGTGCTTCCTAGACTTGTAAGTCTATTTCTTTCACCAAGTAGGGGAAGTTTTCTGTCATTATTTCTTCAACTATGTCTTCAATATCTTGCTCTCTCTTGAAGTTGTCCCAGAGGTTCCTTACACTATTTTCATACTTTTGGATTCTTTTTTTGTTTTGCTTTTCCAGTTGGGTGTTTTTTGCTTCTTCATATTTCAAATCTTTGATTTGATTCTTGGGATCCTCTAGTTTGCTGTGGATCTCTGTATATCATTCTTTATTTCAGTCAGTGTATGCTTAATTTCTGATTGGTCCTTTCTCATATCCTTGAAGGTCTCATTAAATTTCTCAGAGGTTTCTAGAAGATTCTTGAGTAACCTTACAACCGTGGTTTTGAACTCTATATCCAGTATTTTGCTTTCATCCATTTTTTTCATGTTTCTTTTTTCTTTTTTTAATATATTTTATTGATTTTGTACAGAGAGGAAGGGAGAGAGATAGTTAGAAACATCAATGAGAGAGTCATCGATCAGCTGCCTCTTGCACACCCCCTACTGGGGATATGCCCGCAACCAAGGTACATGCCCTTGACCGGAATCAAACCTGGGACCTTTCAGTCCCCAAGCCGACGCTCTATCCATTGAGCCAAACCAATTTCGGCTCTTTCATGTTTCTTTGTCTCTGCATTTTGGCTGCTTCCTTGTGTTTGTTTCTATGTACTGGTTAGCTGCTAAGTCTCCCTGAGTTGATAGAGTGGCCTTGTGTGATTGGTGTCCTATAAGGCTCAGCCTCCCCAGTCACCTGAGGTGGACACTCTTGGTATACCTCTTTGTGGGCTGTTTGCACAGTATTGTACAATAGTTAACCCTTGATTGCTATTGATATAACTGGGAGGAATTGACTTCCAGACCAGTTGGCTGTGAGGAGCAGCTGTGTCTAAACTGAAAGATCTGTTTTGCAGGAGACACCCTTATGAGGCAGGACTTGCTTCTGTAGGCTTTGGTGCTCACTAAGGCTGCCCCTTGAGTGTATCTCTTATGGATGTGAAAGTTGTAATCTGATATGGTCTCACTCTGACCACTAAGTAAACTGCCTCTTGGATCTCTAAGGAGGTACAAGGTCAGCCACTGTCTGGGGCTGTCCAGCAGGAGCTTCAGAGACATCTGCAGATTCCTCCTCTTTGTATGGGGTTTGGAAGTGTCTAGATGAGGCCCAGCTGTGAAGCAAGGCCACTGCTGCTGCCAGGTAGTAGGCCTTCTTTTGGAAGCTATAGGGCTCTCTGACCCAGCTGCAGTTTATTTAGGAGAAAGAACAGGCCATTCAATGCAAAAGCCTCCATGAACAGCTTGGGTGGGGTTGTAAATTGGGTGGGGCGGGTTCTCTTGGAATCACCAGGGTAGAGCAAACAGTAATGGCTTCCCTGAACCTGAGAACCTTCTCTGCATCCCACACACTGTGTAAGCACAGTGATCTCTGTGAGCATCTCTAAGAGTAAGCTGCCTTCACATTCCTGTCCCGATGCCAGACAGTCTAGTTTCTCCCTATATGTGACTGGGTCCCCCAGAGTCTTGCCCGGAATTGGAGTTCAGAGCAAGCAGGAGCTTGTATCTCTCAGTTTCAAGAGCAGCACAACCAGGTGTCAGCACTTTCCACGCCTCTACACCTCTTACCGGTCTCAATGCGCTTTCTTCACCTCTCTGGTTGTGGAGTTTTCTACTTAGCCAGCTTTCCTGTGGTTTGGAGTGGTAGTTGTGCTGCTGTTTAGTTCTGGTTTTGATGTGGTTGTGAGAGGCAACAAGTATAGGTGATTACCTATGCCACCATCTTGGTTTCGCCCTCTTTTTTTTTTTTAATTGATTAGCAAGTGTTAATTTTATATTAAAGAAATTAGAATTTTATTGTCATTTGTTGAAATTTATTTTTTCTCCAGTTAATTCGTTATATTTAGTCTTGATTTGTAGTATTTTATTTTGTCTTGCAGGATTTCTTGGTTTTTATGTGATCGTAGATATTAATCCTTTTCTTAATGACTTCTGAATTTTCAACTTTCTTATAAAAAGTTACTACACTAAATTATAAAAAAAAGTCATTTTATCTTTTCTTTTAGTTCTTTTATGACTTAATTTTTCATTTATATATCTGGAATTTATTTTCAGATCTTTCTAAATTGCTAGTTTAGTTGTTCCAGCAGCATTTATTGAATAATTCATTTTCCTACAATAATTTTAAGGGATATATTTATTATATTCTAAATTCCTATTTGGGGGTTTATTTCTGAATTCTCTTTTAACAGACCTGTTTGTTTTTTGGCTAATAATAACATTCCTTAATATTGAAGCTTTACACATATGTATGCTGGTGGTCATGTTCCCTCCACATTCATCTTATTTTTAAAAAATTTTCTGGCTCTGCTCATACATTTATTTCTTTGATGAATTCTAGTATTATTTTTTCAAATTCAAAGAGGGAAAAAAGAAACCTCTTTGGATTTTTTTGAGCAATGGCATTGAATTAACATTAAATTTTGGGAGAATCTTTTTAAAAATATATTTTTATTTATTTTAAGGAGGAAGGGAGATGGTGAGAGAGATAGAAACATCAATGACGAGAGAGAATCATTGATCAGCTGCCTCCTGCACACTCCCTACTGGGGATCAAGCCTGCAACCCACACATGTGTTCTTGACCAGAATAGAACCAGAGATGCTTCCATCCACAGGCCTATGCTCTATCTACTAAACCAAACTGGCTAGGGCAAATTTTGGGAGAATATTTTTGTGTATTTTAAAATATGTTTTTATTGATTTTTTATTTTATTTTAAATATATTGTATTGATTTTGTACAGAGAGAAAGAGAGAGAGTTAGAGAGTTAGAAACATTGATGAGAGAGAGTCATCGATCAGCTGCCTCTTGCACACCTCCTACTGGGGATATGCCCGCAACCAAAGTACATGCCCTTGACAGGAATCGAACCAGGGACCCTTCAGTCCCCAAGCCAACGCTCTATCCATTGAGCCAAACCAATCTCGGCTGTTTTTATTGATTTTTTAGAGAAAGCATAAGGGAGAGGGAGTTAGAAACATTGATCTATTGCCTCCTTCACACCCCCTACTGGGGATCAAGTCCTCAAACTGAGCATGTGCCCTAACCAAGAACCTGCGAACTTTTGGTGCATGGGATGATACTCAACCAACTGAGCCACACCAGCCAGGGCTGTTTGTGTACCTTATTGAATCTTTCTATACCAGATCAAAGTATATATCCATTTACTTATATTTTTATATCCCCCAGTTTTCCAACAAATATATCTTAATGTTTTTAAATTTACTACTAAGTATTTTATTTTTAAAATCTGATTTTGAAAGGGAATGCTTTCATTTTGTTTTCAAAGTTACTTTTGTTCAAAGCTTGTTTTTTATAGTGTATCAGCCTCATAAGGAGTGAAAGTGTTTCTTCTTTTTTTAAGCACAGAGTTAAGACAAGCAATTTTAATTTCTGGGCTATATTTGGCCTTGTTGTTGTACCTGTACTGCATTGCCAGAGGAGCATCTATTTTCTGCTGCAAAAATGTCCTTTCCTATCCAGAGCTCTCAGCCCTGTAAGGTTTTAGCACAGTTAGTCCTCTCTTATTGCCACCTATCTTTTCTCAAACTGAAAATGGCTTTCTCTTATCACTCAGTCAACCTTGTGTCTCAGGATCTTTCTCAGTGAGCCAGATCCTGACTGTTCACATAATCACTTTGATATTGTTATAAATCTATATAGTTTTCTTTGGTTTATAAAAGTCTTCCCCTATATTTTGAGTTATTGGGTATTTAAAAATAACTACTTAAAAAAAAATATATATATATATATATATATATATATATATATATATATATATATATATATATATTTTTGACTTCAGAGAGGAAGGAAGAGGGAGAGATAGAGACATCGATGATGAGAGAGAATCACTGCTTGGCTGCCTCCTCATGCCCCTCCCTGGGGATCAGGCCTGTAGCCAGGCCATATGCCCTGACCAGGAATTGAATCATGACCTCCTGGTGCATAGATTGACACTTGATCACTGAGCTACATTGGTGTGGCACAAAAAATCACTACTATCACCAAACTTCTCTGTTTAATTTTTACATTCCATAAAAAATAATATAACTTTGATTTGCGTTTGCAATACTGTAGCTTATACTCAGAGACATGAGAGTACAGGGAAGCTTCCAAAACTCTAGGAGTGAGCAGAACTGAAAACACAACTGAATTTGTCAGCTTGCATACTTCATTCTCATATTAGCAGAAACAGGAATGTCTGCCTCCTGTGGCCTCCCCACAACAAATGGTCCAAAATGGTCAGTTCAGTTTCCAAAAAGAAGTGAGGAGAACAAAAAATCTTTCACGGCCTTTAGCACCAGAGATTTTGTTGTTGTTATTGTACTTGGTGTCTCTACTGAGTACCTGTACTGCATTGCCTGAGGAGCATCTATTTTTTGCTGTGATAATGTCCTTTCCTATCCAGAGCTCTCAGTCCTGTAAGGTTTTAGCACAGTTAGTCTCTGAGTTTATTCTTGAACACATTCAGCCATATTTCGCCACACTGATAGGATGCTAGGCCATTACTAAAATCTACTGGGGTAACTTCCTGCTTCTCTCATGTGCTTTGATCAAAGGTCCTTATTTTGCATATCTAGGTTTTTGAGTTGCTAGGTCTTAAACACAAATCACTAAGAGAGTTCTATTTCAAAGACCTTAGTGCTACTTTCCAATGAAAAATCTTGGACGGAACCACCTCAATCTATCAGTAAAATTTTAGCAATGTTTAGCCTCAAAAAGCAAGTTGTTCTGATCCTACTTCATGTTTTCCCAAGTGGCTTCTTCAGTATGTAAATTTCTCCATACCTTACTTGAGAGGCAAGCTCTGTATATCAAGAAGTCTTTCTCTTTTAAAAATATTTTTTTTTATTGATTTCAGAGAGGAAGGGAGAGGGAGAAAGAGATAAAAACATAAATGATGAGAGAGAATCATTGATCGGCTGCCTCCTGCATGCCCCCCACTGGGTTTCGACCCTGCAACCCAGGCATGTGCCCTTGACTGGAATCGAATCGGAGACCCTTCAGTCTGCAGGCCAGTGCTCTATCCACTGAGCCAAACCCGGTAGGGCCATATATACCAAGAAGTCTTGACAGAAAACATCAGGTTATGAGACTTACCCCAAGGGAACAGGTGCTTGAATATCTAACATAACAAAAAGCAAAGCAGAGATCTCCAAGGGAACTGGCTATAGATACCAAAACCAAGAAATTCTGCCAACTTCTCACTCGGTAATCTACATTCAGCCTCACCTGGACCCTGTTACATATGCAGGCTATCAGGAACCAAAGCAGGACAGAAGGAGGTATGAGTTTTGGGAGAGACAAATAGGAAAGTGAGGAGGTAATTGCCTAAAACAGTATATCTTTTTGGTATGTGGGTGGATCAGCCAGGTGCAAAAGACTAGAGAAAGAATGGCCACTGTCTAGATATAATGAGTCTAGTATGCAAGTTGTTAAAACAGTACACATAAGCTCTCTTATGATTAGAATGTGTCACTTCTTTTCAACCTTAACAGAATTATAAGTCTATCCCCACATTGCTTTAGGCCTCTCATTTACCAACACATTTAGACATCAGATAGACATAAATTAAAGTATATAATTCATGGTACATAAAAATCACAGAAATGCTTATTGATTCCTTAGTTAGGGTAATATATTTTAGCTGGTGCAGTCTTTTATCAATAAATCTTAATTGAATTTTCAAGTTAAAGCCTGCAGGGAAAATGTACTCTAGTTTTTGTGTGTGTGATTTTTTTTTAAGTTTCCAGAAACACTGAGCCCAAATGTTGTGAATGTTCCTTGACTAAATGTAATAGCGTCACTTTGCAACAAAGATGAATCAATTCTCTTAATTTGTTCAAATGAAAATTTTTCGCATATCATTTAAACTTTTCTGTAAAAGTAATTGGCTTTTCTTGTAAACTACATTTCAATCAGTAGAATATTACAGAATGTTAATCTTATTTTTTGAAATGCATTCTAAAATTTCAGCACTAAGTATTAAACCTTTACCTCTGTAATAAACAGAAAGATGACTTGATATATGAAGATGACTGTTCCCTCTAGGAAATTTTGCCAACATCCTTTTTTGTGGAAAATAAATAATGTGTGCCAGATACCTTAATGGCATAGAAGTTGTGGGAATTATCTCAAACTTTAAAAAAATAAAATATCATATTTTATCATTTTAACTTGAGGAAGACAATGGTAGGGCATTTACTTTGGAATTTTAGTTTTAAATGTCTATTTGTATGTAAAATGTTCAAAGTCAATGTGCAACTATTTTCCTGAGATTGGACTTCCACTCATAGGATCTGTCTTCATTGGGTTCCCTCAAAAACCAATTTAGAGACATGATTAAGCAAAAAAAGGAAGTTTATTAATAGGATATTGATTGACTCATAGAATTGTTGGGAGGCCTGGAGAACTAAATTTGATGCAAGGGTCCTAGGAACAATTCTGCAAACCACATGGCACAGTTGGCCAAAGAGGTAACTGCCCCCTGTGTTGCTGTCTTACAGAGCAGTTGAGAAGATGCTGCCAACTCCCAGATCCCATCTAGGCTATTTCTGTGCCAGGAACTTGACCTAGAAACCACGCACTGCTGTTGCTGTCATTTCAAGAAGCCTCTCATGCCAGCCAAAGTGGATTCTGACTGAAGCCTCCTTCCTCTCATTGCTTACTGGTCGAATTCTGGTCAGTGTGAGTCAGAGAAGCCATAGTCATTGTCATATCCCTAGCCTCAGTTACTTGAGAGGCTGAGAATTTTGTTTTCTACATTCTACCTTGTGGAAGCAAGGACTCTTAAAACTGGGAATATTCCAGTATGGTAAAGATGTTTTCAAAATGTGCTGTGTAGTCAGAAAACATGCAAAAAAATATCCATGTCCAATATAGAAAGCAACTTTATTTTACCTGGGAGGAAACTGCAAATCAGGAACTTTCAATGACATGTGTAATGTTACACAGCAAGAAAGGGTCAAGTTAGGCTGTCAATGCAGGTTTGTCTAACTCTAAATCCCATGCCCTTATTCACTACTATTTTTGTGTACACCAAAAACATATGAAGTACATTCTCTCATACATAGAATTTTAAAATAAGAACAGTCCTGCTGCTGTTATCAGAGGGTTTACAGTGTAGTTCAAATGAAACTACGTAGTGAGCATCTTCTGTTTCTACTCATCATCCCTTTCTCCTTCGGTAATGGCCAAGACTTTTTTTTGGAGCCATTCCTCTCCAGTTTCTATGGACCTTGTGGGACCATTGTCACAACATTCTCATTTCATCTTTCAGGAGTGAGCATACAAATTCAGCTAACCAACTCTTGACACCCCTTTGGCCGTGATGATTGGTACAGAGATGGGTTTGTTACTCAAGTTGTGCCAATAAGAATGCTTCCTAGGGCTTTACAATTAAAGTTGGTGTACAAGACATCTTCTGTTGTTGGCTGAATAATGCCCCCTAAATATGTTCATCTCTAGACCATCTGATTAAGGTAAAAGAGAGTTTGCAGACATGATTAAGCTCTTGAGATTATACTGAACTATCTGGATGTTGCATTTTGGGTGGGCCTAGTGTAATCATAAGTCATTTTAAGAGACAGCAAAAGATCAGAATGAATAGAAGGCAAAGTGACCATGGAAGTAGAGATTGGAGTGATGTGGCCACAAACAAGGCAATGTTGGCAGCTTCTAATAGCTGGAGGAGGCAAGGTAATTTGCTTGGATTCTCCAGAGAAACAGAAAATAATATGTAAAGAACTGCATTATGAGGAATGGGCTCATGTGGTTATGGAGGCTAAGAAGTCTCAAGATACTTAGTTGGCAAGCTAGAGAGACCCAGCAGAACAGATGGTATAAATTCCAGATTGAGTTCAAGTCTGAAGGCAGAAGAATACTGATGTCCATCTTGAAGCTAGGCGGAGAGGGGATTCTTTCTTACTTTGCCTTTTTGTTTTATCCAGGTCTTCAATGTACTGAAAGATGTTCATCTCTATTGGTGAGGCCAATGTGCTTTATTTAGTCTACAGATTCATGTTAATCTCATGCAGAAACACCCATACACAAGCACCCAGAATTAATATTTCACTAAATATTTGGGCACTCTGTGGCCTCGTCAAGTTGATGCACAAAATTAGCTATCACAGCAAGAATCAAATTACTATCTCCTGGAACCTCCAGAAGGAATTAGCCTTGACCACACTTTGATTTTAGTCCTGCAGAACTTATTTTGCATTCTGCCTTCCACCTTTAACAGAATAAATTTGTGTTTTTTTATTAAGCCTTTAAGGTTGTGGTAATTTGTTAAAACAGTGACAAGAAAACCAATACAAATTCCCCACTCCCCACGAAAGATGAGAGAAACAGAGAAAGAGACACAGAGAGATCAATAAAGATGATAAAGGTGACAATTGTGATGATGAAGTTTGAAAACCTGAATTCATTTGAGTCTAGGCCAGCCCCATTCCTGCGCATTGCAGTTATTTGGCCCACATATTTGCTTTGAGTATCAAATAATTTGTATTGTATTTCTACTGCCTACAACTGAAAGAGTCTTAAGAACACAATGTATCTACCTCATTTTCAAAGTTTTCAATTTGTGGAATATAAGGGAAATGTGAACATAGGGCAAACAAGTTTCTTCTCTTTCATGCACACAGAGAAAGTAGATTTCTTGAAGAATAAAGGATGTTTTCTAAATGCATTACTGCACATTAACTAATCACATTCATATGAAGACAATATTAAAGGTTAAAAAAAGTTAAAGAAAAGAAAGTAAGTCAATGTTTAATTTATTCAGCACTGAATATAAACTTGCTTATTATTTTTGGATAAAATAGCAAGCATTTAATGCCAATTATAAAAATACTCACAGGGCTCAGGCTGGTGTTGCTATTGGCCCTTGCATGGACGGGTCCTGAGTTCAATTCCCAATCAAGGGCATGTCCTCAGTTGCAGGTTTCTTCTCCATCCCTATCAGGGTGTATATAGGAGGCAACCAATTGATGTGTCTTTCTTACATCAAATTTTCTCTCTCCTTCCCCTCCCACTCTACCTTCCACTGTCTCTAAAAATCAATAGAAAAAATATCCTCAAGTGAAGATTAACAATAATGACCAAAATACTCAACATAGGGAATATAGTCAATAATATTGAAATAGCTATGAGAAGGTTCAGCATAGGGAATATAATCAATAATATTGAAATAACTATGTATGGTATCAGAGGGGTACCAGAATTATTGGGTGATCTTTTCATAAGATATATAAATGTCTAATCACTATGTTGTACACCTGAAACTAATATAATATTGTATGTCAACATAATTAAAAAATAAATTATAATTATTTTTTTTAAAATAAGTATTTAGCTTTTTAATTATTAAAAGTCATTGATTTAATGAGTGAAGTTGTTATCCTGGCCAAGTACCCATTAGTTTTTAGTTTAGGAGAATTAATTCCTCAGAATTATAGTCATGTGGAACTTAAAAAGGAGCAATAGCTAGATCTTTTGGCTTTATGATTGTAGCTCATTACACGAGTAGCATACACTTTTGCATAAGTCATTTTAGATAGTACAATTCTCCCCTGGTTAGGAAAGCATATATTACTTCAGTTACATGTGCAAAGGCAGTCAAACAAGAAGCATAGCTACTTATATACTCTGACAAAGTGATGGTTAGTCTATGTGGAAAATTCATCCTTATTTTCATTTTTGGGGAAGACACATGGAAAAAGGAAACATTCAGAGTTGAATCAGTTTTGGTAATCAAAGGGGTGAAAAATGTTGCAACTGGATTCCCTCTGGCATTTAGACATAGGGAAAAGGTGTCTTTAACTTGAATCCAATAGCAGTTTGAATGTTCATACCAATATTACCTTCATGGAATTTAATTGGTCTGGTGTTATATACCTTTTCATATTTGAGTACAGTTTGTCACATGCCTGACACTTTGCTAAGAACTTTGCACACATTATTTCATTTAATTGTTACAGCAACCCAATGGAATAGGTATTGCTGTTATTTTCATTTTATCAATAAAAAAAAGGAAGTGTTCAGAGATTAAGCATCTTTCCCAATGTCATACAAATAGTGGAAAAGGCAGGACACAATTGGACAGTCATATTCTACAACCTGTAGTTTTACTTCAGAGTCTACTCTCTAAACCAATAATATCAGATCAACTTTGACTTAAAATTATATATGCTACTTTCGTTTCATTTATATCCATTTAGTGTTTTTTCTACTTATGTTTTGAACATGTAAATCTTTATGGAAATACATGATTAACAGCTACCTTAATTAACAGTTTGTTAATTTAGAACTAAATGAGAAAAGATGATAAAGAAATTAACCCTGGGAAGAAATTATTTTTTCATGGAATAATTGGAAGAAAAACAGGACTGGAAATTTGTTTGATTTATGAAGCAGTATACCATATAACCCAACAATTTTGTACCTTACATATGACTAGCGGTCCTGCACGCAAATCTGTGTGGGAATAGCTAGTTGCCACTTGCCTCAGCTCTCTGCCCGCCCTCCTGCTGATCGGTCATTACACATCATGGCGTAATGACCACTCGCATATTACCTCTTTATTACATAGGATGAGTGCTTATGTTCATCAAGTAGATGTACAAAAATGGTCATAACAGCTTTACTCATAATCTCAATATTCTGGAAACAACTCAAATCTACATCAACATGACAGATAAAACAACTATAGTACATTTATAAAATGCAAATTATTCAGAAAACTGCCCCATGCAACAAATTGGATAAATATCACTACATATAAGAACATTTATATAAGGATCAAAAGCTGGAAAAACTAATTTATGGTTATTATGGTCGGGAAAATACTTAGGAGAGGCCTTGTGGAGCTTCCTAGACTGCTGGAAATACTCCTAGAGTGCTTGATGTAGGTGTGGCTACATGAGTAAATGCCCATGTGAACGTTCACTTACTTATAATAAAAAACACTTTCAGAAAAAATAGAAATTTAGAGAATTAATCAACAGTAGGTATGCATGAAAATAAATAAAAGGGAGTTCTTCAGTACAAAATAAATAGTCCTAGATCCTGGTTGGGTAGTTCAGTTGGTTAGAGCATCACTCCGAGATGCTACGGTTTCAGGTTTGATACCTGGTCGGGTCACATACAACAATTAACCAATGGATGCATAAATAAATGAAACAACAAACCTCTGTTTTTCTCTCTCCAATCAATCAGTCAATCAATCAAGAAATAATTCTAAATGAAAGCATGAAAATTCAGGAGGCAGTAAATAGCAACATAAAGGGTCAAATGTGGGTTAAAATTAAGTGTATAAAACACCGAGAGTAATGTCAAATGACATTTATAATATCTAGAATTAAAATAGTTGGCAGCAATAAGCACAAAAGGATGGAAAAAACAGTTAGAGTAAAAATGTTCTAAAGTTCTTGCATCCTTGCATTGTCTAGTAATTTGTAAAAGTACTAATTAATTTATAGTAGACTCTAATAAGTGATCAATGTATGCCATAAACTCCAGAAAAGTGATATCTAAGAAATATAATGCAAACCACAAAAGAGAACTACTATTTCCAGCGGTTATATTTTTAAAAAGTAAAAAGAAGCAGGTAAAATAATGTTAATAATATATTTTCTCACCTAATAATACATCTAAGATTTTATAAGTCAATATAAAAATTAATAATGAGGTTTTAAAAAATCATGTTGAGTCTTCAAAATTGGGTGAATATTTTACCGTTAGAGCACATTTCAATTTGGACTAGCCACATTTCAAATGCTCACATGTGGTTACTAGACAGTCCAGCTCTAATATAGTGGTTTTTAAGGGAGATTCCCCTCTCCCCTCCCTAGAATATATTTGATAATGTCTGAAGTTGTCATGATTGTGGGAGGGTGGGTGGTGCTATTGTTATCATCTGGGTAGAAGCCCTGGATGCTGCTAAACACTCTGTATTACACAGAGAATAGCACCCCCATCCCATAAAGAATTATTTAATCCATAATGTCAATTGTAATTTGGTTGAGAGACCCTGCTCTAGAGTAAAACCTTAAAATAATAATTTAAAAATATATAACTAATAAGCTAATGGTGGGGAGGGAAAGAATGAACAAAAATTTACTTGACTAATTTAAAAGAGCAAAAAAAATGGAAAGAAAAAAATAGAGAAAGGATGGGATAAGTAGAAAGCAAACAGTTGTATTAGTAAAATAGCATTAATTATAAGTGGAATAATATTCTAATTAAAGACTAGGATTGTCAGATGGGGACAAAGTCCCTACCTAAACGTTGCAAAGGAAACATTTTACATATCAGGATGCAGAAAAGTTGAAGGTAAAAGTAGCTGAAAAGTCTAGACCATGAAAACTCTAATCAAAATAAAACCAGTATAGCTATACTAATATTAAAATAGGTTTCAATGCAAGTGTATTACTAGAAGCAAAGAAAGATATTTCATAATGATACAAGTGTCTTCCATCAGAGTGTTAGAACTGATTGATTTAAAATGCCAGATGACATTATTTCACTGATATAAATCTTCCAGTGTCTCCCATTGACCTTGGATAAAGATCAAACTACAATTATGGCTGATAAGAGCCTTCATTAATCATCTGTTTTACTGCTAACATCTCAAGCAATTTCTTTCCTCACAATTTGTGCTTAGGAGTGTTGAAGAGCATGCAATTACTCAAAATTACCCTATTGTTTTATACTCTCTGTGCTTTTGCTCACATTGATCCCTTTTCCTGGAATGTTTTTCTTCATGAAAATCATCTGAAAAGGCTCTATTATCTTTCAAAATTGTATTATGTTATATTCCATCTAAACCTTTTCTGAATGACCTCCACATATAATTCTTCCTTCCTCTGTGTACCTCTATATCTCATAAACACTTAAATACTAGCTATAAAATTCATTTCTTATATTATTCTGCCTTTTCTGATAGTCAGCAGAAAGATATTAGGCCCTTATTAACTTTTGCTGAACTTAATTTATTTGTGTTGGTAGCTGCAGTAGTTTTGGAAAGATACTTGCTATAATCTTATCTAAAGTTTTTACCAATATATTTTGCCAATTAATATAGCCCTTTTAGGTTCAGATAAGATAACTTGTAATTTGTTTAAATAATTATTTCAATGAGCATTTTTAAACTAAAAATTTATTCCCTTGTCATTTTATTAATTTTAATACAGATAAATGGAGTCATGTGAGCAGTTACTACAATTAGTTGCGCCAGTAAAATGTCTGAGAAAGAACATCTATTTATATTGTTCTTTTATAGATTCCTTGATTCTTTTTCACAGCATTGTTAATTTTTCTAGACTGACTTTGTCAAATTGTAATGAGCACATGAATTAACTTGAAAAACTCATGTTTCCATATATTTATAAAAAGTATGAATCTATATTTTTTCTGATAATTTAGAGTAGAATTTTAGAAGTTATCCAATGTAGCCTTATCGACAAAGTGCAATGTTTAGAAAAAACTGCAATGCTTTAATTTTTGGATGCTATTCAGCTGATTCTACAGTTCTTTTTGCTAAACTAAGAAATTAAAATAGCCAAAGTACTTTCTTAAATGAATTGATTTATATAACCAGGCTAATGATGTTTTCATGATTTCAAAAGGGAGGAATTTCAGATTTGTGTTTAATCGACCAGTTAAGGATGAAACCTTTGAATCAAACTGCCTGGATCTAAAGTCAAGCTTTGGGACATCCTAAGTATATAATCCTATGCAATTTACTTACCTCCCATAAGGTGCAGTTATTTTTATATGTAAAATGCAGGTGATAATAATAAATTATTTTGAAGTTTAAATGACTTAATATAGATAAGATATTTAGCATGGTTCCTGCCACATAGTAAATGTCCAATGGAGATGAGCTAATACAAAGATATAGCTAAGTAAAATCAATAAATCATACAGTTAATCAAATGGGTTATTTTACATCATTTACCATGTATCTAAGTACTAATATTAAAGCTACCACTTAGTGAGCACTGTGTTAAATATTTTGTATGCATTACCCCCATTTAAATTCTATGATAATTTTGAGAGTTGACTATAATGTCCTTATTTCATAGAGAAGTTAACTGAGGCTCAGAGAGTATATGTCCAAAGTTATATATTAGTAAGAATATTTTGTCATGGTCATTTGAGCAGACTTTGAATATCAACGATATTTTGGTGCAGCCCATAAAAATAAATTTTTAAACTTTCTGTTTTTCCCACAAATGGAAATAGCTTTATTAAGCTCCTTTCCAATTAAACACACACACACACACACACACACACACACACACACACACAGACATTGAAAATAAAGCAATACAAAAAAGTATACTCATTCATATTCTTACCATTCAAGTATAAGTACTGTTAGTTATTATATTTAGTGAACATATAAAAAGCAGAAAGTAGTTGTTGCCTATTAAATATACATTCTTCCTCTACTACCATCAAAAATCCTAAATAGTCTTAATATCCATTCTCAACCAGGATTTCTTTATCACAAATGTATGTTATCTTATAGAATTTGCCATCTATCTGGGGAGAGGGTAAAACAAATACATAAAATATTAGAGAACAATCAGGAACTCATAATGAGATACCAACTAATGCTTTCTCTGGTTTTGTTTGTTTTGTTTTTAAGACTGTGTACAGATGACCATTTAACAGGAGCAACAACTGTTGACAAACAAGATTTTTGAACTATCTAAAGACATAGAGTTTGCAAGAGGGTTCTGGTCCAGGATGGAAGCTTTTGATCTCACCTCCTCCCACGGATACACCAAGTCTACAGCTATGCACAAAGCATTTTTCTCTGAAAGAAATCCAGAAATTGTCTGAGTGACTCCTATAGATTGGGAGAATGAAAAAATGCCCAAGTTGAACCCACTATAAACCCCACGACAAACCCCACTGCTGGCACAGTCACATATGATTAGGAAGAACTCACAACTCCCAGATTATCCCCGAGGAGTGAAGAGTTTGAATTTGACATCTAGCACTACATCTAGCAAAACTCCTACCTGAGGGACAGCACACCACTACACCCCCAGAACACCTAGTTCTGAAAGCCAGTGGAGCTTGTATCCACACAGCCACAGAGCCAGAGCAACCAGAGTAACAGTTCTTGGCAGGCTGGAAAGGACTCACTGTGGCCGTCCCCGCAGGACGCAGTGCAGAACTGGCAGACAGAAAAGCCCAGTTTCCATCTTGTCCTGTTTGCACATTTTAAAAGCAGCTGCCTGAAGGTCAGGCTCCTAATTCAGCACATGTGAAAATCTGAATGCTTTCACACTTCTTAATGACGTCGCTGTGTTTCAAATGTCAATATGTCATGGATTTTTCTGTATGTAGTTTAGTGACCTCTGCTGGCATACTTCAAAAGGTTATATTGCCGAAACCGGTTTGGCTCAGTGGATAGAGCGTCGGTCTGCGGACTGAAGGATCCCCAGGTTCGAATCCAGTCAAGGGCAGGTACTTTGGTTGCAGGCACATCTCTGGTGGTGGTGGTGGTCCGGGGGGGGGGGGGGGGGGGGGGGGGGGGGGACGGGTAATGTGTGTGTGTGTGTGTAGGAGGCAGCTGGTCGATGTTTCTCTCTCATCGATGTTTCTAGCTTTCTATCCCTCTCCTTTCCTCTCTGTAAAAAATCAATAATATATATATATTTTTTAAAGGTTATATTTCCAGGTACACACACAATAGTGCAGTAGAGGCCTGGGGTGAGGTGGAGCAGGGTAGTAGCGAGGAAATGGGGGACAGCTACAATACTCACAAAAATACATTTTAAATAAATAAGTAAATTTCTAATTTGTAAGTGGTGGGGAAAAGGTTGTATTTGCAGTGATTTTGAGACAAGATTATAAATACTCCCATCACATCTCTTCCCCTGGGACTCTGGAAGAAGGCCTTGCAGCTGTCTCATCAAAAAGAATGCAGTGAGACTGATGCAACAACTTCCAAGGCTCCGACAGAAAAGGCAACATGTTCTCTCTCTGTCTCGTTCTCACTCCCTTTCCCGCCCTCTCTTTGGACCCACTCACTTTGGAAGCCTGTGTCACACCTGAAGTATCACGATAAAAGACCACGTGGTAGAGAGATTACAAAAATGTGCCTGAGAATCCCAGGTGTTCCAGCCTCCCCAGCAGTTTTGAGTCTTCTCAAACCAGTCACCAGATGTGGGATCATGAGCAACCTTCAGAGGATTACAGCTCCAGCCACCACTTGACTGTCTCCACCCGGGAAGCCAAGAACCAAGAACCAACCCAAGAGAGAACAAACTAGCTCAGCCCAGTGAATACCCAGAACTATGAGAGATGATAATAAAATGATTGTTGATGTTCTAAGTCTTTACATTTGAGGGAAGTTTGTGGTACAGTGGTGGATAGCTGGAAATTTTATATATTAAAAAAATTTGTAACAATAGTACAGTTAAGAGATAGCTACAAAAAAATGGAAAGCTTTAAATGCTACATCTTAAAAATAATGGTAACCCAGACAGGTGAGTCACCATAGATGTTTAAGGTTGCTTTTGACTTCTTTTACTACATGGGTCCTTCAATGAAATTGGCACTGAAATTAAAGATAGCCTTGGAAGACACTGTATGGAAGCATCTTTTGAAAAATGAGAAGTAAAAGAGTTAGAAATGAAGTGTGTTGTTGTAAAGTTACACCAAGTGTGCCTGCCCGTCCTGGCTCCCCTTCCAACTTTCGGCCTCTGCCACCTCTGAGACAGCAAGAACAACTGCTCCTCTTCAGCCCATGCAGCGTGAAGACATGAAGACCTTTATGTTGATCCACTTTCACTTAATGAAGAGTAAATAATCATCATTCTATAGAGTTAATAACCGTACCTGTTGTGAATGTGTGTGCTGTTTCCATGTAAAAACCTGGGTCATCATCCTTGCCTAGTATTCATCTACCTTTTGCTTTCTCCACTTACCATTCAATGCTCTGACTGGGCACTGACGCATTTACTTTTGTTAAAGAACAAGGGCTTGCCTCTCTGTGTGCAGAGAAGCCAATACTATGACATCAGCTTTTGAGAAAAGAGAAGGCTTTTATTTGCAAGTCGACTGACAGGGAGACAGGATGCAGGATGCTGTCTCCCCAATGCAGGGTTCAGGGCAGGTTTAAGGGGTTTCAGCTTCCTGGACAATGTATCCTTCCCTCCTGAAAAGGATCTGGTGCTGAGTTTCTGGTCATTTCCAGGCCCTTTGGTTTCCCTGAAGGGAGCAGTAAAGGGTTCAAAATGTTACCCATTAAAGGTGTTCAACAGTGTTACTCTTAAGTGGTATATTCAAGGTTTAAACTTTGGTTCTGGGTCTTGTTAGAAATAGGATAGGACCAGTTTGAGCTGGTTCTGTACTTTGAGGTGTAGGAGTTATGTTTTAACTTTAAAAAAATCTTTATTGATTTTAGAGAGGAAGGGAGAAGGAGAGAGAGAGAAACATCAATGATGACAGAGAATCATTGATTGGCTGCCTCCTGCACACCCTCTATTAGGGATCAAGCCCACAATCCAGGCATGTCCCCTCACTAGAAGTCTAACTGTGACCCCCTGATTCATAAGTCAATGCTAAACCACTTATCCACACTGACAGGGCTATATTTTAACTTTAGATTGATTTCTCCTTGGACATAAATGTGAGCAATGGCAGAAGGGATCAGCAATTTGATAAGGGGTATTGTGCCCACCAGGATGTCTATGGAATAGATTCCACTTTTTCTGCTGCTATGGCTGAGTTGTAACTGTAGCCTGGGAGCTGTGGAAAGGTGCTGGTATGTCCCACAAAATACAGCCTTTAGATAAATATGCAGACAATCTTGGATGAACTTGTCCATAGTGGTCATGAAGTGATTGTTCTGACATCTTCTGCTTCCGTGTTTGCTGGTCCCAACAAATCATCTGCTATTAAATTTGAGATTTACCCTATATCTTCAATAAAAAATAATATCATGGTGTGTGTTTTCACGTACCTGACCAAATAAAGGGACATATGGTCTACCAAAAGACACATTTTGGATGTTTTTTTTTCTCTTCACGACGTGTTTTGGAAATTGTTTGATTTTATTGAAAAGCTCTGTAAAAATATCATTTTTAATAGGAAGCATAACAAAACTACAAGAATCATTCTTACAGATGCCATCATTCCCTGTGGTCAGTTGCTGGCTGACTTACTGAAAATACCTTTAGTGTAAGCTTTCTGCTTCCTTCCTGGTTAGACAATTGAAAAGTATAGTGCCCTAACAATATTGGCAGCCAAACCCAAAGTTTTCTTGTCTTCACTACAGTATCTCATTTGAGATCCCAAGATTTGACAGGTAGAGCATAAAAGAGAATTGCTTATTGCAGCAGTTGTTCTCTGCCATGCACCAAACCTGTACGAAATTCCAGGAAAGATGTCTCTATGAACATGGTTCTTGCCATCATAGCTGCCTATCAAAGTGATCTAAGAAAAAATGTACACTATTATTTAATAAACACCATGAATTTTGTATATTTAATAAATACCAAATAATTTCTATCACTTCTATCTAAAAACTGTTCATGTTAAATTACAGAATAGCCCATCCAGTGTGGTTCAGTTGGTTGAGCATTGTCCCATGCACCAGGAAGTCACCAGTTTGATTCCCACCCAGGGCACATGTCTGGGTTGCAGGCTTGGTCCCCAGTAGGAATGTGCAGGAGGCAAACAATCAATGTATCTCATCCATCAATGTTTCTATTTCTTTCTCATCTCCTTTCCTCTATCTGAAATCAATAAAAACATATATTTTTAAAAAATACAGAATAATTCTGTGAATATATAGGATATTCCTTATGGAAGAAAGAATCTATATACTGTAAATTGATATATCTTTAAGACATAAATAAAAAGAAATCATACTTTACTGAACTATTAAATGATTACTTTTTTTTTTTTTTACTGTAGTTTGATAAGGCCACAATTTATTCTTTAAGATTGTGGTGATCACAGTTCATAGTTGCTAAATAAATAATTATTTTTTGTGTTAATCCTCACCTGAGGATATTTTTCTATTAATTATGTTTCTTATAGAGAATGGAAGGGATGGGGAGAGGCAGAAAAAAAGAATCACATTAATGGGTTGCCTTCTGCAAAATAAACATATGGGACTACATCAAAATAAAAAGCTTCTGCACAGCAAAAGAAACCATCAACAAAATAACAAGAGAGTCCACTACGTGGGAGAAGATATTTGTCAATGATAGATCCGATAAGGGTTTAATCTCAAAATTTATAGGGAATTCATACAACTTAACAAAAGGAAGATAAACAATCCAATTAAAAAATAGGCAAAGGATCTAAATAGACATTTCTCCAAAGTAGACATACAGAAGGCCAAAAGGCATATGAAAAAATGCTCAATGTCACTAATCATCCGAAAGATGCAAATCAAAATGACAATGAGATATCACCTCACACCTGTCAGAATGGCTATCATCAACAAATTAACAAATGACAAGTGTTGGCGAGGATGCGGAGTAAAGGGAACCCTCCTTACCGCTGGTGGGAATGCAGACTGGAGCAGCCACTGTGGAGTTTCCTCAAAAAATTAAAAATGGAACTCCCATTTGACCCAGTGATCCCACTTCTAGGAATATATCATAAGAATTCAGAAACACCAATCAAAAAGAATATATGCACCCCTATGTTCACAGTGGTGCAATTTACAATAGCTAAGATTTGGAAACAGCCCAAGTGCCCATCAGCAAATGAGTGCATACAAAAGCAGTGATACATTTACACCATGGAATACTATGCAGCTGTAAAAAGGAAAGAACTCACCATTTGCAACAGCATGGGTGAACCTGGAGAGCATTATGCTAAGCAAAGTAAACCAGTCTGAGAAAGATAAGTATCACATGATCTCATTCATATGTGAAATTTAATGAAAACAAACAAACAAACAAACACTGATGAATAAAATAGATCCAGAGACATAGAAGTATGGAACAGACTGACGAATTTCAGAGAAGAGGCAGTATTAGGGGTGGATGGGAAGGGAGTAATTAACTGGGGAACTTATATGCATAACCCATGGACACAGACAATAGAGTGGTGAAGGCCTATTGGAGGCGGGGTGTGTGTGTGTGTGTGTGTGTGTGTGTGTGTGTGTGTCAATGGTGAAAAGAAACACAAAGTGGACATCTGTAATACTTGCAACAATTAATATAAGTTTCAAAAAACCTGTTTTGATCTTATATGCGGTTTAAACTTGATTACACTCACACTGACGAAAACATTTATTTATTTATTTATTTATTTATTTATTTATTTATTTATTTATTTTTAAAAAGAGGGTGTTAGGGCTGTGAAGGAGGAACGCATGGGGCCAAAGTGGTAAGAAAGTATAAATTTTGGGGCTAGATGATGCTGAGCCCCCAAATGGTGCCAGCATCCAGGCATTGGGAGTCAAAGGTTTTAAAGGACTACTATTGGAAGGCTTTTTCAGTGAAAATCTCTGGACAGGTCTAGATGCTGGGAAAGTCTGGAGAAGAAAGATAATAGTCTCAGCAAGTGGAACGTGGTGTAAGCAAAAGGGAATGTCAGTTGTGAAATGGTCTAACGGTCAGTTCCCAGGAGAGGGGGTATTGATTCAATTATTTGATCAGATCTAACAGAGAAGAGAGATTGGTTGCTTCCTGAGTTTGTCCTGACCTGAAAATGAACCCAAAACTTTAACCCAAAACTTGGGTATGTGCTCTGACTGGGAATGGGACCTGCCACCTTTTGGTGTATGGGACAAGGCTCTAACCAACCAAGTCACACTGGCCAGGGCTGATTAACACACTGAAAAATCCAGCATCTTGGATTCCTACTTCACAGACTTATGAGAATTAAGTGGCTCAAATTCATTGTTGAAAATAAACTGTATCCCTCAAACCTCTCTCCCCATTATCCAGTCAAGCAGTCAAGAATCAGACAAACAAGACCACTCCTCTTAAGCTCCCCCCCACCATAGGTTATGTCATTACTGAAGAAAATGGATCAGGAAGAACAAAGTACCCTGTTTCCCCCAAAATAAGACAGTGTCTTATATTAATTTTTGCTCCCAAAGATGCTCTAGGTCTTATTTTCAGGGGATGTCTTATTTTTCCATGAAGGATATGGTACACATTTATTGTTAAATGAAAATAAAGGAAATTTATTACCTGTATACGGTACCGTAGTACGGTAGTTGTCAACACAAACCAGACAAACTATGAATCCTACAGTATCAAGAATTTACTCATTTATTCAATGACAATCATTTCATCATCTTCTGGAACATCATCATAACTGTCATGCCCAGACTTCATGATCCCCAAGGACCACCAATGCAATAAACAAGAGAGCCTCTTCCATGCTAGCATGGGCTCTGTCCCACTCACAATGACCCCATGGCAGAAGAGAGCAAATTTCACCAAGCCCTGGGGTTTTACTCTGGTGGTGATGTCACTGCTTTGGCTGACCCTGATTGGGCTAGGGTCCAGTTAATGGAAGATAACTCCGCCCTGCCCCACAGTGGAATCAGGAGTTTTATCCTCGCCCTACCCTGTCCTCTCAATAACAATCCAATTCCTGAATTTCCTGGTGAATTTCTTGTGACTCTATTTCTTTCAGAATCAGTAGACCAAATCTCTCACATTTAGCAATAGCATTCTGAGACAGAGCCTAGGGAGGCCTTATTTTCGGGGGGATGCCTTATATTTCACTCAGAAGGAAATCTGTAAGTAGGTCTAATTTTCGGAGGATGTCTTATTTTTGGGGAAACACAGTAGGTGGTGGGAAAGGTCTGGGTTTCATTTATTCCTTCATTCTTAGGCCTAGTGTTCAAGCTTTGGACAATTTATCATTATGTCTTTTCTCTGTTTCCTAAGGACTTACCTGAGACTATAAGGCAGCACTGATGAGGCTCTGAAGCAGTGGATATATGCCCAGAGTTGAGAAATAATTCTTGCTCAGCTTTTCACAAAATGCAAGTGCTAGCTATTGTTTTTAGCTGCCAAGGACACCAGTCACATTACTGGCCAGTTTCCATCACACTTTTTTTCTAATGGCAAAAGCTTTTCTATCCCTGAGCATGAGGCCCAGCCCAGGTCAGTCACAACACTTCCCCCTCTGCTGAGGTAAGTCATGTGATCCAAGTCATACTATTTCACCAGATGGAGATAGCAAGGAAGGCCTTGCTATCTCAAGCTTTGGAATACTGAGAGTTAGAAGGCCAGTGAGCCTATTTCTTATCTTGTGGAGAACGTTTGTTTGTAGTGGGAGATAATAAAATCCCCAGAGAGATAGCAGAGATTAGAAATACAAAAAGATAGGGAGGAGAGGGGGAGAGAGAGAGAGAGAAAGAGAGAGAGAGAGAGAGAGAGAGAGAGAGAGAGAGAGAGAGAGAGAGAGAGGAAAAGAGAGAGGAATATATATATATATATATATATATATATATATATATATATATATGAGAGAGGGGAGAGAGAGAGGGAGAAGGGGGGAGGGAGAGGAAGAGGGAGAGAAGAGGGGAAGAGAGGGAGAGAGAGGGAGAGAGAGACATCAATTGCTGTTTCCAGGTCTGAGATTCTAAAAGCTGACACTCCTCAGCATGTTAGTTGATGAAAGATTCTGGGCAGGGAGTCTGCCTCCTCAGCTGGGTATCACACCTCACAATCTGGAGCGGATAGCAGCACCTTTCAGAGAGTGTCTTATGTAAACAGTTCCTGCAAACCCTCCCCCCCCTCCCCCCCCTTGTCTGTGGGCAATGTCCTCAGCTCACATCTCCCAGGAAAAGCAACTCTTTTCAGGTGCAAAGGAGTGTACTCTCAGGGGAGACATTCACTCAAGGGAACCAAATCTGTGGAAATTCAACTCCTGTCTACCAAGTGAACAATCTTTTACATAATTAAACAAAACCTCTCTTTTTATATTTATATTTGCCTTATAGTCACATAACAAAAAAATGCAAGAGCGTTATCAGAACAAAGGAGCTGTTTGTTATAAATTTGTTGCCAAAAACCATTGGTAGCTTTGATTTTTTAATTTTTTTTAAGTTCCTATTCTTCTAAACCGGGGTAGCAAGATTCAGCCCTTGCTCTAGGTCAAGGTATCTGTACCTTTCTTCCTCCTGGCAGTCTGTGCAAAAAGCTCTTCACAGCTTACCTGCTACAAATGGGGGAGATAAGGATATAATACCTTAATCAACAAAGAAATTAAAAACAAAACAAAACACAAATTGGAACCTAACCCATAGGGGCGGTAATGCAGGTGCCTTTCCTTCCCGCTTTGCTCCCAATATCACACTATTCTTCCTGTGCAGATCAGAAACCATGAATTGGGCTTGCCCTGTGAGGACTTAAAAAGGTAGACCTGAAACAAAGTAAAATGCCAGGGAAAGAAATAGAAATTGAATTGAATTAATCTGTCATGAATTGGGTTCAGAGTGCTGTGACTGATAATTGTGGCACATTCTTGGAGGCAGGACAGAGCCTTCTGAGAACAGGTTCACGGATAATGCAGATTAGGGCCCAATGCCATGCAAACAACTCTGTTTGGGTGTAGTATAAGCCCTTTGCATTTATGGCCCCGCCTATTCACGTTGCTGCCAAGTAACAGCTGCAATCTTGACCAACTCCGTTCAACATAAGTTTTCACAATAGGCCTCTCTTCCCTAGACCGGGCCCCACTCCTCTTTCTGTTTTGGGTATTAAAAGCATAAGGGGGAGTTTGATCTACAATATGACTAGATATTACACAAGATAGTTTTGGTATTATTTTCATTCCTATGGAGGGATGGACATTTAAAAGAAAGAGCAGTGATAATCATAGGTAGGATTGTGTTAGAAAAGATGAGCTGCAATAGGATGAAATTTCAACTAGAGAGTGAGAATTAATAGTTATCCAGCTGTTGAAGAGGCTAGAAGCAGACACTGGGGTTCAGTGAGATATCATAGGTCCCTCGCATGGTTAGGAATGTCTAGTCTAGGGCATTGAATTCTGCTACATCCTATATAATAAAGAGGTAATATGCAAATTGACTGTCACTCCAACACAAAAGATGGCCATCCCCATGTGGTCAAAGATGGTTGCCCCCAGGTGAACACAAGATGGCCTACAGGGGAGGCAGTTGGGAGAGACCAGGCCTGCAAAAGGGGGGCAATTGGGGGGAAACTAGGCCTGCAGGGGAGGGTAGTTGGTAAAGGGACCAGGCCTGCAGAGGAGGGTAGTTGGGGGGGACCAAGCCTCCAGGGGAGGGCAGTTAGGGGGAATCAGGCAAGCAGGGGAGGGCAGTTAGGGGGAACCAGGCAAGCAGGGGAGGGCAGTTAGGGGTGACTGGGCTGGCAGGGGAGGGCAGTTATGAGTGACAAGACTGGCAAGGGAGGGCAGTTAGGGGTGACCAAGCCTGCAGGGAAGGGCAGTTATGAGTGACCAGGCTGGCAAGGGAGGGCAATTAGGGGTGACTGGGTCACCAGGGGAGGGCAGTTGAAGGCAACTGGGCCTGCAGGGGAGGACAGTTAGGAGCAAACAGGCTAGTAGGGGGGGGCAGTTAGGGGCAATCATGCTGGCAAGGGAGGGCGGTTAGGGGTGACCAGGCCTGCAGGGGAGAGCAGTTGGGGATGACTGGGCCAGCAGGGGAGGGAAGTTGGGGGCTACCAGGCCTGTAGGGGAGGACAGTTAAGGGCGACCAGGCTGGCAGGGGAGGGCAGTTAGGGGTGACCAGGTTGGCAGGGGGGAAGGCGAAGTTAGGGGTAATTGGGTCTTCAGGGGAGCAGTTAGGCATTGATCAGGCTGGCCAGGGAGTGGTTAGGGGCAATGAGGCAGGCAGGCAAGTGGTTGGGAGCCAGCAGTGCTGGATTATGAGAGGGATGTCCGATAGGCTAAAAGGGCAGTCAGACCTTTCTCGAGGGGTCCCAGATTATAGAGGGTGCAGGCTGGACTGAGGGACACACACCACCCCCATCCCCATCCCCTGTGAACAAATTTCATGCACTGGGCCTCTAGTATGATTATATTAAATATTGTCATCTTGGAATCTCAGTTTGTCACTATTATAGATTGGCTCATATAACACTCATTCCCTGTCTTTTTCTTACCTAACTCTATTATAGCAGCTGTAAAACCTAAAAATTTAATTTCCCAGCCTCTCTTGAGACTAAAGTGCCCATGTGACATGATTCTGGCCAATGAGAGTAAACAGATGTGACCTGTGGTTTTGAGGCCTGGAAGCACTGACACCATTTAGTACAGTGTGGCAGCAAGGATTAGGATGATGAGAGCAAGATAAGGATGACAGACCACAAAAATAGAAAGAGCCTGGGTGTCCAGTGGCATTTCTGAGTCATAGCACTAGCCTGGAAGCTAGGCAGTAATTTTCTATTCTTTTAAGCCAGAGCTTCTCATCCTTTTCCATATCCTAGCACACACAGAAATGATAACAATTATATGCCACATGTAGGTAGATGGACGAAGCTGCTCAGTACTGGAGACAATCATTCACACCTTAAATACCTACTCCAAATATGAAATGATCACTATCTTAGCTTTTAACCATTTGAAACTCTCAGAGAATTTAGACGTAAACCACTTTTAGTTGAGGTTTTTCTTTCCCTGAAACTGAAAACATTCCTGACAGTCAAGTTTGAAAAAAGTCTTAGGAGCCTCATCCAAGGATATTTTTCCATTGATTTTTAGAGAGAGTAGAAGGGAAGGGGGGAGACATAGAGAAACATTGTGAGAGAGAGACATGTCCATTGGTTGCCTTCCCCACAAGCCTTGCAACCCAGGTACATGCCCTTGACCAGAATTAAACCTGGGACCCTTCACGTCCACAGGCAGCACGCTATTCACTGAGCCACACTAGCCAGAGCAAGGAGGGATGCTTAGATAACTGCAAGTTGTGACGTAAAAAGCAAATTGGCCTCTGTATGGTAAAAGTGGAAGTGTGGCATGAAAAGAGAAATTCTGTTAAAGGAGAGGAATTTTTGATGTAAAGAATCTGAGGATTGCTCATTAGGATAAGAAGATCAAAGTAATGGCTCTGCAGGTGGCTGGCTGATGGAATGGAGATGGAGGTCTGCAAGTCCAGGAGGGAAATAGGAACTAAGGGAACGGGAGCTAAGTTGCCTCAGGATGCAGAACATATTGACGTAGAGGGATGTATTGTAGGCTTGTGTATTGGAGGAGAAGGGAGAAATGGCTGCTAAATGAGAGCTATACTGCTGTGAAGTGGGGAGGGGACTTGGAATGAGGTTATATGCTTCAAATGATTAGATTGTTAGAGAAGGTCCTCACTTATTGTCAAGAAGTAGCATTGGGAATTCGGGAGAATAGCCTTGCCGTACTCCTATACCTCCCCCTTTAACTTTTCCCTTCTTCTGGGTAATTTAGATCAGGTTGTGGCACTGCAGATAAAATATATAGATGAATATATTTTTCTAAGCCTCCTTCCCTAATGACAAAGATTTTCTCCTTGACCAAACTATTCAGTCTCTGCTGAACTGTTTTGCAACTGTGCCTGACCTTTGCACTTTGGTGTTATTCTCAGCTTTGCCTAATTTTAGCAAGAATCCTGGTAAATCAGTTGAACTAGAATCTCTCATCTTCCATATCTGATTGTTCTCATCATTTAATTGCGTTTCTCATCTGCCATCATTCCCCAGCTGACATCTGATTATCCTGGCCTGCCTTTAGCAAGAATTCTGTTAGGATGGTTTGGCCAAAATCACCTCTTGTTTCCTCTAAGTAATGACCCTCATCCTGCCCCTTGGCTATAAATTCCCATTTGACTGTGCTGGATTTGAAGTTGAGACTACTCTCTCCCCTCTGCAAGACCCCACTGCAGTTTCCCTACACTCAGTGCCATGATCTCCCTTAATAGTCTGCACTACTGTCTTTACCAAGTGAGATAAATAATGTTTTCTTTAATAATTTGTGTAATATTTATTCCCTCACACTTATTAGGAATTAATAATCAGTAAATAATAATAATAATAATAATAATAATAGCCCTATATAATAAAAAGCTAATATGCAAATCAACTGAACTACAGAATGACCGGTTGCTATGATGCACACTGATCACCAGATACTCAATGCGGAAGCTGCCCCCTGGTGGTCAGTGCACTTTCACAGGGGGAGCACCGCTCAGCCAGAAGTTGGGCTCATGGCTGGCGAGCGAAGTGGCAGTGACAGGAGCCTCTCCTGTGCCTCTGCAGCAGCGCTAAGGACCCCTCAGCGGACATCTCCTAAAGGGTCCTGGTCTGTGAGAGGGTTCAGGCGGGGCTGAGGGACAAATGTCATCCACCAGGCCTCTAGTTATAAATAATTTAGGTATTACAGATTATTGAAATTGTAATGTACTAGATGTCTGATACCATTAAAAATAATCTACAATGCCAGGACCAGTTTGGCTCAGTGCATGGAGTGTCGGCCTGCGGACTGAAGGGTCCCGGGTTCGATTTTGGTCAAGGGCATGTACATTGGTTGCAGGCACATCCCCAGTGGGGGGGGTGCAGGAGGCAGCTGGTCGATGATTCTCTCTCATCGATGTTTCTCACTCTCTGTCCCTCTCTCTTCCTCTCTGTAAAAAAAAAAAAAAATCAATAAAATATATTTAAAAAAATAATCTACACTAATAAAAGAGAAACATGCAAATTGACCATCACTCTGCTACCCCCACCAGCCAATCAGAGTGAGTATGCAAACTAATCCAACAAAGATGGGCAATTAAGGAGATTATTTTATTTAAACAATTGCAATGGGGAGGAATGCTCAAAGGAAAGGGAGGGCCTGGGATTTTATAGAGGCAGATAAACAGTGGAGTCATCTGTCATAGGGGAGTTAGGAGGAAGGATGGAAGCATCTTGGAATGTGAGGGGCCAGGATTGTGCTTTCTGGTTAGCCATTTCCTGGAGTACAAAATGCAACAAGGCTTTCTTAACCATTGCTGTTCAAAGACTGAGCTCAGATAAAAGAATAAGAGAAATATATAAATGTAGCACTTAATGACAACTTTTTACTAAACTCTATGCCCATAATTCAAACTCTTTAACATGAATTAAAGACAAAACTGATTATTCTATGTGTTATCCTAAAATGAACTACTGTTAAATTTAAGGAGAATGAAAAAGTAGGATCATCCTCAGAGCTACATTTAAAAAAAAAATAAATATATTTTATTGATTTTGTACAGAGAGGAAGGGAGAGAGCTAGAGAGTTAGAAACATCAATGAGAGAGAGTCATCAATCAGCTGCCTCTTGCACACCCCCTACGGGGGATATGCCCGCAACCAAGGTACATGCCCTTGACCGGAATCGAACCCAGGACCCTTTAGTCCCCAAGCCGATGCTCTATCCATTGAGCCAAACCGGTTTCGGCCTCAGAGCTACATTTTAAGAGAAGCCAATATGTGATACATATCTATAAAATGCTTAAAGTTTTTAACAAGCTTCCCAATAAGCCGGTACAAAATGTCACCTGGGCAGAAATATGTGTATCTACCAACAGCTATGTGGCAATGGGTAGATACCTGGAGAACAAATACTTGGAGATAAGTATTGTTAATTAGGACCTCGCCCTGAGGTACCCTTTCCTCTCCTAGATTGTCTTTCTGGTTGTTATGCGCAGACTTCGTGATCCCCAAGGACCACCGGGGAGCCGAGTCCGATGCAATAAACAAAAGAGCCTTTTCCATGCTAGCATGGGCTCTGTCCCACTCATGCCAGCAGCATGTCGGAAGAGAGAGTGAATTTCGCCTAGTCCAGGGGTTTTACTCTGGTCAGTGGTGATGTCACTGCCTCGGCTAACCCTGATTGGTTGGGTGAGGGCTAGAGTCCAGCCACAGAATGGAGGATAACTCCGCCCTGCTCCACAGTGGAGTCAGGAGCCCATCCTCGCCCTGCCCTGCCCTCTCACTGGTCATTTGGGTAAGATCCTCCCCTGACTTTTTCTCTCCTGGTGTGTAGCTAGTCAAGCAGTAGAATTCTCTCCATGCTCCCCTTTCCCCCCCAGCCCCCCCCCTTCCATCCCTGTTGCTTTCCTCCCCACTCCCCCCACACACAGATACTTGGTGATACCTTGGTGAGACCAAGAAATCAGTGGAGACCTAGACCTTGAAAGGATACCCCTGGAAAACTGCTGAATATTCTATTGAGATCTTCCCCTGGGATCTCCCCTAAAATCTCCATTCTTAAAACCCTCAGGACAGGAGACCCAGTGGCCGGAGCCATCCCCCCAAGCAAGGTACCTGTCACCTTTAAACCGAACACCCCCCCTCCCCCACAACACACACACACACACACACACACACACACACACACACACACACACTATACCCCTAGAGAAGAACAGGGGGGCTGGAAAGAAAGCCATATCTGGTTTCCATAAAAGGGCAGGAGACATGGGACAGGCCCTGATTGGTCAGCCTGAAGAAGAAAGCAGTTAACTCCTTCCAAGAGGTTAAAGGAACTCTGGTGCTGACCAATCAGTGGAGATCACAGCCCTGGAAGAACACACCTGGAAAACTGCTGAATATTTTACGGAGCATCCCCTGAGACCTCCAGCTAAACTCCCTGAAGACAGTGCAGCTCTCTCTCCAGAGGACTCTGCCCCCCAGGCGCTATTTCTTCTGTTGCCTCTGTAACTTGTTTTCTGAGCCCATTTCCTCTACAGCTCACTTCTACCTCTGTGACTTTCTTAACAAACTTTCTCCTATAGTTTGAGTCTTGACTCTGAATTCTTTCCTAGCCAGACCTCAAGTACCAAGGTTGATGAACCAAGGTTCGTCTGACTCCTGGTGCTGTTTTCACCACTAACATAGCCATGCATTTAGCTTTTTCTTTACAGATATATTAGTAACTCTTCCACCTTGGAAACTGAAAGCCTGAGAAATGTATGTGCTAATATGGTTAGAATGATATTTTAGATAGATTTGTCAGGCTGCAGTGTGGGATTTAAGAAATACAAGACTGGATCAGGCAGACAAGCTAGAAGGGAGTTATTGAGATTTTCTAGGCAGGAGATAATGAATATCTGAACTAGAAGGCTGTACACGTGTGAAGCTGTGGTAGGCAGTTAGACAAATATAAGCAGAGCAAGGATGATGGGCTGGGCACCAAAGGTCACAGTAGAAAGCCCCAGATGCTTAGCAAAGGACTATAGGGTGGGACCTCACCCTCAGAGTGACCTTTCCTCCCCTAGCATATGCTGGTCATGTGGTTTGAACCCCTGACCTTTCTCCTCCCTAGAGATAACATATTGCCTCAATTGTATTCCAGCTCCAGGCCCAGAAAAGCAACAAAACCAGACCAGTGACCCCACAGCTGACCTCAGGACCAGCTGGGTTGGATAAGGATCCCCTGGAGAAACCAAGCAATCAGTAGTGATCTAGACCTTGAAAGAAAACACCTAGAAAGTTGCTGAATATTTTATTGAGATCTTTCCCTGGGAACTCCCCTAAAATCTCCATTTTTTAAAACCCTTAAGACAGGGGACCCAGTGGCAGGAGCAGGCCTAGCCTTTCTCATCCCCCTCCCCAGGCCCCCAGGCACAGCACCTTCCTCACTTCTAAACTTCAAGGGACCTTCTTTTACCGCTGTAGCTGTACTTGTTTCCTAAGCCCTTTTCTTCCACAAATTACTTATTATACCTCTGATTTTCCAAATAAATGTTCTCTTATTCTTTGAGTCTTGGCTCTGAATTCTCTCCTAGCCAGAACTCGAATTGCTAAACCAAGATCCTATCTGACCCCAAAGTCTAACACCTGGTGCCATTTCACCACACACAACAAAGCCAAAACAGGAAACATTTCTCTGCACCCTTACTGGAACTGGGTATTATTTTCTAAATCTGCTCATTTGATATTAGAACAATGTTATCTCAGTGTTTGGATTTCAATGTCTTTTTATTACTAATAAAAATAAAATTATCACTTTATTAATTATTTTGTTTACCTACCATTCAATTTTTAAATTTTAATTTTTCTTGCATAAAATACTTTAAATTTAAATGAATAAGAGATTTAAACTACCTAGAATTAACCAACAATGGTAATAGGGACATTTAAACATACAAAAACAAATAGCACCAGTTGAAAGTCAAAGCGATCCTATTTTACTTTAATGAAATGCAATCACTTTGTTCTGACCTTCAGCTTTGATTTACACAAAGTTGCCCGGGGACAAATAACTGACTCAGCATAGACCAAAACATTTGTGTTGTAAAAGAGTCCAAAAGGCTAATTCTAAATAAATTCATCCAGAATACAATCAGTTCCACGGTTCACAAAAATAATGTTTTTTACCTGTACATTCTTTCATTAATTTTTTTAAATATATTTTATTGATTTTATACAGAAAGGAAGGGAGAGAGATAGAGAGTTAGAAACATCGATGAGAGAGAGTCATCGATCAGCCGTCTCTTGCACACCCCCTACTGGGGATATGCCCGCAACCAAGGTACATGCCCTTGACCGGAATCGAACCCGGGACCCTTCAGTCCCCAAGCCGAAGCTCTATCCATTGAGCCAAACCAGTCCCGGCTCTTTCATTAATTTTTAAAAAATTATTTTCAATTACAGTTTACACTCAATATCTATATATAAAAAGCCAGCAACTTGAACACTGTAATGACTGGAATGACCGGTCACCATGACGCCCACTGTGGCCAGTGAACTCGCCTGATTGGGGTTGGGGCAGCTGGCCAACTTCCCATGGCCCCTCCCCCCAGCCAGTCCTGCTCCCAATCAAGGGTGGGGTGGCGAGCCAACCTCCCTCAGCTGGCCCCACCTCTGGTCATTCCCCCATAACGGAATAGGGGGTGGGACTGGCTGGCCAACCTCCTGCAGCCCTTTTCCCTGGCCTGCCTCATTCCCCAGGGGAACCTATCACCTTGATTAGCCCACAGCCCCTCCCCCCAGCCGGCACCCCTGTTAGCTCCCTTACCCAAATAGGGAGTGGGGATGGCCTGACAACCTCATGCAGCCCCTCACCAACCTGTCTCGACCCCAGACTCGCGCTAGGTCCCGCCCCCCCCAAAAGGGGCCGGGCTAGCCAGCCAACCACCCAAGGTCCCTCCACCTGGCTACAGGCCCCCAATCGGCCCCACCTCTCCATTTGAGGGTGTGGCCTGCCGACCCACAGCACCTCTCCCTGGCTGGCCCCATCCCGGATCAGCCCCACCACCCTGATTGGCCCTCAGATGTTATTGCAGTGATGTGCAGAAAAAATTTCTTTCCATAGACCCAAAGTTCTTACATTTCAAACTTAAATTGGAAAGATATATAAATGGCATATAAAAATCACTTTACAAATTATTTTGTCTGGAGTCATTTCTTCTCTTTCATTGCTCTCAAATACTTGTTGGTATGAAAATAATATGCAAGCCCTATGGCATGTAAAAAGAATTGTGCTTTTATCATATCTTAGCCTTCTAAGTTAAAAGTCACACATTCATCAGCAATCATTTTGAATTTTACTTCTTTTTTGTGTAAATAACAAAAATTAAACAGTTCGCTGAAGCTGGTTTGGCTCAGTGCACAGACCGTCGGCCTGCAGACTGAAAGGTCCCAGGTTCGATTCCGGTCAAGGGCATGTACCTTGGTTGCGGGTACATCCCCAGTAGGGGGTGTGCAGGAGGCAGCTGATGGATGTTTCTCTCTCATCGATGTTTCTAGCTCTCTATCCCTCTCCCTTCCTCTCTGTAAAAAAAATCAATAAAATATATTTTTAAAAAATTAAACAGTTCTTCTAAGAGATAGATGGTGCATTCAATGAAATGTTAATTTTCATTCTATGAGTTGTTTTAAAATATGTTGCTTTAAAATGAATCATGAATAGACTTTTGATCAATGCAGAAAAATTCATGCTTAGTTGAGCTTTCCTTAGCACATGTGAGAGTGACATTTGAATAATGGCTGTAATCAATATCTGAAATACCTTTATCCCCAGCATTGCCTTTAACATTTAAGATTGCTTGATAAACTGCAAAAATTGAAAACAAAACAAGAAACAAAATCCAACTTAAGCCTTATCCCAAGCAATGGGAAATTATTGAAGTCACAAAATTTAAGAAATTATAACAATTCTTTAAACTATCACTAATTGTACTGAAAGTGCTAGCCAGAGCAATCACTAATTGTACTGAAAGTGCTAGCCAGAGCAATTAGACCAAAAAAATAAAAAAAAAAAAAAAAAAAAAAAAAAATAAAAGACACCCAAATTGGAAAGGAAGAAGTAAAATTACCTCCTTTTATAGATTATATGATCTTATATGTAGAAAACTCTGAACATTTCACACACAAACATATTTTAACTATGAATGAATTCAGCAAAGTAGCAGGATACAATCTCAACACAAAAATCAGTTGCATTTCTATACACTAACAATGAACAATCTGAAAGTGAAATTTCAAGAACAATTCCATTTCTATCATATAAAAAAGAATAAAATACTTAGAAATTAAGTAAAAAGATGAGAGATTTGTACAATAAAAACTCGAAAACATTGCTGAAAGAAATTAGAGAAGAAAAATACATGGAAATACATTGCATGTTCATGGATTATACTAGCATGTCTATTGTAAAAATGTTAATATTACCCAAAGCAATTTATAGACTCAAACGAATCCCTTTCAAATTCCTAGCAATATTTTTGCAGTTTTAGAAAAACTCATTCTAATTCTATATAATAAAAGCCTAATATGCTAAGTGTCTGGGTGACTGGTCAGCTATTCAACTAATCAAAGGATAATGTGCTAATGATACTCTAAGGCTGCTCAACTTCTATGACATGCACTAACCACTTCGGGGCAGACGCTTTGATCAGTAGGTTAGCTTGCTACTGGGGTTCAGCCACATCCTGGAGCCCTCCCACAGTCCATCCCTAGCTGGCCAACCTCCTGCATCCCTCCCCAGCCCTGATAGTGCACTGGTGAGATCCCTCGACCTGGCCTGCACCCTCTTGCAATCCAGGACTCCTCAGGGGATGTCTGAGAGCTGGTTTCTGCCTAATCGCACAGGGGATCGGGCCAAAGCTATCAATCATATGGACATCCCTGAGGGCTCTTGGAATGCAAGAGGGCACATGCTGAGCTGAGGACCCTCCCCCCATGAGTGCACGAATTTCATGCACCAGGCCTCTAGTATTTATATAAACTCTCAAGATACTCCAAATAGTCAACATACTTTTGAAAAAGAAGAACAAAGCTGCTTGACTCACAGTTTCTGATTTCAAAACTTTTTATAAAGTAGCAGTAATCAAAACAGTTATAAAGACAGACATATTGATCAATGGAAAAGAATAGAGAGCCCAGAAATAAACCCTTTCTAATATGGCCAAATGGTTTTTGACAAGAGTAACAAGACCTTTAATATGAAAAGGACAGTCTTTTCAACAAATGGTGCTGGGAAAACAGAATATTCGCATGGAAAATAACAAAGTTGTACCCTATCTAAACACCATATACAAAACTTAAATAAACTGGACCAAAGACCTAAATTTAAGACTTAAAATAATAAAAATCTTAAAGAAAACGTATGACAAAAGTTTTGTATCATTGGATTTGGTATTGATTTCTTGGATATGACATAAAAGGCAGAGGAAAAAAATAAGTAATAGACACACTGCATTTTATGAAATTTAAAAAAATGTGCATCAAAAGACACTATTAACAGGGTTAAAAGACAACCCACAGAATAGAAAAATATATTTGCAAATCATATATCTGATAAGGGATTAAAATCCAGAACACACAGAGAAGTTCTAAAACAATAAAATAATAAAAAGTCAAACAACCTAATTAAAAAATGGGCAAGGACTTGAATAAACATTTCCCCAAGAAAAATACACATTTTCAACAACTCATGAACTAAAATTGAAGTGATACAAAGAGGATTAGCATGGTCCTGTGTAAGAATGACACACAAATTCATGAAGCAGTCCATATAAGAAAAACAGAAGCCAGTCATAAAGTACAAATAATGAATGATTCCACTTATATGAGGTACCTAGAGTAGTCAAAAATCATAGGCCCTGTCCAGTTGCTCAGTGGCTAGAGTGTTGGCCCTTAGACAAGAGTCTTGGGTTCAATTCCTGGTCAAGGGCATATACCTCAGTTGTAGGTTTGATCCTGGCCCTGGTCGGGGTGTGAGTGGGAGGCAATCAATCAATGTCTCTCTCATGTTGATGTTTCTCTCTCTCCCCTCTGACCTCTATTTCACTCCTACTAAAAATCAATGGAAAAAAATATCCTTGGGTGAGAATTAAAACAAAACAAAACAAAACATGGAAACAGAAAGTAGAATGTTGTTTTCAGGGACTGTGTAGAGAGAGAAATGGGGAATTAATGTTCAGTGGATATTCAATTTCAGTTTTACAAGACGAAAGATTTATAGAGATGGATGGTGGTGATGGTTGCACAATGTTCTGAAGATGTTTAATATCATTGAACTGTGTACATAGAAATATTAAGATAATAAATTTTGTTATGTGTAGTTTTACCACAATAAAAATAATTGAAAGTAAACCCACTTTAAGTAATAACTATTCCTAAAATTTCTCAAAGTTTTTTTTTTTTTTTTTTCCATCCTGAAACCATGTTTTGTTTTTTCCTAGCACCATACTGTCTAATATGGTTGGTATGACCTGAAGAAGTCCTATAGGAATGCTCTTTGCTACTTATCTCATAGAGGGGAAGCATGAAGAACATCTAATACTATTTGCCAAAGTTGGTTCTGGCAACTTGAAATGGATTCTGGTTCCCATTGCTGCAAGAACTAGAATCCTTGGTACCTTATAGATACTGACAGGGTACCAGGATATGCTACCCCCAAATATGACCCTTTGAGCACATAGATTATTTCAATCAAAAGGTTATTGCAAACCAAAAGATGCAGAACAATATAATAAATTTAATTTCTAAGGAGATAAATTAAATGTGGCAAAATAATTGCATCTGAGTAAAAGGTAAATGTAAGATTTTTTTTATACAGTCCTCTAACTTTTCTAGAGATTTAAATTAATTCAAAAAAATAAAAATGTATTACTAAAATTAATAACATTGACAACTTAAAAAAAATTTTAGAAAGCAGATGTAATTTCCATGAAGTGAGCAAGAATGGAAGAAGTCATTAAGCTAGGGATTGTCAGACTTTTTCTGAGCCAAATAGTATTTTAGGCTTTGCAGGCTTTATGATCTGTTGCAATTACTCAACTCTGCTGTTTTAGCTTGAAAGCAGTCATGAACAATATAAAAATAAAGGAATGAGGCTGTTACAATAAAACAGGCAAAGGATTGGATTTTGCCTGGGTGGACTATAGTTTGCCTACCCCTGTACCTATTAGTCTATAGTATGCTTGACACTAAGGATGTTGTCTCCTTATTTGTCTCTGTTTTTCTGGTAGTCCTATCCTATCTTGGCTCATGGCCTTTGTTTCTGAAGGTCTTCCTGCTATAGGTACTGCTTTTCTCTCTTTGTCCCCTCATGCTGGGTAACTATTAAAGTGGTTTTAATGACCTCTTGTAATCTTGATCAAATCACTTGCTACTTCTGTTCATAACCTTTTAGTTATTACCCTTAATTACTAATAATTACACCAGCTGTGACTACTTTGTAAGCTTGCTGTGAAAATCAGAAGAGCTTTAATATTATTTCAAGTGAAGGACCAAATTGACAGAAATTTCCATGAGGCCATAGGAAAGAATTTATTGTGCCATTTTGCTGGGAGCCCTGTTGGAATTTAGTTGTAATCCCTCTAGAGCGAATGATTTAAGAGTTTATTTTCCTTTACAATCTTATTATAAGTCCCTGACAAGAAAGAACTTGATAACATGGTTAAGAAAACAAAACAGAAGTGAAAGAAATTATAGAACATTAACAAATTCTCCCATATGCCTGATAACCTTTATGTTTATTCTCCCTGCCTCAAGATTTATTTGTCATTGATCAATTAGAAGTCATCTTCTTTTTCTCTTAATTGCCATGTTATTTTGACTATAGGTTGAATTATAATAGTTTCTGGGCATATAATTTCTATATTGATTTTCCCAATGGGAATAGTTCTGCCAGCAGGAAAAACATATTAATCCCTGTGTTTGCCTATATGAATCTCCTTTTACTCTACTTCTGTAGACAATTAATGCCCCCTTTTTATGGATATATTCTTTATTTAGCTATATTGTTGCAGAAGACAGGAGAAAACCAAGCAATGCTTAAAGAGGTGGAGTTATACTTTATTATACACTAGTGGACTCAGAGAAAAATGTCTTTCAAATCCTGAGCACAACATGGAGGAAGTTGTCCCTTTTTATGTCTTTTTCAGTCCTTTGTCTCCCAAATATGGGGTTTTCCAGTCTCCTTTGCAAGTTCTTAAAGAGCCCTATGTGTTGGGGCTTTGAGACCTCAACCAAAGGCCTGGCCTGGTGCCAGCACTGATAACTTCTTCTAGGGAATGCTTATGGCCTCTCTAAAATGGGAGTAAACAGCCTTGCAGGACCAGACAATTAAAGAGGCATTGACTAGATTCAGATTGCTAGCCCCCCCCAAGTCTCTTTTACCCCATCAATATTAATATATTATTAATAAAGTATAGTCAAATCTTACAGATTTGGCAGGAAGTCTGTTTTTATGGTGACTGCCAATAAATAAATTATAAATAAGTACATAGTTTAACACTTTAAGGATAATCTTATTTACCCAACAACCCAATTCTCATGAGATCACTCACTGCAACACTCTGTACTGACAATTGTAAATAAATAAGTTGATATTTTCTTATAGCTGCATTTGAGGTTGGTGGCATCAATAGCTATTCTGATTATGTAAGATGGTATTTTAGGAAATCTCTTAAGCATTACTACTCCTTGTAATTTCTTCACTTGAGCTTAGGTATCCTGCTATTGTATTTTTCCCATGTGCTCACGTTTGCGTTATTTCCATTGTGATAAACATCTGCATTCATCTTTATTTTCATTCTCTCCTATCTCAGAAGATAAAATGTCCCTACAACTGCCCAACCTATAACAATCTGGCTTCTGCCTATCCTCTACTTCCTTCACCCCATGAATGAAATTATCTTTACTATAGTTTTGATACCCAGTAAATTCTTTTTAATTTTAATTTTACTGAATCTCTCATTTATTTCTGATTGTTGTACAGGCACTTTTCAAAACTCTATCCTCTGTGATCTTGACATTATTTATTCTGATTCTAATCAAATATGCCTAACCAATTTTGTTATTTTTCCTTCACAGGCTCTTCCTCTTTTGCCTATAAATCTTTAATTTTGATTATTTCAGAGTGTCTTCCTGTCTAAAGGTCCTGCTTTTCTCTCTTTGTCCCTCATGTTGTATAAACATTAAAGTGGTTTTAATTACTTTTGTATGCTGACTTTTAAATCTCTATGTCAACCATTATCTCTCCTGAATTCATACTTTTGAAGACCAACCATGCAAATAATGTAATGTAATCATCACTTATATAACTAACTAGATACCAGTTCTCAAATATTGGTGATGTTTTGGGATTTTACACTATGGAAATAATTATTTTATTGACCAAACTTTAAATTTCTCAACCATTTGTATTAGGCATATTTTTTCATGTTAGAGATAGCTGCCACATAATCTTACTCTTTTGAATATTTTTTATTTCATTAGATATGTGGATTAAAAAGAGAAGAAAATTAGATACTTATTTTTAAATGTGTGAGGAATTAAATAAATATACAACTGTAGGTAGATACGTTACCTCAAGTTTCTCATTTCAATGTCCAGTATTCTTTTATGCATCTCTAGATATAACTATACTACAGATGTTCCTCTTTTAAGATTGAGATTATATCCTAACGAACCCATCAGAAGTTGAGAATATCATACATTAAAAATGTTTTTAATACACCCAACCTGCTAAACATCATAGCTGAGCCTCACTTACCTTAAAGTGCTCAGAACACTTACATTAGCATACAGTTGAGCAGTTACCTTGAGTTTAATCTCACAAGTAATTGCCTTCCTCTTCTCACCAGAAATAAGATATAAAGACAGGCATTTTGTTGACATGATGGCATAAGAAAACACATAATATAATATCCAAAAACTGGCAACACAGTACACTGTAGAGTATTGGTTGTTTACTCTCATGATTGTATGGCTGACTGGGAGCTGTGGCTTTAAACTGCTACCCAGCATGAGAGAGTATCATACTGCATTCTGTTAGCCCAGGAAATGATCAAAATTCAAATTAAAGTTTCTTCTGAATGCATATTGCTTTAGCAGTAATATAAAGTCAAAAAATCCTAAGTCAAACAATTATAAGTCAGGGACTGTCTTCAGTTTTATGTCAAATAAGCCTCTAAGTTAAAATATTTTGTCTGTAACAGAAACCCTAACTCATACTGGTTTAAACAATAAAGAAATTTATTATCCCACATATCAGTAATTCCAGAGGTAGAGTGGACCGCAGGGTTAGTCTCTTTACTGGCACAAAGACTTAATTTTGTTCCATCTTTAAATCTGCTTATGTCCTAGTAGGGGATATTCTATGATTGTCACTGTGATTTATTTTTAGGAATGCCATCAACATAATCATGCACATCTCCAAGTCAGTTGTAACCATTAGGTTCAGACAGCAGCACTCAAAGAAAAAGAGACACAATTTTGCCCTGTGGCTCTTTTGTAAAAATAATAAAATTTCCTCGGAACCAACTTTCCTAATACTATCACGATATATCACCACAAACCTAGTAGCTTATAGCAAACACTCATTTATTACTTCACAGTTCTGTAGGACAGAAGTCCAGGTGGGCTCTACCAATTCCTCTGCTTAAGGCTTCACAAAACTAAAGTCAATGTGAAGGCTGGGCTGGCCTTCTGACTGGGGGACTTGAGAGGAAAATCTACTTCCAAGCTCATTCAGGTTGTTTGCAAAATCCAGTTTTCTGTGGTTGTAAGACTGAGGTCACTGGTTCTTTGTTGGCTCTTAACTGCGTTTGATTTCAGCTCCTAGGCTGACTAGGTTCACCAAGGAGCCCACTTGAATCCTTCTCGATCTTCAAATCTCTCTGACCTTCCTTTCTCCCATCTTTCTCTTTTTAAGGGCTTGTGTGATTAGATTAGGCCTACCCTTTTTTGAAGCCCAACCAAGCAAATAATGTAATGTAATCATCAGGGTGATATCTATCATTTTCATAGGTTTCAGGGGTTAGGATATAACATTTTTTTTTTTTTTTTTTGGAGGGAGATAGCATTTTAGAATTATGCCTAAGATAGCCACAGTTGGGTCACACGCTCTTTCCTGAAAGAATCATTGTCAAGGGGGATGAATTTCCATAACGCTCTCATGAAGTCTTCTGGGATGGAATGACTGGGGGATAAACCACAATATATGTTATGTACTCACATTACAATGCTTCTTTGAGAATTGCCAAATGGGTTGCCATATTCTTTCTTTACTATATATGTTTTTCTTACAAAGAATACTATCTTATTATTAGTACTCTACTTTCCTCCTCATTTTCCATAATGTGTAATACATGTTGACTTGGATATTGGTTAAATATTATTTTGGGGGAAGAAAAAAAAGAGGCTTTTTGAAGAGAAGCCTAGCATTTGAGAACAAAAGGAATCTGTTTTTATTACCCTATCATGGTAAACAATCTTAAAAAGAGACAGCTGAGTAATTTGAGCTAATGGATCAAATTTAGAATTTCTTACAAATGTTTATGTAAAACATTTAGAATTATAACCACGAACAACTCTCTATTAGAAATCACTGCCTATTTAGCATTACCATTGATAAGGTATTTATAGACTCATTAACCTTCAAAGATCTACAGTATTGCTTTAAGAGTTCTTCTCCAGGAATTGTCTAACTGCTCTCTCCTCCTCAGCCCATCTTTTACCTCACTATAGTTTGTTGAAATGTAAGGGCAGTTTGGCTCTACAACATGTCACTACATTAATATCTAGTGTAGCTTGGGACAGTCTAGCTAATAACGTAGATGTCATTTTTTTTCCTCCCCTCCTTATATGTGGCCTTCCAGGGGTATTCCTTTTGCCCAAAATGATTTTATCTAAAGAGAACTTTTCACTCAGTAAGAGTACCTACTAGTAAGTGGAGATTCACCCTATTAGAATCTCTTAAACAAAGACCGACCACAGTTGATTGTACCATCTGGCCAGAGTGTGCACTCTGTAACTAGGCAAGAGTTCTCCGAGAATCCCAGCCAGGGGTTGGGAGATGATCCAGGTAAGGTGCACATTCTGCTTGTTTGGCTGATGTGCTGTCTTATATGCCAAGATATAGCTCAAGAGCTAATACACTTTATGAACTGTAAATAATTTCAGAAAATGAAGTTATAATGAAAACATTGGATAGATATGGTATTTTTGCTGTAAATATGGCATTTTTAGCAAGTAAAAGGTCATTTGGATGCTAAATCAGGTAGATTCTAATCATTTTCTATTGTTTCTAGATACATTTTTTTCATTGTTACATATGAGAAAACTAAGATCCTAATTGTGCATAATTTGCCTAAGGTAACCAATAAAGTAAGAAAAATTTATACTGTTGAATTTTTGGCTTGCCTACTTACCACATTTTAAATATGGATAATGAATGAAATCACCAGACAACTTTATTATGTTACAGAGTTTTATTGTATGTTAGTAATACTAGAGAAATGTTCATTTGATAGATATTAATGTCTAACTTCTATAAGTATTTGATGTATTTCACTGTAGAGAGTGCTATTTTCTTTGGGTTCCCTAAGTTATTCACCCAACACTGGAATTCTGATTACTCTTCATAAATAAGAACATAAAACATGTTATATTGGAAATATTATACTCTCAATAATTTTTATGGTTATATAATAGGTATAACTATTATTTAGGTATAACTATTTATAAAAACAAATTATTTTATTTGTGAATTGATAAAGGGATGAATGACTTTATTAGCATAAAATTGGTGAAATTGTGCCATCTAGTGTCCTTTAACAAAAAAACTGTATTAAAAAATTTTTTTTTTCTGTTCCCCAAATTTTAAATGTTACTGATTAAAAATGAGTCTAGGAAACTATTTTTCCAATTCCTAAGTATGAAAGATAAGCAATATGCCTACAAAATAAAAAAAAATAGGGCACATGTTACTGGAAGAGTGTAACAGAAGAAAATTGTAGCTAATCCCTAGAAATTAGTGTGTTCATTCCAAACATTTGTTTACTATATTTAGTATAACGTTTTCTAGGGAGTGTGTGTATTAATGGGAAGGAGAAATAAGAGAAGTATGAGACCAAAAAACACTAAATAATGAGATTCTTGGTGGCTGGTGATGAAATGAAGAGAAGATCTTCTTTTTCCCTTTCGGAACTGTTATTTCCTGAAATGTTGCAGATCAGTTACAGCTGACAGAATGTTCACCATCACAGAAAACTGTCACTCTGGCTTCTTTTTGCCTGCAGCAGGCACATGGAAGCAGCTACAGCACATGTGTCAAACACAAGGCCCGCGGGCCAAATCCGTCCCGCCAGGCCTTGCAATGTGGCCCGCACCGCGCTGTCATCACTGCACTCCGATGCGTTTCCATCACAATGACAGTTTATGACTGTTCAGTAAACCATTCGGCCCGCGATTTAGGCTGGATTTTAGATTTTGGCCCCTTCTCTGATTGAGTTCGACACCCCTAAGCTACAGCTTTGAGAAGGGCCATGGAAGGCAGGATCTTGAGGACTCTGGCTTCAAGATTGTGGTCCTCTTCCTTACCTTTCCCCTGTCTACCATATTGTCAACCTAGGCCCTATCCTGAGAATTGGGGAAAGTAGAGGTTTTTGTATGTGTGTGCATGCATGTTTTCATAAGAGGAAGAAGAGAGGAGTTGTGAGTTATGTTAGGGTAAATGGAAAATGTGAGGGAGAAGGTAGAGAAAATGAAAAATTATAGTTCAGTGTGCTGGCAGCAGAGATTAATTGACAGAAAGTTTTGAAGTTACTTTTATCTAGGTTTGGTCTTTTGTGACTTTGGCATTACCTGGTTACTTTTGACTACTTAATTTTCATACATTAAAAAAAAGGTGGGCATGGAAGAAAAATCAGATAAATACAGGTAGCTTTTAAAATAGTTAGTTTAAAATAGTTAGTGTGCAGAAACAAAATGATGTAACAAGTATCAATTCCTTTCACCACAAAACTTTAGGAAGAATTTCTGCAACTACCTACCTGTATATTGGGACATATGCAGGTCATTTGTATTAATTATTATGCCTGTTCAATTAGGCTAAAGATCTCTTTTATCTGGTAACCTTCACTTAACTGTTAATCACATATCATTTTGTGATTTGTATTATTTTCTTGAAAATTTTTGTATCTTGAATTGCTACTAATATTTTTAGGACCTGTGTCTACAACTATATATACAGTATATCCATATTTACATAAGTGTAAATGTTTTGCAGACCTCTCATGTTTTATTCATAGCGGGCAATTGATAAGTACTGGTTACCTGGTTTTCTGGATTCAGAGGAATTTTCTTTTATCCCAGTAAAAACATGTTATCAACAAATCTTATATATAGTACATCCATTGAAAGAAAGTATATTTCATAATTCTGAGATTTCACAAACGCTCATGTAACTTAAGGTATTTATTTTATTTTTCATTGTAAAAAAATACAGAACATAAAATTTAATACCTTAAACCAGTCAGTTCAGTAGTTTTAAGTACATCCATATTGTTGTGCAATGGAACTTTCTCATCTTGCCAGAGTGAAACTCTGTATCTATCAAACAGCAACTCCCCATTTCCCCTTCTACCAGTGCCTAGCAACTACCATTCTACTTTCTAAAATTTGACTACTTCAGATGCTTTATATATGTGATATCATACAGTATTTTATCTTTTGTGACTGGATTATTTCACTAAACATAATGTTCTCAAGTTCTATTCATGTTGTAGCATGTGATAGGATTTCATTTTTAAGGTTAAATAATATTTAAGGTAATTTTTAAAAAGTACTTACACTGGCCCAGATGGTGTAACTCAGTGGTTGAACATTGACCCATGAACCAAGAGGCCTCCAGTTGGATTCTTGGTCAGGGTACATGCTCAGGTTGCGGGCTTGATCCCCAGTAGGGTGCATGCAGGAGACAGCTGATCAATGTTTCTCTCACTGATGTTGCCAATTCTCTATCCCTCTCCTTTCCTCTCTCTCTCAAATCATATTAAAAATAATAAAATATTAATGAAAACATTTAAAAAGTACTTAGGCCCTAGCTGGTTTAACTCAGTGGATAGAGCATTGCCTGAGGACTGAAAGGTCCCAGGTTTGATTCCAGTCAAGGGCACATGCCTGGGTTGTGGGCTCAATTCCCAGGGTGCGATGTGCAGGAGGCAGCCGATCATTGATTCTCTCTCATCATTGATGTTTCTATCTCTCTCTCCCTCTCCCTTCCTCTCTGAAATCAACAAAAAGATTTTTTTAAAAAGTACTTAGATTGTAGCCAGCAGACTTATTTAATCAACTATAGGCCCAGTGCATGAAATTCTTGCACGGTAGGGTACCCAAGCCAAGCCAGCACTCAGGGCCAATCGGAGTCTCCTTGCTGCAGGCCAAGGCCTTCCTTTACTCTGCACTGCCCCCTGGTGGTCATCGCACATTATAGCGAGCTGTTGAACTCCTGAGGGGACAACTTGCATATTAGCCTTTTAATATATAGGATGTGAACTATAAATCAATTTAATATGGTCTACATATAAAACAGAAAAAAAACCCCACAGCTACATATATTTAATAAAGTGCTGTACAATGCTGAGGCAAAATTCCAACAATTAAACATCTTTTAAAGCTACAATAAGCTCTTTTGTGATGTTATGTAAGACAGTAGGTTTTAAAACTGTCATGTACCCTGCTTATGTGTCTCTGGATCTAGGGTGGTGAAGGCCTGGGGTTGGGTGTGCGGGCAGGCTGGTGATAGATCCTCCCTTTCTCCAACTGATGGACAGAGAATGACACAAACTCCACCTGCAGCCCGGACATTCCTGAGCACCTAACCAGGCACCTTATATGGACTGTACATTGAACCACCAATCCGCACCTGCCAAATACCCTAAGTCCCCAATTCCTAAGCCCCTAGGCCCCTAATCATGTGCCTTACATGAAACCACCAATCAGCATGTGCTGAATGCCCTAAGCCCCGTCCCTTCCTTTTCCTCCCCTCAAAAGGCGTGTTCACCCCCGCACGTGTGCTCTCTCTCCTTGGAAGGTAGCCTGGCAGGGGTGTTCTCCACCAATAAAGCCCGTGTCCTGGTATCCCAGTCTCCGGCCCCTCTGTTTCATCTTTCCGCTGGAAGGGCTAATGGGGGAAGAAACCTACTGGTTTAGGGGAGCGGACTGCACTTTCTTAATGCCTTTGCTTTGCTTTGTAAACAGCCATGAATCAATGTTGCTTTTGCCTGGCATCTAACAACAGAAGCAGCGTCTAGTTACCTGCACTTGTATTACTTGAGTTAGTTGGTGAGCTTATCCTCTCCTTTCCCCGCTCCCCGTTTCTTGTCACCAGACATCCTGGGTTTATCTAGCAGTTTCTTTCTTTCTTTTTTTCCTTTTTTTAAAAAAAAAATTTAAATTCTTTATTGTTTAAAATATTACATAAGTTTCCTTTTCCCCCATTAACCTCCCTGACCATGCCTTCCCCACCCCCATCCATTGATTATGCTCATAAGCATGCAAACAAGTCCTTTGGTTGATCTCTTACCCCCTCACCCCAACCTCCCCCCCCTCCTCACACACACTTCCCTCATAGGTTGGACAGTCTGTTTGATGCTTCTATATTTGTTCATCAGTTTATGTTGTTCATTATATTCCACATATAATGTGATATGCGGAATATAATGAATGAGTGAGGTCATGTGATATATATCTTCCTCTGACTGGCTTATTTCCTCTCTAGCACAGTTTCCATTACCGATGGGATCAAGTCCGGGGTGCTTCTCTGTGAGTGGAGGGGGCGGGGTTTGTAGTGTCTAGTAGGGGTCGGTGGTGAGCTTGGCAGAACCCAGGCTCTACCTTGCGCTAAGGCTTATCTTTTCATTCACAGTTTTTGCTAGTCCCTTCCATGTTGCCCTAATTCATTTATTGGGGAAATGCATCAGTCAAGTTAGCTCTAACTCTTTTACACTACCTGGTTTTCTAGAGCTTTTCTGAGAATCTGGGACCCACAGCAGTTGACCTAGAGAGCTCAGGGTGGGGCAAGTGGGCGGGCTCAGCGCTGTGCGCATGCTCCCTGGACACTGGGGGGTGGGGGGTTGAGCCTTCAGCCTTCCTCCGGGAACTTCCGGGCGGGGCCAGCGCCGGAAGCACAGGCCTGGAGACTAGGCCTTTAATCTCCCGCCAGGGCAGGGAGGGGAGCCACCGCGTTCAGCTGGTGGACAAGCGATTGTGTGAGATGTGTTAAGTCCGTCAGCTCCCCGCACGTTACCGCAGGGCAGAGATCTCCTCGGGAACCTCCGAACCCCGAGCAGCTGGGGGGGCAGCCTGTGCGGAGGTGCTGCCCGCTCCTCAGGCTGGGAGGCCTTCGCTCCGCTCCACACCTCCTCAGCCGCCCCGTTCCTACCCCCTTCCAGCCGCCCCGCCGCTATGTATGAGCGGGCTCCCCGCGTGCTCAGGTTCGCGGACGGCGGCAGCACCGAGGACCATGTGGGGCCCGGCTCCTACCAGGTGCCGTTCCCGAGGCAGCAGGCCACAGGTAAGGTGTGAGGAGAGGAGGCCTTCCGGAAGGCGCCGCACTGTCCTCCTGCTCCGCGCGGCTGTGCCTGGGAGGCCAGCGTGACCGCACCCCTTCCCAAGTGTCACGAAACACGAAGCAGGCAGGGCAACACCAGCCTTACTTTACAGGCGGGAACTGGTAAAGTCACCTGGCCCAGGTCACAGGGCCAGCCGGCACGTGGCGAGGCCTTCTGACTGCGGGGGCTGCCAGGTGTGCAGGTCAGAGGTGAGATTACGTCATTCTGCCAGGTGTGCAGGTCAGAGGTGAGATTACGTCATTCTGCCAGGTGTGCAGGTCAGAGGTGAGATTACATCATTCTCCCAGGTGTGCAGGTCAGAGGTGAGATTACATCATTCTCCCAGTTGTGCAGGTCAGAGGTGAGATTACGTCATTCTGCCAGGTGTGCAGGTCAGAGGTGAGATTACATCATTCTCCCAGTTGTGCAGGTCAGAAGTGAGATTACGTCCTTCTGCCAGGTGTGCAGGTCAGAGGAGATTACGTCATTCTGCCAGGTGTGCAGGTCAGAGGTGAGATTACATCATTCTCCCAGGTGTGCAGGTCAGAGGTGAGATTACGTCATTCTGCCAGGTGTGCAGGTCAGAGGTGAGATTACGTCATTCTCCCAGGTGTGCAGGTCAGAAGTGAGATTACGTCCTTCTGCCAGGTGTGCAGGTCAGAGGTGAGATTACGTCATTCTGCCAGGTGTGCAGGTCAGAGGTGAGATTACATCATTCTCCCAGGTGTGCAGGTCAGAGGTGAGATTACATCATTCTCCCAGGTGTGCAGGTCAGAGGTGAGATTACGTCATTCTGCCAGGTGTGCAGGTCAGAGGTGAGATTATGTCATTCTCCCAGGTGTGCAGGTCAGAAGTGAGATTACGTCCTTCTGCCAGGTGTGCAGGTCAGAGGTGAGATTATGTCATTCTCCCAGGTGTGCAGGTCAGAGGTGAGGTTGGGGTTGCCTGGCCCCACTGACCGGAGCAGTCTCCAAACGTACTTCCTACCGCCCGTCGTCTTCTCCCATTGTGACCCTGTCTGCTTCGCACACCTGCCCGCCCATTAGCTAGCGATAACATTTATTTACTAACATGTAACTTTTATATTTCTGTTTTTGCAGTATCATTTGAAGATGGTTCCACGTATTTTTTTCAGATAGACGCCTCTTGTATGAACACACCCATGTTCTCTTTGAGCATACTTAGTGAGAGTCCCTCTATTCCCCCATTCTGTGCAAAGCAAAGCTATACTCTTGAGAGATAAAGTGAGGATGGATAATTTAAATAATTATTCATTCTCCTCATTTGTTTGCAGTTAGTGAGTTTAGTAGGGGTTTTTATTAAATTAAATATTTTAATTTGCTTTCTGCTTTTCCTAATCTTCTGATTTTGTGGAGTTTAATACCATTAAAATTAAAGTCTTCCCCCCCCCCCTTTTTAATCTGTATTTTCCCTATTCCTACACTATGTCTGTATTTTTATTTTTTTATGTTTGTGGTTTTAAACAAATGCCAGGATCCATGACTCTGTGGATATGACTGATCAGATTAGTATATTAGGTTAATTTAGGTTTCTCTGGGTGGAGTACAGATTTGTCAATTGTCCTTGCTTTAATATTGAGTTTTAGTAGTTTTCAGCATCTGATTTAAATATCCTTGGAGCTTACCATGTCTGTCTTTAATGCATTTGAGTTAAAAACAATAGCTCCCTAATAATTTACTAGCTACCAATGATTACACTTATGGTTTTATTTTGGCACAACTGACCACTTTGTTTTTATTTTAAATGTTTTAAAATGGATTTTTAAAGAGGGAAGAAGGAAGGGGGAGAGATAGAAACATCAGTCGCTGTCCCTTGCACACCCCTACTGGGGACTGAGCCCACTACTCAAGCATGTGCCCTTACAGGGAGTCAAACTGGTGACTTCTTGGTTCATGGTTAGCACTCAATCACTGAGCCACACCAGTTAGAAACAGTACCTAACACATGCTGAGTCAGGGAATCCTTTTCTATTTCTAACCAACCCTTAAATTTTACATTTTTCTAAACACCTTTTAAGTGTTTATATACTGTACTTTCTATTCTTTGCTTGTTGCTTTTCTCTGTGTACTTTCTCATTTAAACCCATAGCTTTAACCACTATCCACATGCTGATTCTTCCCAAAAGAAAGTCTTTAGAGATATAGGTGATTTATATCTCTAAGGCGAGCTCTCTCCCTATCTTAAGTTCTCCGCATTGCCAGTTTCTGATTTGGACATCTCCACTTGGGTGGTTTCTGGCTATAAAATTCCAAGTGTTTGAACTCATCATTTTCCCCACCATTACTGGCTCCTTTAAAAAAAATTCCCTACCAGTCATTTATAAAATTTACTAGAGGCCTGGTGCACAAATTTGTGCATGGGGGGAGGAGGGGTTTGAGTTCACAAGCTGTCCTTTTATATATATAAAAGGCTAAGTGTCTGTCTGACCTGTTGCTATGACATGCGCTGGCCACCAGGTGGCAGACGCTCAACTCAGGAGCTGCCTCCTGGTAGTCAGTGCACTCCCACAGGGGGAGCACTGCTCAGCCAGAAGCTGGGCTCATGGCTGGCAAGTGCAGTGGCGATGGCGGGAGCCTCTCCTGCCTCCGCTGCAGAAGGGCGGTAAGGAGAGAGAAGTCCCAGACTGTAAGAGGGTGCAGGCTGGGCTGAGGGACACCCCTCCCCCCCCCCCCCAGTGCATGAAATTTTGTGCACTGGGCTTCTAGTTTTAAAATAAATGGCACCATGGACCTGGTGCTGAGAGACTAACACTCGGCTTCTCCCAAGTGGGATACAGGCCTCTCCACCACCCTAGAGCAACACCCCACCAAATCGCAGCCAATGCTTCTAAGACCCCCTGGCGCAAAATATAGCCCACAGCCCAGCCCAGCCCAGAAATGGTCACTGTGGGCACCAGGTAATGTCGTCACACAATAACGCCTGGCTTCCTCCTTCTAGTGACTAGTCTCCTTGGAGTTTCTTCAGCCCAGGAACAGGACTTGCTTTATAGCAAGTGGAAACATTATACACTTTAACCAAATGTCTGTGAAGGCTTTTCCCATGCCTCATCTCATTTGATCCTCACAGAAGTCCTGGAGTAGGTAGATAGGAGACTCAGTAGAATCGTATTTTCTTTTCATTAGCTGGAAAATGGAGATTTAAAAAGTTTAAAAACTTGACCCCACTGAAAAGAAGTAAGAAATGTCGGCATTTGAAATGACTTCAGATTTTCTCACTACACAGAATATAGTCAAACACTGCTACAGTTAAATATTTTACTCTTTTTTCTCCCTGCATGATCTACAAAAATAACCTGCTTTGTATTGCTAACAGTTACCTGAAGGAGAAGTTGGGGTGCTTCACAGGGCTGGAAAAAGTTTAGCTACGTCATAAAGCAGGTCTAAGTAAGCAGGTTTATTCTATATCTATAAAAGGCTAAGTTGACTGGCACATGCACATTACATATAAAACTCTCACTGGCTCAAATTGCACATGTGTTACAATCTGTCATTGTCGACTGTGAATTTGATTGACACTTCTATTATAGAGAAAGGGTGAATAGCAATATTAAAATATTTCTTCTAATTTTTTTTCAATGTGCATGAATCCATGCACCAGGACACTAGTATTATAATAGCTATGTATGGTGCCAGGTGGGTATCGGAAATACCAAGGGGAACACTTTGCAAAGTATATGAGTATCTAACCATTATACTGTACACCTTAAACTAATCCTATATAATAAAAGCCCAGCGACTGAACAGTTGAACAACCAGAACCACCAGTCAACTAGCTGGTAGCTATGAAGCGCACTGACCAAGACCTTGCTGCCTGTGCCCTGACAGCCCAGAATCTGCTTCACCTGCACCCCGGACCCTGACAGGAGGGAGGTGGGAGCCCGATTACTCATGGAATCGGCCACTGGTTAGCTTGCTTCAGGGGCAAACCTCCAGCAGTCCCTCCCCATGACAGTTCCTCCCCGTCCCGATTGGCCCCGATCACCAGCCAGGCTGAGCGACCCCACCCGTGCACGAATTCATGCACCAGGCTTCTAGCACAAAATAATATTAAATGTAAACTATAACTTAATAAAGGGTCAGGTACATTTTATAGAGTATGATGTATGAAGAGCAGCTGTGGGGACTTTATAGTACTTGTTACCTTGAATTACACAAGAGGAGAAGACCTGAGAGCAGTGGTTTTCAACTGGTGTGCCACAAGAGTTTTTAAAACACGCAATACCTTACTTTTTAGTCATGGGCACTGACTTCTCCTTTAGATTGTCAAGGTAAAAAACGTGACAAGTGCCATCACCACAATAGCTGACCTATTTGAGTGACTTAAAATTATAATTATACTCTTTTTCTTGTCAGATTGGCAAAATATATTTTTTGGTGTGTGTAGAATTTTAGTAATTAGTTTATATGTTCCATGAGCTGAAAAAAGGCTGAAAATTGCTGCTTTAGAGTCTTAGAACTTCAAAAGAAAGAAGCAAATACTCTTTGTTTTCAGCATTTCTCTTTCCTAATTACGGCTCTTTTTATTGTGGCCGTCAATCCTGCAATGTATTGTAAGATTTTCCTCAGGAAATTATTTTCACCCTAATTTTCAAACTTCATTGCCTTGGCTTTTGGCCATTTGATCAGGGAGACTTTTCTAGATTTGCAGCCTGAGAGAGGATTTGGCTGTTCTTATTTCAGGAGTGGGAGAGATAATGGATCTTCCAATTCCAGAGTAATGAGAGCTATTTCTGATTTTCTCACAATTATCTGAGAAGCAAGCTTATCTTATCTTATTAAAGCAAAATTTCCCAAGAGACAACTGGCCTGGTAAAATATGTTAAAAACATAATCCCTTTAATAATCTGACTGCTCCTGATATTATTGTGCTCAGAAGTATTTCATTGGTTTTGATTTACATAATAAATCGCACCTCACATTAGCTGTATATTAGTTATCTGTGTTGGTTCTATATTAGTTATCTAAACTGGATGACATCAGCCCCTAAATATATTCTTTCCCATTTTTCCCCCCTTTGGAGAGCAGTTAGCTTTATTTGCCACAGAAGCATGAGCTATCTGTGGTCTTGTACTTATGCCCAAGTGCTTATGCCAACAATAATGATTTTATTTTATTAGCTAATCAGAATTTAGAGAGATCATCTCAGAAAGTACAGTCTATTAAGTTTAAATAAACAATATTAATGTGATTGCTTAACATCGGTGATTTTCAACTTGTGCTGCAAGAATTTTTAAAACATGCTATATCTGACTATTTAGTCAGGAGCACTGACCTCTTCCCCTTTAGATTGTCAAATAAAAAAATGACAACAGCAACACAATAGCCATCCAGTGAATGAATCAAAATTATACCTATTTTTGTCAGATCTGCAAAAATATATACATATATTTCTTGGTGTACTGCATAATTTTAGTAATTACTTTATGTTTCCATGAGATGAAAAAGGTTGAAAATTGCTGCTCTCTATGCTCAAAGATCTACTTTTATGTTGAGAATATTCTTTTTTGTTTTTGTTTTGTGGTTATAGTTGTGGGATGGAACTTTTAATTACATGCTGCCCACCCTCTTTCTCAGAATGGATTGTTTTTATTGCTTCATGCCAGTTTGATTTATTTCCTGATGTTGGCACCTCAAACTCAATATATCCCAAACTAAATTTATTTCTTTTGATATCTTTTCCTCTTCTATATTCTTGATTTCTTCCTACCTGACAGTTTATCATTTGTAGTTTGTACTTTACATGCCAGTAGATTCATATGCCCCAAATAAAACTTGCCTTACACTTCACCAACTCTAATTCCCCAGAACTATCATCTCCTAAATTTTATACCATAATTATTAGCAGCACTGTTTGTAGTGTAATTATTTGCTTATTTGTCTGGCTTTCCCACTATTTGAGGTCAGGGTTTTAGCTTATTCATTGTTGTACCCTTACTGCCTCTCTTTGACATATAATAGAGTATTCAGTATTTTTGAATAAATAATTAAAGGTATAATTTAGAATAGCACCTACTAATTCATTATTTATTGTTTAATATGCAGGGCTGTATGATAGGATGACCAATCATCTTGGTTTATCTAGACATGTCCTGGTTTTGGCCCTAAAAGTCCTATTTCTTGGGTAAAATAGGACAGTATGTCACCCTAACTATAATTAGGTATAATCCTCATATGTAAAAAGCCAGGGGCTGTTACGACCAAAACAAATGGATGAATGACCGAACACAGGCTGCATGGGGTGACAAGGCTGGCAGGGGGGCTAGTGAGAATGACCAAATGACTGAACAGCAGGCTTTGTAGGGCGACCAGGCCAGCAGGGGGGGTTAGTGAGGGATGACCAAACGACTGAACAGCAGGCTGTGTGGGGCGACCAGGCCGGCAGGGGGCAGGGGCAGTTAGGGGTAACTAGGCTGGCAGGGGTGGTAGTAAGGGGCAACCAGACCTGCGGGGGTTGGCCTAAACCAGCAGTCAGACATCCCCTGAGGGTTCCTGGATTGGAGAGGGTGCAGGCTGGGCTGAGAGGAAACCGCGGCCCCCCCCCCACCCCCCCACCCCCCGCACTAATTTCATGCATCTCTCTATATAAAAGCCAAGCGGCCAGAACAACTGGAACTACTGGAATGACTGGTTGCCATGACATGCACTTCGGCTGGCCAACCTCCCATGGCCCCTCTGGCTCTGCTTGATTGGCACCCTTTGGGGCAATCCAACAGGACCCCATCCGTCCATGAATTAGTGCACTGGGCCTATAGTGCTATGAGTAAAACGGAAAAGTCCCTTCTCTCATGGAGATCATCAGTATAAACACTTTAATTTTCTTTTGGTTTTATTTCAACTCAATGTTTCATATAAACTGATAGCCCATCGATGAAAGATTCTAAATAATTACCTTTGGAAAACTTAAATGAAGATTTGATGAGTCTTGAATTTATGGGCTGTTGTGTATCTTGTTTTTGCATTTTTATATAAATTTCTGTATTTTGCATTTAATTTTACATTTGTCTAGGTAAATTCAGTTAGAATCTCTGCATGCTCAGATAACAACAGCCTCAGAACTATCATGAGCTTAGCTTTCTCCCATCCAAGTACTAACCAGGCCCGATCCTGCTTAGCTTCTGAGATCAGATGAGATCGGGCGTGTTCAGGGAGGTATGGCCGTAGACTTACCGTATTTTTCGGACCATAAGATGCTCCGGACCATAAGACGCACCAGTTTTTAGAGAAGGGAAATGAAGAAAAAAAGATTCTGAAACAAATAGTGTCCTAAAATATTTTATGTGCATTAAAACCCAACATCACAGTCATAAACACATGTAATCAACCCTGTAAAGTAAACAGCAGCATTTAGAACCATTTTAGAGCCGGGCAAGCACACAGAGACCACACAGAGCCAGGCAAGTAAAAAAACTTTTTTTTAAAAGTATATGTGTAGGCTATATTTGGACCATAAGATGCAGGGACTTTTTCCCCCCACTTCTGGGGGAAAAAAAGTGCGTCTTATGGTCCGAAAAATACGGTAGCTTTCTTATATTAGTTCTCACATATTAGTTCACATTAACTTAGTGCCTATATGAACTTAAATTAGATTAAATATACTTTTAATTGTGAGAGTAAAATATACTTTTAATTGTGAGAAATACTTATGAAGAAAATCATATAAATATAAACTTATGGCTTAAAAAGTGAATACTCAAGAAATAACATTACCAAAATTTCCTTTTTAATCATAATCTTTTTCCTTTCCCCATTAAGTAAATATTATTCTGATTTTTATGGCTATCACTTTCTTGCTTTTCTTTACAGATTACTAAATTATCTTGATGAAGTGACCCCTTTATCATAATGAAATGTCTCTCTTACTCCTGCTTTTCCTTGATTTTAATATAGTCAAAACAGATTTCATGGATTCATGGATGCATGGCATATTTTTCTCATCCTTTTATTTGAACTTGTGTCTTTATGTTTTAAGAGGGTCTCCTATAGACAGCATAAAATGGGGTCTTGCTTTTTTCTTTTAGTCTGATAATCTCTATCTTTTAATTGACATGTTTGGAATTCTTCCACTTAATTATCAATATTTTTACATTTAAATTTACTATCTTGCTATTTGTTTTCTATTCATCTTATCTATTATTTTTTTCTTCTTTTCCAACCTTTATTGAATGAGTTGAGTTTTGTGGTGGTTTTTTGTTTTTTGTTTTTTTTAATGATTCTGTGTTGTTGTTGTTTTTCAGTTAGTTTTTACCAGAGGATATTTTTTTCCATTGATTTTTTAAAAATTAAATTTATTGGGGTGACATTTGTCAACATGATCATATAGGTTTAGGTGTGAGTTTCTATGTTACAAGATCTGTATTCCATCGATTTTTAGGAAGAGTGGAAGGGAGGGAGGGGGAGAGAGCGAGAAACATTGATGTGAAAGTCACACATTATTTGCTTGCTTCCCATCCCCACCCCAAGCCTGCAACCCAGGTACATGCCCTTGGCCAGAATTCAATCCTTTGGTGCATGTGCTGATGTTCTAACCATTGGGTGACACCAGTCAGGGTTAAATGTTTCTGTTTTTGTCTTTGTCTTCACTATTGTTTTACCAGCTGTAATTCTTTGTTTTATTTTTTATTTTTAGTGGTTGCTCTAGGGTTTATAATGTCTGTTATCACAATCTACCTTCAAAAAATACTGTACCACTTTACATATTATTAACTCATTAACTCTTTTATTAACTCAAAAAAATTTTGTTGTTTATTTTATCCAGTGGCACTTTTCCTTTTAGAAGTTTGATTTGAATCTTTTAATGTAGTATCTCCCCTTTATCTATTCATCATGTTCATCTTTCTTGTACCTTGTTGAACATATGAAGAATACTTATGATACTGTACTTTAATGTTTATATGTGCTAACTCCATCTTCTCATTTCTAGATCTGTTTCTTTTCATTGACTCTTTTCCTGTTTACATGACTTATTTTCCTCCCACTTAGAAGAAGACTTTTTGGTAGTTTGCACTATTGACTTTATATAATCTATAGCTTAATTTTGTGTGCTATCTGTGTGTCTTGAATGAAACCTGTGTATTGTTCTCTAGTTTCTTACCGAGTTGGGATAGTTCTCTGATGTCCTGTGTTTTTCAGCTCTACTGAACAACGCTTGCCTTTTCAAAATGAGCATTGGCTTCCTTATAAGGATTTCTGTTCTTGTGGTCTTTGTTACTATCCAAGTGTTTTTGGTTTTTTTTTTCTCTTTGCTTTGGGACAGCCAATTCAAACCATCAAAGTTTTAACATCATCCATCAAGGTTTTCCTAATCATCTAAGCATAGTTGAAAAGTTCCCCTCGTTTGAGTTTCTAAGCATTTTGGCACATGATATATATTTTTTTAATTTAAAATTATTTTAGTTCTTTTCTTAATCTTTGACAGACTATTGCTTATAGGGTAAAGTCTATATTTTACTCACTTCTTTTATGTTGTAATACCTAACACAAGTAAGTAATATTTTATTTCAGTCATATTTTAATACACATGGGCCTCAAAAGAAACATTATTTCTAGTTTTAAAATCAATACCTTTTGATATTAGTCTGAGTTAGGGAGATATTAAACTATTCTAATTATCACCATAAAAAATTTCATACTATCCTTCAGTTTCTGTTAGTGTACAAGATTCTTACCAGTTTTGAGTCCTCACTTTCATTCTTTTATTTCCTGTTGACTATAGCTGCTCTCTCCCCTCCCCTTTCCGCCCCTCCCCTCTCCTCTCCAGTTAATCCCCACCAAACAATATTTTTCCTTTTTTTTTTTTTTTTAAAAAGAGAGAGTGGAAGGCAGGGGGAGAGACAGAAAGAGAGAAACATCCACATGAGATAAACACATTGAGTGGTTGTCTCCCACATGTGCCTGGAACCAGAGATTGAGCCCACAGCTGAGAGAAGTGCTCCTGATCAGAATCCAACCTGGGACCCTTCAGTCTATGGCTTTATGCTCTATCCACTGAGCCAAACTGGCTAGGGCTCCCATCTCTTCTTTAATATCTATGTTGCTTTAACTATACTAATTTTCTTGATACATTTCTTGAGATATTTATCAGTCTTTAAGCAGGCTAAGTCTGTCTACTGTCTACTAAGTTTGTCTAAGTTTATGATTGCTTTTACTGTGAAATTTGTAACTTTTATTTATAAACCTTTGGGGTGAGGCAATCCAACTATGGATCAAAGCAAGGGGACATTATTAATTACTTGTTATAAACTCACTTTAAGTTATTTCTACTTAGGCTGTCTCTATAAATTTATATATGTTATTCTCTACAAATAATAGATGCTGTTCCAAAATACAAAACAGTGGTCTTTGGAGGATGAAAATACTTTATCAGCTAAATATAACTGCCATTTTTATCTCAACCAAATATGCTTAGAAGAAAACAGACTTTTGTTTTTTATTTTCTTTAGGTATTTTTTCTGTTATTTAGCAAATCCAGGTTCTTATATTTAATATATAAGATAGATACACACACACACACACACACACACACACACACACACACACACACACACACCCCGGGTCTAGTAATAATTAATGTCGTTTTTAAACATTCGTTTAAAATCTTGCTTGGCATTGACTTGTATTGACATAACCTTCAAACACGTGGTATCTACAGAACGTGTGAAGTGCAATTAACAAGTTTTGCTGGAAAAAGTTCGTGTTTGGTTTGGTTTTTGTTGCAAAACTAGGGCTAAGAAGATGGCGGATGAAGAGCATATTCGGCACTGCATGCTTTACGAGTTCCAATTAGGAAGAAAAGCAAGTGAGGCTGCAAAAAACATCTGTAGTGCTCTTGGTCAAGATGCAGTTAGCGCCAGAAAATGCCAGCGTTGGTTTGAGAAATTTCGCGAGGGAAATTTTTCGTTAGATGATAAGAGTGGTCGAGGCCGTGTGTCCAATTTTGATCAAGAACAAGAAGCTCTTCAAGCTCTTTTGGTGCAAAATCCTCCAATTACCCAACAAGAGTTTGCGACAACTTTAAATTGTTCACAAAAAACAATTTCCAATCAATTGTGTGCACTTGGCAAAGTCCAAAAGTTTGGAAAATGGGTTCCTCATGAGTTGACCGACAACAACCGTAATCAAAGAGTCACAATTTGCAGTTCGCTCCTCTCTCGTCAAAACCGTTTGCCGTTTTTAGAGCAAATTGTTACCGGAGATGAAGAATGGGTGCTGTATGTTAATTTGAAAAGGCGGCCTCAATGGTTGGACAAAAATGAGACTCCGCAGCCCACGCCAAAACCTGACTTGCATGCGAAAAAAGTGATGTTGTGTGTTTGGTGGAATTTTAAAGGAATTCTTCATTATGAACTTTTACCATCTAACCAAACCATTACAAGTGCAGTGTATAGTGCCCAATTGGAAAGGTTAGCCCAAGCTTTAAGAGAAAAAGAACCCACGCTGATTAATCAGAAGGGCGTAATTCTTCACCACGATAACGCACGACCGCATACTGCAAGAATCACTGCTGAAAATCTGCGCCAGTTGGAATGGGAAGTTCTCCCTCAACCTGCATATTCTCCTGATATTGCCCCTTCCGATTACCATTTGTTTCGTTCTTTGCAAAACTTTCTTCTTGGAAAAAAATTTAATAATGAAGAATGCCTCAAAAATGCATTGACCGAATTTTTTGCATCAAAATCACAAGAATTTTACAACAGAGGGATTAAAATGCTTCCTGAGCATTGGGCACAAGTAGTAGAAAACAACGGCAGCTATATTGTTGATTAAATTTTGTTGTATTGTTTAAATAAATTCGATTTAAAAAAGTATTAGAAAACGACATTAATTATTACTAGACCTAATACACACACACACACACACACACACACACACACAAATACACAAATTCTGCTTTTACATTAGAATCTTTAAAATGCAACAACTTGCCGGAACTGGTTTGGCTCAGTGGATAGAGCATCGGTCTGCAGACTGAAAGGTCCCAGGTTCAATTCCAGTCAAGGGCATGTACCTTGAGTGTGGGCACATCCACAGTGGGGAGGTGTGCAGGAGGCAGCTGATTGATGTTTCTCTCTCATCAATGTTTCTAACTCTCTATCTCTCTTCCTCTCTGTGAAAAATCAATAAAATATATTAAAAAAAATAAAATTCAACAACTTCTGTAGCTAGCTGTTAATTCTGATAGAATAGTATCAACAGTTGAAGTTAATAATTGATTTTTATGCATTTTGAGTGCTTTTTCTCTGAAATAATTGAAATATTATCTGTCACTGATACGATTTTACTTTTATAGGTGGATATGCACCATTCCTTTCTTTGGTTGCGAGAAACACTGTTGCCCTTAACACTGAGGAAGCTATTCCAGGTCCAGCACACTATAATGTTTCTGAAAATCAGGTAAGTTTATAATAAATATTATAATTATTTAAGTTAATAAAATTATGCTTTCTTTCTTTAATAGACTGTCATGACAATTGTTTCCCCCCTCCCCCTTCATATTATCTCCTTTCTCCTTTTAATCTATATTTTGTAGTTAGAATAAGAGAAAGTAAATGTGTTTCAATGCTGGTTGAACATATTCTGTAAAGCCAGAGCTATTGAAACTGAATCACATGTCTCCTAATTCTATACAGTCTCAAGAGTGTTTGACAAGAGTATTTTTGATGTTTCATTCATGTTAAAAATACTCCTCTCATTATAATGAGAGGAGTATGCTAATTATCTATTGTGCCGTGAGGCGTAATGACCTACTGTGTAATGACCAGATCACGGATCTGCAGGAGGGTGGGGCAGCGAACCACAAGTGGGTGGTGGAGAGCTGCAGGAGGCGGAGAGCTACAGGAGCGGGGCAGGGCAGCAAGCTATGAGGAGGGCGCCTCAGGAGTGTGGACAGTGGGCAGAGAGCTACTGGTGCATGGATTCATATGCAGGGCTACTAGTATCTTTATATTCATGAACATCACCTTTTACTCTTTCCACACTTTGCCTTCATAAATAATGATTCCTAGCTGACCCCATGTTGGAGGCCCAGACGCAGTGGCAGAGGCCTTAACTTTTGCATTAGTCTCTCTGAGTTGATAATAGCAACCATTCTGTTAGTAGACTTTGGTTACAAGCAATAACATAGATTTTAAAGATAGATAGTAGGTTTATCATGAAAGATTTATAGGAAAGGAACTTAAGTAGCTAATATACACTTAAAGGAAGATTGAATAATTAAGTCTTAAGGCAGCATAAGACTAAGATAATTCTAGGTATTGCAGTCGTAGAAACTTCTGCAACTTTTAATAGGAAACTACCATTGGATATACTTATTTACGTTTTTTCTTTCCTTTCTCCTCCTCCTTCTCCCCCTTCTTTTTTTCCTTGCCCTCTTTCTCTTCCTTCTAATCTTCCCCTCCCAACCCCCACTACCTTTCTTCTTCTCCATCTTTATCTTTTATCTTCTTCTCCTCCTCCTCCTCCTCCTCCTCCTCTTACTTTTACTACTTCTGTTTTTTGTTGTTGTTTTTTTTTCTTCCTTTCATTTTTTTATGTGTGGCTCCAAAGAAAATTAAAATTCTCAGTAGGGAGAGTCTGATTGGTCCAGTTTCATTATGGAACAACACCTGTGGTTCCAGGGATAGGATATCCTGTGTTTGTAAGCTACTTTAAAACCACTAAGCCACAAACCCCCAAAACTCATAGACACAGATAACAGTGTGGTGATTACCAAAGGGGAATGGGGGAGGTAGAAGAAGATAAAGGGGGGATAAATGGTGACAGAAAGAGACTTGACTTTGAGTGGTGAACACACAATATGATATGCAGATAATATATTATGGAATTGTACACCTGAAACCTATAGAATTTTATTAACCAACTAGAGGCCTGGTGCACAAAATTTTTGCACGGTGGGTGAGTCCATCAGCCCGACCTGCACTCTCTCCAATCTGGAAGCCCTCAAAGGAGCCCTCTCCAGTCTGAGAGCCCTGACATCTTAGGCCCACTTCTCGTGGTTCTCTGCTTTCTGCAGGGCCTGGCTGCTCCATGCCTGCTGACCAGAGGCTCTCCACTGTCCAGAGGCCCTCTGTGTCCCACCCTGGATGCTCTGCGCCCACTGCCCAGAGGCCCTTCTTGCCTGGGGTGGAATGCTTGCCTCATTGCCGTGGCTGCCCGCTCTCAGTGGCCGCCCCCCACTCCCACCTCCCGAGGACTGGGGGACTCTGGCAGGGCTAAGGGGACTGAGCATTGCCATCTTTGTGATGGAGCGATGGTTAATTTGCATATTACTTTTTTTTTAGGATTTCACCCCAATAAATTCAATAAAATTAAAATACTAAAAACATTTAAAACCCCTACAAAACTATGGAAAGGGGGTGGGATTTGATTGTCTCAAGGCTGATGAATATGCTGTTATCTATCTATCTATCTATCTATCTATCTATCTATCTATCTATAAAAGCCTAAGTGACCGAATGACCAAATGACCAATCGTTAGACTGGTTGCTATGATGTGCACTGACCACCATGGGGCAGACGCTCAATGCAGGAGCTTCCTCCTGGTGGTCAGTGCACTCCCATAACAAGAGTGCTGCTCAGCTGACTAACCCATCCTGATGGCTCATCTGCCCGGTGGCAGCCACTCCCTCCCTCAGTAGTCCTACAGGTCCAATCTCTGGAGAATGGGCCAGGTACCACTGGACTGGCACTGCTGGCATGATCCCAACAGCACCACTGGCCTCCCGGAAATTAGCCTCAGGCACTGCAGCCGCTTCCCCTGCCTAGACACTTCACAAGGAAGAAATGATATAAAAGTGGCCATCCCCTTTCCTTTCCCCTTCCCTTTTCCCCTTTTTTCTTTCCCCTTTCCCTTTCCCCCATTTCCTTTTCCCTTTCCCCTTTCCATTTCCTTTCCTTTTGGCTTTCTTTCTGTCTGTCTTTCATCCTCATCAGAGGATATTCTTTCCCCATAGATTTTTAGAGAGTGGGTAGAGGGAGAGGGAGAGACAGAGACAGAGAAAGAGAAACATTGATGTGAGAGACACATCAATTGGTTGCCTTCCATACATACCCCAAACAGTCCTGGGGATTGAGCCTGCAACTGCACTACATACCCTTGACTGGAATCATACCTTGGACCCTTCAGTCCTTGGGGCAATGCTCTAAACACTTAGCCAAACCGGGTAGGTCCTTATATTGCTTTTTGCTTTATAGCATAAAGAGCCAGGAATGGTCAGCTTTCAATTCATTAGAACATATGTTGCTTCTCTCTGTCTTGAGAATGCTGGAGCTTAGAGGACAAAAAGCAAAACATTCAATAGTGGGTCATTAAATCTAATCATTAGAAGTGTCATTCCTACTTCCATGCCATGGCCCACAAACTAGCATATTAATGGATATGTGGGCTTTCTAGTTCTACCAACAGTTCCCTTATTAAAATTGATACATAATCCCAGTATTTTAAGAAGGAAATGTAGTAAAATACACAGTAGGTAGATTTTAAAGTTGTTAAAAATGACGTGTCAGGATGTTGAAATATTATTTTATGTTAATACTGATTTTAGTCAATTCCATGTGAGATAATATAAAATACAATCTAGATTAAAATTTACTCTATTTAATATTGGGTAAATTTCTTGGATTTAAAGAATAAGAAATTGGGAATTCTGCTTTTTTTATATAATGAGTGAACAAGAAAAAAGTTCTAGTAGTCTATTTTTCTTCTTAAAATTTTAAACAAATGCCAGAAGAAGATTGATTTCCTTGTTTATAAAATTATTTCTAATTTATTTACTTAATTGCTGTTGATTTTGGGTGGGGGTAGTTTTAGGCTAAACTCTTATAGAACTTTTAGAAGTTTAAAAAGTGGGCATTTATCACAATGTTTAAAAAATAAAGTTTATTTTATTTTAAATGAATGAATTAGTATTGTGACATAATTTGTAATGTGACATAGTTTACATAATTATTCTGTATATGAAACATAATTAAAGGGATAATATTATTGGAAATTAATGCAGGTATTTAACTTCTTTTTTTTAAAAACTTTTCTTTTGGAAGCATAGGTTGAAATGTTACTTTCTATCAGTAATACTTAGTAAATATTATTTAGGGACTTCAAATGACATTTTGAAAAACCTAAAATATGGGTTGTGGTTGTGAGGGCCTACCTGCAGTTAAAATACAAAATACCTCAAGCTTTATTAAGTAGAACATTTAAGTATTGAAACTGTGTGCCATAATTTGGTCTTCTGTGGTTATCTGTATCCCTTAAACTTACTTCACTTTGATTATGGGCATCATCACTATTCCAAAGTGGTGGGGAGGGGTGTGGAGGGAGGTTGGGTATACCTTTGCCTTTATAACTCTTGCCCTGTCATGGCAAAATCACTTTTCCTTTAGCATATTGAAAGCATGCTAATTTTTTTTGTTTTATTTTATTGCTTAAAGTATTACATATAGTATTATATATGTCTTCTTTTTCCCCCATTGACCCTCCCCCCAGCCACCCCCACTCCGTAGCACATGCTCACACCCCCCTACTGTCTGTGTCCATTGGTTATGCTTTTATAAATGCATGAAAGTCCTTGGGTTCATCTCTTACCCTGTAGAGTATTATGCTGAGTGAAATAAGCCAGTTAAAGAAAGATAAATATCACATGATCTCACTCATTTGTGGAATATAATGAAGCATGCTGAGTTTTTTGAAAGGAAGTTTGTTTAGTAGAAAAGAACATAAAGGAATTAAAATAAAGTGAGAAGAATCAAGTTTACAAAGTGCAGGCTTTTGATCCTTTAATAGATAATTAGCTCATTAAGTTACCTGCCTTGTTCTGTTCATATCCTCTTTCCTAGGATTCTTACTTCAAAGTGTCAGTACAAATTTCACTTAAGTTTTCTGGTCCTGTTCTTTTCCAGTTTCTGACCTATCTCTGCTTGATATGTACCATCTTGTTTTTGCTACATGAGAATGGTTCTAGATGTTCTCTTTTCTGGGTCTAGACTAGGGGTGTCGAACTCAATCAGAGAAGGGGCCAAAATCTAAAATCCAGCCTAAATCGCGGGCCGAATGGTTTACTGAACAGTCATAAACTGTCATTGTGATGGAAACGCAGCGGAGTGCAGTGATGACAGCGCGGTGCGGGCCACATTGCAAGGCCTGGCTGGACGGATTTGGCCCGCGGGCCTTGTGTTTGACACATGTGGTCTAGACAAATAGTTTCATAATTTTTATTATGTAGGCCTAGGAATAGATGTTCAAATTAGGTTTAATTTTTGATCTGAGAGATATCTCTCACTAGAGTGAGTGATAGGATATCACATATGATTCAGTACATGCTCTCCTCTTTCAGATAAGAATTGCCCCTATAGTGTTGGGGAGTTGCTGACAATATAACAATTCATCAAATAACTATAGTATTTAGACAAAAATCCGTACTTAAAAAGTAATAAGACCATTTTCTCAGAGGTTTTATATAAAATGCATAATCGGTCATATATTTTTGGGTCATTAATCTGACATATAGCAGTTCCTTTTGTAACCTCTTATAAAATCAGTAGAATTGGTAATTATGAAATATGAATAACCTGAAAATATTCTGGCTAATTTGTATCATAGTTAAAAAAAACCCCATTGTAGATCATTTTTAAAATCGTCTGTAAAAGTATTCAATGTAAATTTAAATTGCAGTTTGAGCTTTAAGATCATGGAGACCATAGTAATGGCTTTCAAATAATCAAAATTTGAGGAGGCCTTCTTTTTTAGTGTGATTTAACTTTTTATAAAACTTGTAATTTTTTGGCAGAATCATTAAAGTTTATTATAGATCTAATCTCTTTAAACATAGGAATTCTGACCTTATTAAAACAGCAATCAAATAGTGAATTGGCTATTTAAGAATATAATTGGCTCATTTTTTAAAAAAAAGACCTCTATTGTGTATTTCTTAAAGCCAAATAAGGCAAATAATATGCAAACTAGAAAAAAAGCTCAGTTAATAGTGATTGTGAACAACTGACATGTACATACCACGTGAAAAGATCTGTTGGGAAATCAGTGACTTAAAAAAAAATTGTATCTGATCAGTCAAATGCCAACCACTATTATGAATCATCTTTGGAGTGACTGCACTATGACTGTTTATAGAAACTGGTACAATGGAATTTTATCTGAATAAACTGGAATTAGCCAGTTGATAATTCTGATTCTGGAGAACACAGATATTAGGCATGGAAGACATTTCCTAGTGCCTTCTCTGCAATAATAAAAAAAAATTAAAATTAATCTGAGCATAAAATCTAGCAAGTGTCAGTACAGCTAAATAATTATCTTAGAAGATTTATTTTTTTCTTGCAGTATAAACAGAATTATTTTAGCTCGTTTCAGAGGTATAAATTCTTCATGAACCTGTTAGCATACACTCTTTAAAATAAATATTTTTATTGATTTCAGAAAGAAAGGGAGAGAGAGAGAGGGTAGAAACATCAGTGATGGAGAGAATTGTTGATCGGCTGCCTCCTGCACAACCCCCTACTGGGAATTGAGCTTGTAACCCTAGTATGTGCTTTGACCCAGAATCCAACTGTGACCTCCCAGTTCATGAATTTATGCTCCACCACTGAGCCACATTGGCTCGGCTATACACTCTTTATTTTTACTCCACAGCTTTGGAGACTCCTGTGTTTCTGATTCCTATTCTAAAACTGAGTTTTGCATTCTCTTAGAGTGCTCTGAGTAAATTTTAGTTTGAGTTTAGAGTTAAAACTGACAGCTATCATTGTCAATTTTCATCCTCTTTTTCTAGGACTATGTCTTCAATCAGGGGCCTTAACTTTCTCAGGTTGGGTTTAAAAGGTATTTGTTCATATAAACATGTACTTATCAAATAGCTATTAGTTATAAAGTGCTTTTATTTATTTCATTTTTTTCTCTTCGATTCAGTGTAATATAAAAGGAGGTAGTAGTCTACAAAATCGGGAGAAGCGTTTTAAGAAGTTTATTTCCCATGGTCCAGGACCGGCAAGCTATGGTCAGTCTTGTTCTGGAACCTTAGATGCCATGAAGAGAAAAGTACTAGAGGCTAAAGAGCATCTTCAATCAGTAGGTTGCAATTTTAAAGTAAGCTTCTCATGACATTTCTTTTAGTTAATGTAGAAAAGGTTCAGTGTTTTCTGTGATGTTTAGTGCATTTAAAAAGCAGTACTATAAAACTTAGCAGGCTTATTGGTATCCATATTATAGTTATTTATAGTTAATGAACACTTTGATTTTGTATACTTAAGTTTTTAATTGTATTGCCATCTGACTTCTTTTTTTGCTTTGAATAAATGTATTATCCATGGTGAACAGAAAGTAAGGAAGATTTTTAGAAACCATCTCTTTTTTTTAATATAATATATTTTATTGATTTTTTTACAGAGAAGAAGGGAGAGAGGGATAGAGAGATAGAAACATCGATGAGAGAGAAACATCGACCCGCTGCCTCCTGCACACCCCCCACTGGGGATGTGCCAGCAACCAATGTACATGCCCTTGACTGGAATCGAACCTGGGACTCCTTAGTCTGCAGACCGATGCTCTGTCCACTGAGCCAAACCGGTTTCGGTGTAGAAACCATCTTAATGGTTTACCTGTATATGTGTTTATATATGAAACTCTGTTCAAGTGGTTAATAAAATCAGTGAAATTTAAAACATGATTCCTGAAATAAAAAGCTTAACATTTAAATGGTAAAGATATATATAGGGAGCTATTAATGCAAGGTGAAATATGCACAGGTGCTAAGTGAATGACCGTGTAATTAAATGCCATAGGAATTTAAAGAAGGACTTCTGTATTTTGGGGAAGTATAGTTTATAGAGGATTTATAGAGGAATATGCATTTAGGCATGGAGAGCTAAGTGAGTGAAAATAGAGAAATGGGATCTTATGGAAGACAATGAGAAGATTATTTGACTGAAATGAGGAATTTGTGTAGGGGACTAGCAGGTAATATGTTTGAAAAGGTAAGTTGGTATTGTGTAAATGAATACTTTTTACACCAAAGGCCTACCTTTTTGAAATAAATAATATAATCTTTCAGATTTTGGTCATGGTACCTTTTGAGTGGTTCTGACTTCTCTTGCCATAATTTCTTCACATAACTCATGATTAATTAAATTTGAATTAACTTCCTGCTTGTTTAGGAGAATATATTTTAGGGTTCAATACTCAGTTGAATAATGCCAGTGCAATGGCAGTGAGATTAGTATACTAGAGGCCCGGTGCATGAAAGTTATGTACTCTAGGCAGGTGGGGCAGGCCCTCAGCCCAGCCTGTGCCCTCTTGCAGTCCAGGAGTCCTTGGGGGATGTTTAACTGAGTTGGTGCTGCCGTGGAGGTGGGAGAGGCTCCCTCCGCTCCCTCCACCGCTGCTGAGCTTGCCAGCCATGAGCCCGGTTTCTGGCTGAATGGTGCTTCCCTTGTGGGAGTGCACTGACCACCAGGGGGTAGCTCCTGCATTGGCATCTGACCTATGGTGGTCAGTGTGTGTCATAGCAACTGTTTGCTCTGTTGTTCAGTTGATTTCCATATTAGTCTTTTATTACGTAGGATTTAAATATCCTCTATTTCATGTGTGGAGACACGGAAATGTTTACTTACTCATGCAAGGATTTACCAGGCATTTTTTGAGTGGCTGTATCAGACATAAAGCCGGGCACTGATAATACATAGAATACAAATCATTGCTCCCTAAGCTCTATAATCTTAACAGGAAGATAATGAAAGAAATTCAGTACAAAAAAAATTGATAAAATGATATTTTAATAAACATATCTCTACTAGAGGGCCTAGTGTATGAAATTTGTACATTCGGGGATTCCTCAACCTGGCCCGTGCCCTCTCACAGTCTGGGAGCCCTCGGAGGGTGTCCCACCGCTGGCCAGGCATAAGTTGGAAGTCGGACATCCTTAGCACTACCGGGAAGGTAGGAGAGGCTCCTGCACTGCCCCTGTGCTTGCCAACCAGTTTTGAGTCTGGCTTCTGGCTGAGCGGCATTCCCCCTGTGGAAGCACATTGACCACTAGGAGGCAGCTCCTGCATTGAATATCTGCCCCTTGGTGATCAGTGTGTGTCATACTGACTGGTCATTCTGCCATTTAGTCGATTTGTACATCAGCCTTTTTTATTATATTTACTACAGGTCCAGTGCACAAAATTCATGCATAGGTGTGTGTGTGTGTCCCTCAGCCCAGCCTGCACCCTCTCCAATCTGGGACTCCTCAAGGGATGTCCAACTTCCCTCTCACAATCCAGGACTGCTGGCTCCCAACTGCTCACCTGTCTGCCTGCCTGCCTGATTGCCCCTAACTACTTCTGCCTGCCAGCCTGATCAGCACCTAACCACTCTCCTGCCAGCCTGATTGGTGCCTGTTTCCCTTCTAGCCTGTTTACCACTAACTGTCCTTCCCTGCAGCCCTGGGTCCCCTCTCCCCCTCCAACTGTGCTTCCCTGCAGGCCCAGTTGCCCCCAGCTTCCCTCCTCTGATGGGCCTGGTCACCCCTAACTGTCCTTCCCTTCAGGCTTGATCGCCATCAAACTGCCCTTCCTTGCAGGCCTGCTCCCTCCCAACTTCCCTTTCTTGCTGGCCATCTTGTGGCAGCCATCTTGTGTGTTGGAGTGATGGTCAATTTGCATATTACTCTTTTATTAGATAGGATAGAGGCCTCGTGCATGGGTGGGGGCCAGTTTGTTTGCCCTAAAGGATGTCCCAGATCAGGGTGGGGGTTCCCTTGGGACATGGGGCGGCCTGGGTGAGGGGCTTGTGGTGGTTTGCAGGCTGGCTATGTCCCAAGAGGAGGCTCTGGTATCTGGGATTTATTTATATTCTACAATTGAAACTTTATAGCCTTGAGTGGAGGCCTAGGCTGGTCAGGGTGTGTGGAAAGCTTGGCTTCCTCCATTACCAGGCAAACCCAAGCCTCCTGCTTGCTCCATGGCTGCAGCCATCTTGTTTGGGTTAATTTACATACTCGCTCCTGATTGAGTGGTGGGTGTGGCTTGTTGGTGTAGTGGAGGTACGGTCAATTTGCATATTACTCTTTTATTAGACAGGATAATAATAAAAGCATAATATGCAAATTGACTAAATAGCCAAATAGCAGAACTGCTCCGATGACCTTCCAGACAACCTTCCAGATGAAGCCAGAGCTGCAAGGGCCAAGGCAGCTAGGGCTGGCTGTGAGGGCTGAGGCATCTGGGGCTGTGCAGGCCTACTCTTTTTTTTTTTTTTTTTTAATATATTTTATTGATTTTTTCACAGAGAGGAAGAGAGAGAGAGAGATAGAAGCATCGATGAGAGAGTGTCATCGGTCAGCTGCCACCTGCACGCCCCTCACCGGGGATGTGCCCACAACCAAGGCACATGCATGCCCTTGATTGGAATCGACCCCAGGACCCTTCAGTCCGCAGGCCGATGCTGTATCCACTGAGCCAAACCAGTTTCGGCTGAAGGCCTACTCTTGCATGAATTTGTGCATCAGTCCTCTAGTCCTACCTAGAAATCCTATCTAATAAAAGAGTAATATGCAAATTGACCACCACTCCAACACACAAGATGGCCGCCCCCATGTGCACACAAGATGGCCACCACACGATAGCTAGAAGGGGAGGGCAGTTATGGGTGATCAGGCCAGCAGGGGAGGGCAGATGGGAGGGACCAGGCCTGCAAGGGAGGACAGTTGGGGGTGATCAGGCCTATAGGGAAGGGTAGTTAGGGGTGACTGGGCTGGCAGAGGAGGGCAGTTGGGAGCAACCAGGCCTGCAGGGAAGAACAGTTTGGGGGGACCAGGCTGGCTGAGGAGGGCAGTTAGGGGCAATTGGGCTGGTAAAGGAGCAGTTAGGCATTGATCAGGCTGGCAGGGAGTGATTAGGGGGTGATTAGGCTGGCAGACAGAAGCAGTTAGGGGCAATCAGGCAGGCAGACAGGTGAGCAGTTAGGAACCAGCAGTCCTATATTGTGAGAAGGATATCCAATTGCCTGTTTAAACATCCCTTGAGGGGTCCCAGATTGTAGAGGGTGCAGGCTGTATTGAGGGACACAGCCTCCCCTTCTCCCCCCCCGTGCACAAATTTCATGCACTAGGCCTCTAGTAGAATTTCTAAAAGGCTTATATGTGATGTATCCCTGCGGGAGTTTGACTGGGAGACCAGGAGTTCTATTGCTTGCTATGACATTCGCTGCCACCAGAGGTTAGCACAGATTGAAGGAAAGCCCTGGACAGAAGTTGGAAGGCACTGATTGGCCCTGATTGCTGACTAGGTCTAGGGACCCTACCTGTGCACAAATTTGTGCACTGGGCCTCCAATACAATAAAATGTTTAGTAATAGCCCAAAGAAGAGAGTTTTTGGAGGGATTACCGATATCACAGTTGAAAAGCATCTTGAAGAATCCACTAAGTATTTAAAAAGAATTGTAGCCGAAACTGGTTTGGCTCAAAGGACAGAGCGTCAGCCTGCGGACTGAAGGGTCCCAGGTTCGATTCCAGTCAAGGGCATGTAACGTGGTTGTGGGCACATGCCTAGTAGGGGGTGTGCAAGAGGCACCTGATTGATGATTCTCTCTCATCGATGTTTCTAACTCTCTATCCCTCTCTCTTCCTCTCTGTAAAAATTCAATAAAATATATTTAAATAAATAAATAAATAAATGCTTAAAAAAGGTAAAAAAAAAATAAATAAATAAAAAGAATTGTAAAAAAAACCTTACTCTGGCAGCGAAAAAAACACATGAATAAAAATATTGTATTTAATGACATGTTATGTTCTGAGAAGAACAAAATTCTTTGGAATAATTGGTATACAGGACCTAAAGGATAGTAGCAGGAGGAGGTAGGGGCTGTATTTTGGAAAGTATTAACATTATGCAAATAAGTTTTGAAAGTAGTGAGTAGAGGGGAAGCTATTTAGTATTTTCCTGTTTTAATTTGGTAATTAGTCTCAATAAGTAAAACATCTCCCGAAACCGGTTTGGCTCAATGGATAGAGTGTCGGCCTGGGGACTGAAAGGTCCCGGGTTTGATTCCCGTCAAGGGCATATACCTTGGTTGCGGGCACATCCCCAGTAGGGGGTGTGCAAGAGGCAGTTGATCGATGAGTCTTGCTCATCGATGTTTCTAACTCTCTATCCCTCTCTCTTCCTCTCTATAAAAAATCAAAATATATTTAAAAAGAAAATATGTAAAAAATCTTTCACCTGCTAGTGATATCATACTAGGTCCAGCATACTTAATAGTTGTCTCTAATGATAAAAAAAAAAAAAAAAAAATTCAACCAGTGACAGTATTTTTATAACATTATATATTGGGCATGTGCGTACAAACTATAAAATTAATTAATTAATTAACTTAATAACTTATATTTATTTATTATAGAGCAGTGGTTGGCAAACTCATTAGTCAACAGAGCCAAATATTAACAGTACAATGATTGGTATTTCTTTTGAGAGCCAAATTTTTTAAACTTAAACTTCTTCTAATGCCACTTCAAAATAGACTCACCCAGGCCATGGTATAATATTTTGTGGAAGAGCCACACTCAAGGGGCCAAAGAGCTGCATGTGGCTCTCAAGCCTCAGTTTGCTGACCACTGTTATAGAAGATTAATAGATTCTTAATAAGGAATTTTCCAGATAGCGAAATGACTTAAATGCCTGTATTTTGATATATTTTATAGTAGTATTTTTTTCTTTGTCCTCTTTTTTTTTTTTTTTCTTGCTAGTCCTCTTCTGAGGATATTTTCCCACTGATTTTAGAAAGGGGGAGAGACAGATAGAGGGAACCATTAATATGAGGGATGCATTGATTGGTTGCCTCCTGCATGCATCCTGACTCAGACTGGGGATCAAGCCTGCAACTGAGATATGTTCTCTTGACCAAAATCTAACCCAGGACCATTCAGTCTACAAGTCAATGCTCTATCTACTGAGCCAAACTAGCCAGGGCATATAAGATATTTTTTATTAAAGAAAAATTTGAAAGATGCATAATTACCCTAAAACTCCTGACTCGAATATTAATATTGGTATTTTTTGCATAGTTTCTTTCAGTATTAAATCATGTATGTATATCACTTTATACACATATATAATTTCACATAATTTACATACCTGTAGTCATAGATTCAATTTCATATTTTATATTTTTATTTCCTTTTAGCATTATGTCATAGACTTTTCTCTTATTACACAATCTCCACAATTAGGATATTAATAAAGGGTACCAATAATATGGATATAAGTCAGGAGCTGGGAAGGAATGAAATCAGGAAATGTTACAGAAAATATTGTTTGTTTTTGCATAGCAGATACTACCGGTATGATAGCATGGCACAGTAATATTGATTGTTGATGTGACTATAGTAATGAATGCCTCTTTTTATTACTTGCTTTACTAAGCAAGATAAATGAGCTGAGAAAGAGACACCTTGTCTCTGAAGGTGGTTTTAGTAGTAATGGTATATATCATCTTGGTTTATATTGATAAAGTGAGACTTGAATTCATCCCCTGAAATTACCTTTATAGGACCAGTATTTTTGGTTTAACAGTTGCCTTTTAGTAAATTTAAAAAAAACCTATATTTTATTGATTTTTTTACATAGAGGAAGGGAGAGGGATAGTCAAAAACATCAATGAGAGAGAAACATCCATCAACTGCCTCCTGCACACCCCCTACTGGGTATGTGCCTGCAACCAAGGTACATGCCCTTGACCAGAATCGAACCTGGGACCTTTCAATCTGCAGGCCGATGCTCTATCCACTGAGCCAAACTGGTTTCGGCTGCCTTGTAGTAAATTTTAATATTTGATTCTTCATTCCTTCTCTTCTTGTCCTCTTGCTTTGAATAAATAATATACATTATTTTATTTTATTTACAGAAAATTTCAAAGTTACCTTCAGTTTTCAGAATGATTGTTCCTTCAATTCCTTCTTATGGACCGTCATATGGTTATCATCTTAATGAGGATGGCAGTATTAAAAAACATCTTCCACCTGCTAGTGATATCACACTAGGTCCAGCATACTATAAACCTCAATTTGTAAGTTAAAGCATTTAATATTGACAATTGGGAAATTACTTATAATTATGCATATTTAGTTAATGTAATACTAATTGCTGTCACAAATAGATTCCCAAACTTAGTGACTTAATACATCAGAAATCCTTTTTTCCTCTCAATAATAAGGGCAATCTTTGTTAAGAGATTTTCCTCTAGGTAAAGATTGAAAGACATAGGTTAATTCCATTTGTGTTACTGTCATCTTCTGAGACCTTGTTGTCTTCTGCATCCAGCTGGCAGAGGGAAAAGAAGATGGAGGACTGCTAGTGGAAAGATTTTTGTAGGCCAGACATGAGAGTTGAAGCTCTGTCACATAGACACACTTAAATACCAAAGGAATCTGGGACCTATATAGTATAGGAAAAAGAGGAAATATTAGAAGTCTCTGCTATAATGTATAATCATGTACAATACATAGATATTATTTTCCTGAATTTGAAAGTGAAAAAAAAATCCTACCTAATAAAAGTGTAATATGCAAATTGACCATACCTCCACTACATCCACCAGCCATGCCCACCAGCCAATCAGAGCAAGTATGCAAATAAACCAAGCAAGATGGCTACAGCCACAGAGAGCAGGAGGGAGGCTTGGGTTTCCCAGGCAATGGAGGAACCCAAGCTTTCCACCTGCCCTTGCTGGCCTAGGCCTCCACTCAAGACTACAAAGTTTCAATTATAGAAGGATAATAAACTCCAAACAGAAATTGCTGTGGGCCATGGAGTAAGCAGGAGGCTTTGCTCTGCTCCAGGCTACAAAGTTTCAATTGTAGAAGGTAAATAAATCCTAGATACCAGGGTCTCCTCTTGGGTTGCCAGGGGGCGTAGCCGGCCTGCAAACCACCACAGGCCCCTTGCTCAGACCACTCCATGCCCCAATGCAACCCCCACCCTGATCTGGCAAACCATCTGGCCCCCACTCATGCACCAGGCCTCTATTCTATCTAATAAAAGAGTAATATGCAGATTGACCATCACTCCAACACACAATATGGCTGCCCCCGTGTGGTCAAAGATCCTGCCCCTATGTGGACACAAGATGGCCATCATAAGATGGTCAGCAGGGGAGGGCAGTTGGGAGGTACCAAGCCTGCAAAATAGTACAAACATAATAACAGATATCATGTACACTTCATAACATATAAAACATAACATTTTGTCACATTTGAATTAGATATATGTTAAAATAAATATATTATTAAAATTATTTACCTATCCAATTTCCCTCTCTTCATTCTTCTCCTTTTGTTAAAGTAAACACTAAATCTTTATTATATGCATAGATAACTTATATGGTTTAAAACATATAAGTAAAAGATATCATCTGGTATATAGTTGGCTTTTTCACTTAATGTTATATTTCCTAGGTTTAACCATATATATGTATTAGATCCAATTCATTCATTGTTTCCAGTTAACTTCTTTTAAAAAAATAATTTATATTTTTAAATAGTATTGGATTGATAGATTAATACAAAGAATTCTCATATGCCATTCACTCAGATGCGGCAGTTAATACTTTATCGCATTTGCTATGTCATTTTTTCTCCCTATATATTTATTATTTTTATTAGAGTGTATGTTTAAGGCATGATGCTCCTTTACACCTAAATACTTCACTGTAAATTTTCAGAGAACAAGACATTCTTTTTTATAACCAGGATACAATTATCAAAAACCAAAACTTTCATATAATACTATTATCTAATTTATAGATCTTTTTGAAAATCTTGCTGTGATCTGTTAAAAAAATTTTTTTGGTCCAGAGGCCAATCTGATAGTACATCATGCCACTTTAGATTCCTTTCAATTGGAGCAGCTCTTTAGTCTTTCTTTGTGTTTTGCAACCTTGACTTTTTGAAGAGTACAGGCTATTTATTTTGTAGACTGTGTCTCAATTTTGGGTTTGTGTGTATTTTTTCATGATTAGAATATATTTTGGCAGGAATACTATAGAAGTGATGTATGTTTCTCAAAGCATGACATAAAAAGTACAGGATGTCATTTATCCTGTAATTGATAATGTTAACTTAAAGTGGTGTCTTCCATTTTTTATTTAATGTAGTTACTAATATTTTAGAGGAATTACTCTAAGAATAAGTATGCATTATGTTCTTCACCAAACTCTCACTAGTTTTATCTCCGTTGATGATGCTTGAATTGGTTTTACTGTGATGTTTATCAAATGGTGATTTTCTACTCCATCTTTTTCACATTTGTTTTTTGACACTTTATTGTGTAAAGAAGAACTTTATCTTCTTTCTCATTTATATCAGTATAGACTCAGAATTCCTGTTTTACTAAAAGGGTTATAATTTATTGCTCGTTATTTATACTGAGATTAAATTACCTCAGATTTGACCCTTGGGAGCCCTTTCAAACTGCTTCTTGCATTTTTTTTTTTTTTATATATTTCCATCATTTTTTTGAGCATTTCCTCACCTTTTGGTACTGTAAGACATTTCAGGTACACCTCATTTCTCACTTTCTCTCCTCCAACCCCCAATCCCAAACTTGGAAGTAGTCATTCCTTAAAGAAGCCCTACTTCCACTTAGTGGAAATGATATTCAAACACAGTCAGTGCACTAGATACATTCATTGCTACTGGGTTACATTGTTTCTAGGCCTCCTCAGGGGACAAAATTAGAAATATATACTTATTTCTTCTCTGTCTGTTAAAACTGTGAGTTTGTACTGATACCTCCAATTCTAAGCCAATCCTATAAATTTATTCTACTTTTCTCCGTGTTGGAACTCCCTTCTCCTGTAGTGAAAAATCTGGCAACCATTATTCTCAGTATATTTGCTTAATCCTAAAAAAATCTGAAAGTAGTTACAGAATTGCTAACCCATCACTGCTAAAAACAGATGTAAGAAGGTACAAAGCTTTTACCTTATAGCTCTATACAAGCAGGAAGTGAAGGCTAAGGCACAACCTTTAAACTGCTTCCTTGAGTAGTGAAGGTGTGCCTCAACACATGCACAGAGCACGTCTGCAAAGGTGGGAAATTTATTGGTTCAAAGCATTTAACTTTTCAACTATTACCTGGCTGACTACTCAGCTATCCTGTCTGAGACTTACGTGGACACACATGATGAATACAGAATTTAAAGAATTGGTCCAGGAAAATTACTAAACAAACAAATAAACCTCTTGGGGTGAGGGAGAGTTGCCACACACTCTCATTTAAAATGTTCAGTATTTAACAAAAATTATGTAAGGAACAATGACAAAAATAATGGTTTAAACACTTTTCTCATTACTCTTAAAATATCTCAAAATGTTGTTCTTGCTTTAAAATTATATTTTTATTTAGATTATTTATTTATTTTGGAATCATATGTCATCTATTAGAAGACCAGCATAATGCCTCCAAGGATCCCCAAATGTACAAAACCTTTTCACAGCCCTAGCAGTTGTAGCTCAGTTGCTTGGGGGATATTCCATGCACCAAAAGGTTCCTGGTTCAATTCCCAGTCAGGCTACATGCCCAGGTTGTGGGGGTCATGACGGAGATTGATGTTTCTTTCTCTGTCTCTCTCCTTCTCCCTTACTTTCTCTCTAAAAAGCAGTAACAAATCTTAGGGAAAAAATCAAAACCTTTTTACATATGGATAAATCTTACTTTGACATTTAACATTTGATTTAATTCTGGCTAAGTTACTATTAATAGAAGATCAAAATAAGAAAATTTATCCCACAATTTTAATAAATCCAGTTTACTTGACAACTTATTTTAGTAATTATTGAGTCAATCCATCTTGCATTTATTAGCCTAAATATCTAGATTTGTTTTAAGAAAACATATTATGTAAAAACATAGATTTATATTTAAGTTAAACACGAAGTTCTTAATATTCAAGAAGATTCAACAAAGTTTAATTTGAATTGAATTGTGATATTTTCTGAAATCTCCATCTTGAATTTGAGGGAAATGGGAATTTAAGGTGGTAAAGCTCAGAAGCTGAAGGCTATATTTTCTTATTTTTCTTGCAGAAAAAATCCCCCAGGTTTCTCACAGACTACTGTGAAGGTGGTAATAGAGTAATGTTAATTCAAATCTTATGCAAATATATATATATATATATATATATATATATATATATATATATATATATATATGTATGTGTATATGTATATGTATATATATATGTATATAAAAGGCTAAATATATAAAGTGTCTCCTTGGAAGTTCAATCACTCGCTATGACATGTGCTGACCACCAGGGGACAGCGGTGGGGAGTTGAGGAAGAGAAAAGGGAGATGTGGGGGGGTGGGGGAGGGGGGAATTGCATGCTGGTGGTATGTGGGTGGTGAAGGAAGGAGGCAGGGAAGCAGGGAACCTGATCAGCCCTGATCGCCTGCCAGGCCTAGGGATTCTACCCATGCACGAATTTTATGCACTGGACTTCTTGTTTCTGATAATACCTTTTTTTTTTTTTTAAGCTGTGGGCTTTGTTTCCAGATGTGAATATTAATAGAAAATTAAGAAAATAATACAATAAGTGGATAATTATTGTTTTTTCTCTGGGCTGGTGAATAGCATCTACTGAAGGAATCTTATATAGCTTAAATATAGAAGCAATTCTGAAATTGAGAGTTGTATAAGGCTCTAGCCAATAAGTGATTTTTGGCTATGTTTAATATATAAAGAGAAATTTTATGTGTAAATTATTTTGTATAACATTTTGAGTTATAGAATTTAGTCTTCCTCTCTGTGTGTTTTAGAAGAGACCAGATAATCATTACACATTTATTTTTCAGAGTTAGATTTCACAAGCAGAGTTTGCAGTTGGAATTATGACACTGACATATTTGCTAATGATAACATGCTGGGAGCTACCTGTGTGCTGCAACAGTGGAAAGCAGTCCATTAGTGTTTAAATTGATGCACTTTGGGACTTTATATTCTTCCTAAGGTCTATTTCCATACTTAATTATGGAAATGACTTGGGGGAAAAGTCACATAGCCACTTCATTTATTTCATTGTCATTGAGAGTGTCAGTTAGTAATTCTTCTTCAAGTTATGTTACAACGTTCACTTAAAATAATGCAGCCCCATGCTGAGTTTGCTTCAGTTAAGACATATTTTATTTGCTAATGATTTTCCAAGTTGACAATGACCTTGGAGTTGGTATTGTCAACACTTCTTGACATAAAGAGAGTATGATTTAGAGTTAAGAGTGCATCAACTTACTTTTCATTTTCTGTTTCTATTTTAAAAAGGCTTTTGAATTATATTTTAGATGGGAACATTTATCTGAGTATACTGCAAGGTTAGTGAGTTAAGTGCTTCCTTCTTCTCATGGTTTAAATAAAACCAATTTTAGTATATGCATAGGGAAGGAATCTGCTAATGTCTTAAATGGTGTGTGTATATGTATGCTTAATCTTTCCTCGTATGATTACCTAAAGAATTGTTAACACCTGAACCACAAAATCACAACAATGTGAATTATTGAAGAAAACTTCTTGGGCATAATTTTGCTCAAGGTCTTGAATTGCTGTGTCAAAAGAACTAATATAAATTATAATGTAAAAGATGATTTATTAAAGTGCTCTGTTTTAAGATATTCTTTTTAAAGTAATTTATAGTAAATCAATATATTAGATACAAGGGGCCTGGTGCACGAACTTCATGCACTGGTGGTGGGGGGTTCCTCAGCCCAACCTTTCCCCTCTCACATACGGGGAGCCCTCAGGCAATGTCCTACTGATGGCTTAGGCCCCCTCCCCCTGGGGAATGGGCCTAAGCCTCAGTCTGGCCTCCCTTTGTGGGAGGCACCCGGGCTGATCAGGAGAAGGCACCAGCCCCATCATCCCACTGCTGCAGCCACTGCCAGTCACCACAGCCACCAAGGTGTTTTCATCAACACGGATTCCAGTCCCTTCACCAAGAAAAAATGACAACTTTCTTTAGGCATTTTCAAGATGTGTCTTTCATAGGATATTCCTTCTTTCCTTCTTTTTTTCCTCCCTCCCTCCCTCCCTCCCTCCCTCCCTCCCTCCCTCCCTCCCTCTCTCCTTCCCTCTCTCCCTCCCTCCCTCCCTCCCTTCCTTCCTTCCTTCCTCACCTGAGGATATGTTCCCACTGACTTTTTGAGAATGTGGAAGAGAAAGGGAAAGACAGAGAGAAACATCAAAGTGAGAGGAACACTTTGATTGATTGCTTCCTGCATGAGCCCTGATCTGAGCCCCAGCCAGGGAGAAGCCTGCTACCTAAGTATATGCCCTTGTACAGAATCGAACTCAGACCCTGCTGATGGCAGGCTGAGGCATTATCCACTAAGTCAAACCAGCTAGGGCAGGATATGACATTTCTTAGCCCTCTAGCAGTGGTGAAAACACCCTAGATCTCCTTTTTAGATTCTTATTACCACCCAAGTTACTAAGAATATTACCAGTAGCATATAGGTAACTTAGCCAATGTGCAGTCAGAAAAGGTGTTTCCTCTATAGTTCACACCAATCGTGGGCTGGGCCCTGCCCAGGCCTAAAGCCTCTGGCCGAAGCTTTAGGCCTAGGAAGAGGCTCTCCAGCTCCCTCTGGTCACAGGCTCCACTCCTGCCCACTGCCCAGGCCAAAAGCCTGCGTGGGAGGCTTTCAGCCTTGGGCAGGAGCGGACCCCCAGCTCCCTCTGATCCATCGCAGGCTCTGTTCCTGCCCCCTTGTTCTGATCACAGGCTTGGCCCTGTCCAGGAGCCCCCTAGCTCAGGCCCTTCCCAGGCTGCTCTGGGACCACAAGGCCTTACCTCACAGTGACCTGGGTGCCAGGATGTTCCTGGGACAAAGGCACTAGGCACCTGTGTATGCAAATTAACCTCCATATTTTTTGGGTTAATTTGCATACTCACTCTGATTGGCAATGGGTATAGCGAATGTACGGTCAATTTACATGTTTGTCTATTATTAGGTAACATGCTTTGCCTGAAATATATCAAATATCCTATATAATAAAACCCTAATATGCAAATAGACTGAATGGTGGAATGACTGATTGCCATTATGTGCACTGACCACCAGGGGGTAGATGCTCAATTCAGGAGTTACCCCCTGGTGCTCAGTGCACTCCTACAGAGGGAGCGCGGCTCAGCCAGAAGCTGGGCTCACAGCTGGTGAGTGCAGTGGCAGTGGCAAAAGCCTCTGCTGCCTCCGTGGCAGTGCTAAGGAGCATTGAGCTGGCTTCTGTTTGGCGAGTGCAGCGGTGGTGGTGGGAGCCTTTCCCGCCTCTGTGCCAGCACTAAGGACCTCTCAGGGGATGTCCAACTGCCAGCTTAAAAGTTGGACGTCCCCTGAGGGGTCCTGGACATGAGAGGGCACAGGCCAGGCTGAGGGACTCTCCCCCCCCCCCCCCCCAATGCATGAATGTTTGTGCACCGGGCCTCTAGTCTAATATATCTAACACTAGAGGCCCAATGCACAAAATTCATGCAAGAGTAGGCCTTCCTTCCCCCGGCTCCTGGCACCGGCTTCCCTCTGACACCCGGGACTCTGGCTTTCCTCTAGCCACCGGCAGGCACCCGGGACCTGGGCTTCCCTCACAGCCCTGGCTTCGTCCAGAAGGTCGTCTGATCTAATTAGCATGTTACACTTTTATTATTATAGATGGCTACATTATAGTAGCCACAGTTTTGCATTTGTGTATTTCACTAGTGTTTATGCCTAAAATTGGCACAATTATAAAATCTGCTTCATTTCTAAATAAAAAGAAAGTACAACACAAATGAGAAATTTTGTTCTTTCTGCCATCAAAACTGTATATGTTACTTTGAAATCCATGGCTATATTAGGTAATTCCATTTGAAAGATGGCCTAGATGTCAAACACTTACTTTAACAAAAGAAAATATTGTGAGCCTCCATATTCTTTTACAGAAACTCTATAGGGTGCAGCAGTCTTTGAAGTTACCACTGAACCAAACGACCAGGTTGCTTTTCAGCTATTCTAGTGGATGCCCTGGTTTCTTTTCATTGATTTCAGAGAGGAAGGAAGAGGGAGAGAAAGATAGAGAGGGCTCTACTACCACCTGCTGCTCTGCTGGACACTCAGGCTGAGCAGTTTTTCTTTGCTGCTCTGCTAATTGTTACAGCTTTTGTTTCTGCACTCCAAACCCAAAGGCTTTGGATGATCTGCCTTATTTCCTTTTGTGTTATAATCAGGAGTGTCAAAGCCATATATCCTATGTGTTTAGATATTGGTGGGATGCCTCTTTCAATTTTTATTCATAGCTCTGTTTCTTCTAGGATTGACAAGGTTCTAGACTGGCAATTGTGTTATCAACCGGACAACCTACTTATAGTAATAGCAATGCCACTACTACTAATAGTGCAACTAATAGCACCCCTATTACTACTACTAGTGCTTTATAGGTTGTACTTCATAGTGTGTTAAAGCTAAACGTCCATAGTGAAGAGGGGAAAATGCTTTTTTGCTGTTTGTGTTACAATTTATTGGCAGGGATATGTATATCAATAATCTAAGTGTATTTAAAAAATGTTTTCATTGATTTCAGAGAGGAAGGAAGAGGGAGAGAAAGATAGAAACATCAATGATGAGAGAGAATCATTGAATGGCTGCCTATGCACACTCCCTATTGGGATTGAGCCAACAACCTGGACATGTGCTCTGACCAGGAAACACTCTGTGACCTCCTGGTTTATAGGTCGGTGCTCAACAACTGAACCACACTGGCCAGACTAATCTAAGCATATTGAGACCACTTACAGTGTTGGAAATATTCCTAGTGGAAATAAGGATTAATACTTCCTATTTATGTAACAAGTTTTCCCAGGCTTCATTAGATTGTAATATAGAGTCACAGTTATGTTCATAACTCAAATATATGTTTGTTGTCTACTATTGAGGTAGCTTTCTGCAAAGTTCCCCTTTTCAGGTGTTTTTGGAAGTTCTCTGGGGTTGTCTCAACCATACTCCTGAACAAGTCTGTTTCCACTGAGGCAGCTATTGCTCCTCCAGACATGTCAGTCTCCTGCCAGATGGAGCTCTCTGCTGGGCATTTCCACCGGTGCACTTGATCACAACTAAAGTTGCGTGTTGAGCTAGAAGTTGGAGGGATAATGCTGCTCTTCCTTTGCATTAATCTCTGTTAGAGTGGTCTACAAGTCATACTGATCTTTACTGGTGTTTTTATGAAACAGGTCTTCTAGATTTTTCTCATAGACCCTTTGCACACTATGGGACACAGGTGTAAATCCAGTAGGGGCTGTCTGTTAGGAGGCAAATACATTTAACAGAAAAGACTCAGTATTTGGCATTGCTACTCTTGCAACTAAGATTTTCTTGCTGGGTGAGGGACATCATGATTACCTTCTTCCCATAGGATTAGATTTCACATTCATCTTCTGGTTGGATTGCTCTATTTGTTCACCAGACATTCCAAAACATGTCTGAATCTTACTTGGATATAGCTGGTAACTGTTTCTCTCAGCTCAAACATCCCCTTAAGCAAGGAATGAGCAAGGGGATTTACTAAAATCAAAGTAGGGGAAAGCTTTAGAAAACTGTCATTTTGTTTCTCTATGAGATTGCATCTATGAAAAAAGAATCAACAAAGTTCCATTTCACTTCATGCAAATATCAAAGTTCTGTCAGAGTTTGTGTGGGCCCCTGTTTAATTCTTTAACATCAGGAGGGTGTAGAAGGGAAAGTTCAGTTTTATTATGTTTGCATTTTATAATATCAGAAGGCTTGTTCTTAGTGGTACATTCTAGAAAGTAAAAGGCATTTTGACCTTGTAGGGAATTTTAGTGCCACGTCAGCTTCTTTTTGGATTTTGTTTAGCATCCGAAAGCTTTCTGGAATGGTACCTTTCTAACTAGAAAGTCTGTCTTCATTAGGTGCTCATAGCAGTGCTTCAGATTTATTTTAACCATTCATGCCAAAAATAGAGTGGATATTAGTTAGCATTCCCTTTTACTTCATGTAATGGCACTGGTGCAAATCTCCAAGGGCATTAGTAGTTTTGAGAATTGCTCCCTACTCACTGCCCAAAAGTCCATCCTTATTTCCAGTTTTTGTCTTTCTGGGGACATTAATACGGTGCAGTTGAGGTTCTTTTCACATTCAGTGAGGTTTCTCTTCTGGTTCTAGTCTCTGCTGTGCTATTATATATTTCACAGAAATTCCTCAGAGTTTTGGAGAATGTGAATAATACCTTCTCTTAGTCTGTAGCACTGATAATTTGTATCTTATTTTATACTAGATGGCCCTTGCAGGAAGATTCCTGCAATAGGGCTTCCTGCTGTGGTCTCCACCGCCCCGCCTGCTTCCCTCTCTTCTCCCCGCCCCGCTTGCTTGCTTCTCTGCAGCTTCGCTCCTTTCTGCAGTACTTGGCTTCTTACTAGGCTGTCTTCAGTCTTTGCTTTGGCCTCAATGTGCAAATTAACTGCCATCTTGGTTTGGTTAATTTGCATACTTGGCCTGATTGACTGATGGGCATGGCTTGTGGTATAGTGAAGGAGCGGTCAATTTGCATGTTTCTCTTATCAGAGAGGATACTTCTTTTGAAAATTTGGTGAGAGCAGGGCAGATATAATTTAAAACTAGAATTATTATAAATATTGCTATTTGTTTTTATTTGTTACAGTAATAGAGAGAGATTAGCTCTACTATACTAGAATAGTAACAGTTACCTAAGAAAATTTAAGTATATGTTATGGGAATTTTATTCAGTATCATATATGTCAACTATTTTAATAATTCAAGCTCCTTTTAAAACTATTTTTATAAATGTGAATTAAAAGTAAGGTAAATATACTTGAAGTCACCTTTTACTATCAGTTTAAACAATTGAGTTTTAAAAATATTCTTAAATGATTGCTCAAAATATAAAGTATTAGGTCAACAGAAGAGAATTGTTGTAAAAAAAAAGCTACTGTATTTGTATTATATTTTGTTATTTCATTTTTTTTATTGAAACCAGGTGCTTTAACTTCTCTAAAGTGAAATTTTTAATGGGTCATATGTAATTTTTAAAAATAAATCTTTATTGTTCCGATTATTACAGGTGTTTCTCTTGTTTTTGTCCCCCTTAGCTCCCCTCTGATTCCCCAGCCCACCCCATGCCCTTACACCTGCTACTGTCTTCATCCATAGGTGTAAGATTTTTGTCCGATCTCCTTCCACACCCCTTAGACCTCCTTCCCCCTGAGAATTGTCAGTCCACTCCTTTTCTGTCTCTGATTCTGTTCTTCAGACTTTTTATTCACTTGATTTTTAGGTTCACTTGTTGGTAGGTATGTATTAGATGTCTTTTTGTTGTTCATAATTTTATCTTTACCTTTTTCTTCTTCTTCCTCTTCTTAAAGAATACCCTTCAGCATTTCATGTAATTCTGGTTTAGTGGTGATGAACTCCTTTAGCTTTTTCTTGTCTGTGAAGCTCTTTGTCTTACCTTCAATTCTGAAGGATAGCTTTGCTTGGTGGAGCAATCTTGGTTGTAGGTTCTTGGTGTTCATCACTTTGAATATTTCTTGCCACTCCCTTCTGGTCTGCATAGTTTCTGTTGAGAAATCAGCTGACATTCGTATGGGTACTCCTTTGTAGGTAACTAACTGTTTTTCTCTTGTTGCTTTCAAGATTCTTTCTTTGTCTTTTGCTCTTAGCATTTTAATTATGATGTGTCTTGGTGTGATCCTTTTTGGATTCCTCTTGTTTGGGTTCTGTGTGCTTCCTGAACTTGTAAGTCTATTTCACCAGGTAGGGAAAGTTTTTTGTCATTATTTCTTCTAATAGGTTTTCAATATTTTTCTCTCTCTCTTCTGGCACCCCAAAAATTCGGATGTTGGTATGCTTGAAATTGTCCCAGAGGCTGCTTACACTATCTTCATATTTTTGGATCATTTTTTCTTTTTGTTTTTCTGGTTAGATGTTTTTTGTTTCCTCAAATTTCAGATCTTTGGTTTGATTCTTGGAGTACATTGATCTACAGTAGAGTTTCTGTGTATTCTTTATTTCTGACAGTGTATGCTTAATTTCTGACTGGTCCTTTTTCATTTTTTTGTCATTCTCATTAAGGTCTTTGAAGGTCTAATCAAGTTTCTCAGCAGTTTTTAGAAAATTCTTGAGTAACCTTATAAATGTGGTCCTGAACTCTATTTCATCCTGTAGTTTGCTTTCCTCCATTTTTTTCATTTGTGACATGTTTCTGGGCATTTTGGCTGCTTCCCTGTGTTGATGGAATGGCTTTGTGTGGTAGGTGACCCACAGGGGCCAGTAGCTCAGCCTCCCCAATCACCCAAGGTGGATGGTCTTGGTACACTCTTTTGTGGGCTGAATGCAAAGTCTTGTTGTAGTTAAGCTTTGATTGCTATTAGTACACTGGGAGGAATTGACCTCTAGGCCAATTGGCTGTGGGCAACCGCTGTTTTTATAATGGGAGAACTGCTGGGCTGGAGACACGCTTATGGTGCAGGACTTGTTTCAGTGGGGCTTTGGTGCTCACTGTGTCTGCCTCTTGTGTCACTTATGGATGTGAGGAGTTGAAATCTGGTATCCCTCACTGACCACTAGGTATACTGGCTTCTGGATCTCCAATGGGGTGTAGATCAGCTATTGTCTGAGGCCACCCTACAGGAGCTATAGGGAGAACTACAGTTTTTTCTCCTCTTTGCTTGAGATTTGGAGGTTTTGGAGCTGTCTGAACTGGGTTGCAAATTTGCTAGGTTAAGCTGTGGTAGGGAAGGCTATTCATATACAAAAGCCGCTGCTTGGAGCTTGGGTGGGTTTGTAGGTTGTGCGGGGCGAGGTCTCAGGGCATCATCGGGCTAGGTTGTTGCAAACAGCGATGGCTGCCAGCCTGCTGTCCCTGTGCCTCTGACTGAGTACCCGTGTCTAGCACCCCAGCACAGCAAGCATTTATTCCTGCGCTCAGCTCTGCAAGCAAGCCACCCTCACTTTCAGACCTGATGGCAGACAGACCAGCTTCTCCCTGTAGGAGTTTGGCTCCCACACGTCTCCCCAGAAACTGGATTTTAGAGAAATCGGGAGCTTGTCTCCCTTTGAGTTGAAGAAAGCAATGCCTGTTGCCAGCTGGGATCTGCCGCCAGTCCAGATCGCATACGCCTCCGTTACCTCAGCTTTTCAGCATTTGTGCACTGAATGGTCTTTTCTCTTTCCTTCTAGTTATAGAAATTCCACTCAACTAGCTTTCCTCTGGTTCTGGGTGATAGATGTTTTGTCTTTTGTTTGTAGTTTTGAAATTGTCATGCAAGGCAGCAGTTTAGGTATTTACCTATGCAGCCATCTTGGGTTCTCCTTATATGTAATTTTAATATCTATTTTAGTGGATGTAAAAGAAAGATAATTGTTGATTCCTTATGTCATAAACAATTCCTTTGACATTAAAAGACTGATCATTACCTCAAGCAATAATAATAAAATGAAATGGTGGTGATGTTTAATTTATTGTCATATATCTGTTATTCTGAAAACTTTCCATAAATATGTTAGAGTTTTAAATACCAGGTAATTTAAAGTTATTTAATGCCCTGTTTCCCCGAAAATAAGACAGTGTCTTATATTAATTTTTTCTCCCAAAGTTGCGGTAGGTCTTATTTTCAGGGGATGTCTTATCTTTCCATGCACTAGGTCTTATTTTCGGAGGATGTCTTATTTTTGGGGAAACACGGTATATATTGGTGATATTTTAATTTCAATTGGATTTCTTGAAATTAATATTATTTCTATTCAATTAATGTCATTTTAAATAGAATTTCCCATTCCCTAAATCCTAAATCCTACAATTCTGCCACTGTTCCTTTTTTTTTTTTTTTTTTTAATGAATGTATGCCAAGAGCAAAACTGTTCTTATCGCTTGAGGTCATGCTAAAATGAGAGGCACTTCTCTAGAAATCCTGGCTGACTTAGGTGTGGGATAAGCATTGCAGTAATAACTTACCTTGAGATCTTTCATTTACCAATAAACCCCTTTGTCTAAGGTTATCTTTGGTTTAGCTTTAGACTTAAATAAAGTTAAGTATTTTTAAGTGACTTATTTAAACTATGTCTCATATTCACTTTTTTTTTTTAATAGGGTTTTTCCAATGCAACTTTAAAATACAAAGGAATAGATTTTGGCAAATCTTTGGGAAGACTAAAGTTACCTGTAAAGTCAGGGCCTGGTCCTGGAGAGTATGATATAGTTCAGTAAGTAAAAAAAAAAAAAAAAAAAAAAAAAAAGTATGCCTTTAATATAGTTTTTACTATAAAGTATTCTTTTTCTTAATTTAAATTATTGTTTAAAGTATTACATGTCTCCTTTTTCCCCCCGTTGACCTGTCTCCAGCCGCTCCCACTCCCAGCATATGCCCTCACCCCCCTACTGTCTGTGTCCATTGGTTATGCTTATATGAATGCATACAAGTCCTTTGATTGATCTCTTACCTCCACTCCACCCCCACCTATCCCTGCTTTCCTTTTGAGGTTGGACAATCTGTTCGATGCTTCTATTTTTGTTCATCAGTTTATGTTGTTGATTATTTTCCACAAATAAGTGAGGACATGTGATATTTACCTTTCTCTGGCTTATTTCACTTAGCAAAATGCTCTCCAATCCAGTTATGCTGTTGCAAATGATAAGAATTCCTTCTTTTTACAGCAGCATAGTATTCTATTGTGTAGATGTATCACATTTTTTTAATCCACTCATCTACTGATAGGTACTTAGGCTGTTTGTAAATCTTAACTATTATAAATTGTACTGCTATGACATTAAAGTATTTCTAATAATTTAGACTAGCTTATGCTGCTATAAAGGGAAAATCAGTACAAAATCTCCAGGAAGTATTATATTGTGGAATAACCTATACAAAAACTATTGCTTTTTTGTGAGCCAGATGCTGTGCTATCCTGCTTTACATGTTTCACCTCATTTAATGGTCACCAGTTTCTAGTAGTTACTATTGATATATGTATTTTATTAGTGAGAAATACAAGGATTGAAGAGGAAAAATAACATATTCAAGATCATGTAGCTATTAAGGCCTGTTCGATTGATTATATAGCCCATGTATCTAAGTGCTAAAATATACTGTCTTTCATTATAAAACAGACAAACGATCAGAGAAAATATAAAATAAGTTGACCTTGGATTTTTCATTTTGTCCCTGCTTCTGGTTTATTCTTCTGACTATGTGATATATTTGGAAGGCATTCTCAGTGTGGATCAGAGGCATAACAATAGGTTGAGGCAATATTAATGAAATTGAACTAGGAATAAAATTTCTGATATAATAGCTTTGTTTTTATTTTCTCCTACTTTTACAGTAAGGCCTTAAACAACGATCCATGGAAGACCAAATTGAGTAACCATTACCATATTGTACTCAGAATCTAGACCGTTTTTTTTTATCATTAATTTTTTAACAACAGGGTTCAGATTATCTGCATGATACTTTCTCTCATAGAATAAATTTTCTCACAAGACGTCTCACAGCGATTATCCCATTCATTTGTTAGATTGATTCAGACACATCTATATCCCACTGGTAGATATAGCTTAGACTCCTGTAAGATACCCCAGCTACTGTTTATTCATTGAACAAGCATTGTGTGGATTCTGGCTACGTGCTAGTACTAAACTTAGTAACTGAGAAAAAAGAATAGAACATGGTCCTTGTTTTCGGGAACTTATACTCTACTGTCCTTTTCACTCTTGTAATATTGGATATACACTTTGTATTTTTATTTTTTTAGTAGTTACACTAGAACTTTAACATGTATATTTAGCCTAATGCGGTCTAAACGTAATATCTTTGTCATTCTTCCAAAGAAAACAAAGTCTATCAAATGCTTTAACCCTGCTCGTTCCCTTGACACACATTTTTGTTATTTAGTATTCGAATCATATCACCATCTTCTTTTATTGTGGTTGGTTTGCTTATCTATTTCTTTATCTCATGCCTGCCACTTTTATTGAGGTTTAATTGACATAAAACAAAATTAACCTTTTTGAAAGTAGTGGTTCTATGGTAATTGTCTTCCATTCATTCTATTACACTTTTTAAAAAAATATATATTTTATTGATTTTTTACAGAGAGGAAGGGAGAGAGATAAAGAGCTAGAAATGTCGATGAGAGAGAAACATCGACCAGCTGCCTCTTGCACACCCCCTACTGGGGATGTGCCCACAACCAACGTACATGCCCCTGACTGGAATTGAACCTGGGACCTTTCAGTCCACAAGCTGATGCTCTATTCACTGAGCCAAACCAGTTTCGGCTCTATTACACTTTTGACTAAACATCAGGCATAATCAGGACTCTATCTGGTCATGTTATTCTGACTTTATATGTAGTATTTAAAAAATATATATATATGTATTGATTAATTTCAGAGAGGAAGAGAGAGGAGGAGAGAGAGGAACATCAATGATGAGATCATTGACTGTCAGCCTCCTGCATGATCCACACTGGGGATCAAGCCCTCATGCATGTGCCCTGTCTGGGGATCAAACCATGACCTCCTGGTTCATAGGTCAGTACTCAACCACTTAGCCATGCCAGCCAGGTTATATGGTGGTATTTTTAGAACAGCTTTTTTCACTTCTTCAGCCTTATCCCACTTCCATTTTCCTTCCATTTTTTACTTTTATTTGATCTTCGTTATTTCCAGTTTTTTCTCTTCTTCTATGTGTATTTTTACTTTTGCTCTTAAGAATTTATCTGTACTGATTGCATTCCAGATTATAGTTATTATCATTTCCATAACTGGTTTTTGGTTTTGCTGCTTTCACTGTATATTTTATATGAAGTTGTCTTGGTTTCTTCTGGCAGCTGAAATTTTCTACCTTTTTAAAAAAAACTTTTGTTTTATTGGATCACGTCAGAATTATTCTGGGAGATTTGATACAGTATAAAGTGAAGATTCTTGACCACTGTAAATGGAAAGATGAACTCATAGGTTTCTGTTTGGGAAAGACAGACCTAAGTGATATGTGACTCTTTTGATCCCTCAAATATAAATTTATTATCTGTAAAAGTATTTGAAGTTTTGAAAACAAATCCATTTATTAAAAATTGTATTAAAAAACATAAAGTCAGCCTTTAATAGTGAACTGAGATGTTAAATGCATAAAATATAGCAATGTCAAATAGTTGTTTTTATGTTTTTCTATTACCTGCTTTTCATTCTGTTTATGTTCTGGATAGTTCACTGGATATGTTTCATATCTAACTTTAAAAATTCTGTTTAAGAAATAGAAGAAAATAGCAGTATAGTCAGTATAGCCTATAATATAATGCTTATTACAGCTAACAGTTATTGGGTACTTATTATGGGTATGTAAGGCACTAAACACTTCATAAATATTATCTACTTTAATCATTACAATCTTGAGAATTGTTTACTGCTATTCCCAATTAGATGGAGAGTCTGTCTGACCCTTAGAGAAGTTAAGTGATTTGTTTAAGGTCACAGAGTTAGTAGATAGCAATGCTATGATTCCCATCAGGTTGTCTGACCTCAAACTTTGGGCACTTAATCACTGCTTAGTTTTTAATCTTTTTTGAGGTTGTGTACATTTCAGTGATAATAAGCTTCCCTTTCATTTTCAGAGATCTTTCTTTATGTTTATTTCTTGATTGTTTTATGATATAAATAGCATAGGGCTATTTCCCCTATTATTTTAGTAATAATTAAAATGCTAAAGCATTTGAAATTTTAAAGAATTTTAATGATAAATAGAATATATAGGAATTTTTTGGTAGCTTTTTATTTAAATTCCTGACACATCCTATTTTATTTTTGGAGTCATTATTACAATAGGTTTATTTATTTATTTATTTTTTAATTTTTAATTTAATTTTATTTTTTTAATATATTTTATTGATTTTGTACAGAGAGGAAGGGAGAGAGATAGAGAGTCAGAAACATCGATGAGAGAGAGTCATCGATCAGCTGCCTCCTGCACACCCCCTACTGGGGATATGCCCGCAACCAAGGTACATGCCCTTGACCGGAATCGAACCCGGGACCCTTCAGTCCCCAAGCCGACGCTCTATCCGTTGAGCCAAACCGGTCTCGACTAGAATAGGTATATTATAATGATCTGAATTGAAAAATGCAGAACTATTTACCAAAATAAATAAATGCATTTTACAAAGTATAGAATATATTGGCCTGTCACACCCAGATAAATTTATTATTGCATACTTTTTAAGCAGAAAATGTTGGTGTAAAATATTCTGTTGGTTTATATAACTATATATTTGAATTTGAGAACTCAATATCTTTCTTAAATTTTTAAAGGAAAAAGACATATTATGAAAATATTAACATCAAGAAAGATCAACCAAAAAATTATTTATTACATCTCCCACGACTTTATGAAGTAATAATAATTCAGGAGGCAAAAAGGGTAAGTTGAAAAGTAGCTGTTTCATCTACTTTCTAGTTCTCTGATAACTTCATTGAATCTTATTATGACAAGGTTAAAGTACTCTTAGATCTACTGTATCTAGTTATCACTCAGTGAATATTGTGGAAGAAACTGTATTTAAAATATCTGTCAAGTTATCACTGTCTCTGCTAAAACACCTCTTATATTGATAATTAAAAAAACCAAAGCCTCTCCAACCCTAAGTTTTTTGTTTGTTTCAGTAAGGCCACTGTTTCTAACAATTTTCTTTACAAACTGACCTAAATTTACTTTCCTGCTCACTACCTATTTATTCTTTCTTTTCCTATGACTTCTTTTCAGTCTCTTTTTATTTTTTCTAGTAAGGATTAATGTTCTAAATATCTTTGAATATCTCGTTATTTAACTTCATGGTAACTTATTTTTCTTTGAAGTTATCAATGGGTCTTCTTATGTTTGTGAATCTCTCTTTTAAAAAAGCATATCATACTAGAACTAAACACAATATTCTCATGTATTCTGATTAGTAGCCAGTAAGATTTTCATCTTCCTTGTTCTGGATAGTGTGTTTATTAATATAAAACCCAACATTCCATTAAATACATTTTTTGTAGCTATGTTTCGGTTTACTCATTTAGAACTTGTAGGCAAATAATACCCCAAATTATCCTCTTTTCAATATATTATTATATTTAAACTTAAAAACTTGAAGATTATAGGACAACATTTTATTTATTTTTTATTTTTAAAAAATATATTTTTATTGATTTTTTACAGAGAGGAAGGGAGAGAGATAGAGAGCTAGAAATGTCAATGAGAGAGAAACACCGATCAGCTGCCTCTTGCACACCCCCTACCGGGGATGTGCCTGCAACCAACGTACATGCCCCTGACGGGAATTGAACCTGGGACCTTTCAGTCCGCAGACCAACGCTCTACCACTGAGCCAAACCGGTTTCAGCTAGGATAACATTTTAAAAATGGATTCATTTAGAGTAATGAGAAATGATTTTTAGTTGAAAAATCAATGTTAAAATTCTATTAAGAATTTTCCGTGCATTTGATTTCTTTGGTCTTCCCCTAAATATAAATCAGCAATTAAAATATTATTTATAGAAGTATTAGAAAAACATAACAAAATAATGTAGTATAATTGTTTTCATAGAATAACAATTATAAATTTCCAACAGAATAAAAAGTATAAATTTAGAATCATGAGAGATGCTGGTCTGTAGTTTTCTTTACTTGTAATTTCTTTGTCTAGTATTGGTATTGGGTAATGCTTGTCTCATAGAGAATAAATTAAGAAGTATTCTGCTTCTATCCTCTGAAAGAGATTATAAATATCTTCCTCAAATGTTTGGTAAATTCACTAATGAACCCATCTGGCCCTGGATTTGGAAAGTTATTAATTATTAATTCAATCTTTAATAAACATAGGCCTATTCAGATCATCTTGTTTCTTTTTGTGTGAGTTTGGCAGATTGAGTTTTTCAAGGAATTTGTCCATTTAATCTAGATTATCAAATGTATGGGCATAGTGTTATTTATAGTATTAACTGATTATTGTTTTAATGTCCACGGGAACTGTAGTGATGCCCTCTTCTTCATTTCTGATATTAGTAACTTGTCCTTGTTTTTTCTTAGTTTGTTTGGTTAGAAAGTTATAGATTTTATTAATTTTTTTAAAGAACAAGATTTTGCCTTTATTCATTGCCTCTATTCATTTCTTATTTTCAATTTCATTGTTTTTCTGCTCTAATTCTTATTACCGTATTTTTCGGACCATAAGACGCACCGGACCATAAGACGCACCAGTTTTTAGAGAAGGGAAATGAAGAAAAAAAGATTCTGAAACAAATAGTGTCCTAAAATATTTTATGTGCATTAAAACCCAACATCACAGTCATAAACACATGTAATCAACCCTGTAAAGTAAACAGCAGCATTTAGAACCATTTTACAGCCGGGCAAGCACACAGAGACCACACAGAGCCGGGCAAGTAAAAAAACTTTTTTTTTTTAAAGTATATGTGTAGGCTATATTTGGACCATAAGATGCAGGGACTTTTCCCCCCCACTTCTGGGGGGAAAAAAAGTGCGTCTTATGGTCCGAAAAATACGGTATTTCTTTTCTTCTGAAACAGTGTGGTGATAGCTAGAGGGAGGGGGGCAAAGGCTGGGTGGAAGTGGGCAAAGAGGGGGAAAATGGGAGGCATCTGTAATAGTGTAAAAAATAAATAAAAAAATAAATTCAGCTGATGCTCTGAAATTAATTATGGCACACAAAAATTAATTATAAGTAGTAATCTCTTGAAACTGTTTTAGAATACTCTTTATTTATATGGAACCCATTGCTCTTTCTGTTGTTACCTTGGATCTCACCCAGATTTCTGGCTTCTACTGACCCTTCATAATTCTCTTTTTGGCTTACTATAGTTCAGCTACCTTCTACGGTTCTCATATCTTTATAAAGTTCTTCCTCTGAACCCTCTAGTTCTGGCTAATTCAGGGCAATTTCTTCCTTTTATCTTCCTATAAGGGGGAAATTACCACACATGTTAGATGAGGGGATGTAATGTTTTTAGATTTGTTTCTCAATGTAGTTTTTCCCCCCATGTTATTTAGTGTGCATCAAAATTCACCACTTTTTAAAGTTACAAGTTTGCCTTTAAAGACAATCAGCTTTATTAAGATACCAGAGTCCTGGAACATGAAATTCGTGCATGGGTAGGGTCCCTAGGCCTGGCTGGTGATCAGGGCTGATTGGGGTCTTCTGGCTGCTGGCTGCCCCCTCCCTTCTTTCTGCACCACCCTCTGGTGGTCAGCGCATGAACTGGTCATAGCGAGAGAGAGAACTCCCGGTCTCACTCCTGCAGGAATACTCTCTCTGCATGTTAGCCTTTTCTATATATATAGATAATTCATATATCATATGCATCCATTTAAAATACGCAATTTAGAGTTATGCAACAATCACCACAATCAATTTAGACTATTTAACTCACCCCAATTAGCAGTAATTCCCATATCCCCTAATCATCACAGCTCTAGGCAATCACTAATCTCCTTTTTGATTTTGTAGATTTGCCTATCTGGACATTTTATATAAATGGAATCATACATTACTTGTCCTTTCTGACTGGCTTATTTTACTTGGCATAATTTTTTTCATGTTGTAACACATATCAATATTATATTTCTTTTTATGGCTGAATACTATTTTATTGTATGGATTACCACGTTTTGTTTATCCATTTATTGATTGATGGTCATTTAGATTGTTTACACTTTTTGGCCAAGAATAAAAATAATTAGTATACTAATATGCTAACTAAAAGCATAAGAATAATGAGCAGAAGAATAATGATGCTTTGAATATTAGTTTACAATGTATTCATTTCTCTTGAATATATATCTGGGATTGAGACTGCTGGGTAATATCATAACTCCTATGTTTAACTTTTTGTGGAACTGTTTTATAAGGCAGTTAAGTCTGCCAAAGTCTGAAGGTTCCAGTTCCTCCACATCTTTGAAACACTTGCTATATTTTATCTTTTTGATAGCCATTCTGGTATGTGTGAAGTCACATATCATTGTGATTTTGATTTGAAGTTCCCAGAGACTAATGACATTGAATACCCTTTCATGCACTTATTGGCCCTTTATATATCTTCTTTAGAAATATGTCTAGTCAGATTCTTTGCCCATTTTAAAGTTGGATTGTCTTTTTATTATTGATGTGCCAGAGTTCTGTAGGATTGATTTTCTTTTGTCTGAACTTATAACTAATTTGAATAACATTATTTGTTACATATGGAATTTAAAGAGTTATGCAACAATCCCCAATTAAACCATTCTTGGAGGACAAGAATCTTTCATTCTGCCGAAACCGGTTTGGCTCAATGGATAGAGTAGGGGTGTCGAACTCAATCAGAGAAGGGGCCAAAATCTAAAATCCAGCCTAAATTGCGGGCCGAATGGTTTACTGAACAGTCATAAACTGTCATTGTTATGGAAACGCAGCGGAGTGCAGTGATGACAGCGCGGTGTGGGCCACATTGCAAGGCCTGGCGGGACGGATTTGGCCCGCGGGCCTTGTGTTTGACACATGTGGGATAGAGCATTGGCCTGCGTACTGAAAGGTCCCAGGTTCGATTCCGGTCAAGGACATGCACCTTGGTTGCGGGCACATCCCCAGTAGGGGGTGTGCAAGAGGCAGCTGATTGATGATTCTTGCTCATCGATGTTTCTAACTCTCTGTCCCTCTCTCTTCCTCTCTGTAAAAAATCAATAAAATATATATTTTTTTAAAAAAGAACCTTTCATTCTGCTTGTTTTTTTATATAACTGTAGTTAGTGGAGTAGATACATAAGTTTTACTAATGCTTTTGTAATTAATTGACTACAGATCTGAAAAATGAGTTTAATTTTAAAATTTGAATTTAAAGAAAGAATTTGTAGGTTTTTGCTTTCCTCCCATTTATCCTATTGACTAAAAAGAATAAATTTAACTACTATATTCTAGGGTCTTTGGATTTAAGCATTTCCTGGTAATATAACAATATATAAGATATAATAGCATGAATATAATACTTTAATGCATGGTTGTGAGTTTTTAAATTTATTATTCTTGAGTTCTACTTAATTCTATTTTATACACAATATTGTTTCAATACATCTTTTGAATATATCATGACTTCCACTCTACTGTGAACTTTTATTAAAAAATATTTTTTATTCAATCTGAATATTTTTCATAGGAATATATCTTGCCATTGACAATAAAAACTTGTTTTAATATCTTCCTTAATATTAATAAAGTCTTTAATTAAAAAAAGTTTAACACTTGTTCCAATTTAAATTCTTTGATGTAGTAATGTAAAATTTATGAAACTTATTATCTGTTAAAAAAAATATAACACAATTTCATTATATGGCACCAATTCTTCAGATCTTTATTGACATAAAACCTTATTCATTCATTCATTTCCCATATTCATTAAGATAAATGTTTAAGTATTACGTGGCAGGGTATGACAATTTGCCTTGTAATTCTTCTGAGCAAACCTAAATTGCAAATTTTAATTTTTTGGAAGTTCTGCCAAACAGATATAATTTGGAGCTATGTATTTTAAAATATTACTTAAATTCTGGTTGCAAACAAAATTATAGAGCTGTTATATTTTTTTATTTATACTATAAATTTATTAAAATTGTTAGAATTTTAAAAGTTATAATTTAAAGGTTTAATTTAGGCACAATCAGGTGATAGGAAGATGGTGACTGGCAGGACGGCAGTGAGGAAGAAAGTGTGAGTGAAGGAGCAAAAGAGGAATGTGTAGAATGTGGTGTGTGTGTGTGTGTGTGTTAAGGACAGTTAGATCCTGCAGGACTTATGGGGTCTGGCGGACCAGGTGGTCTTAGACTGCAAGACCCTGCTGCCCTGCAAGCATTCCCAGGCAGCTGGCGCTGGCACAGAAACCACACCATCTTGAAGGGCAGAACTGCTATGACTGGGAACCCAGCCACACCACTACCCAGACTGGCCTCAGATGAAAACCAAGATACTACAGCCACTCTGGACAAAGACCTGCTACCACAGCTGCAGACGTATGGAAACCAAGACTCCAGCCACCCAGGCCACAGATTCCTGTGAGTCACAGAGCATGTCTTCATCCCACTGGCCCACTGCAGCAGCATAGGACCCATGCAACCTGTGTTGTGTGAGCAGGCCTCCCACTGACACAGGGTGGCTATGTAACCCAGCCCCCTAGCAAGTCCATGACTCTGATTCTCGGGCACACACTTGTAGGGACTCTGATTTTTTACATGGAGGCACCCAGCTGACCTGTGGGGGCTGAACTGAGTGCACATGACTCTGATTCTTGCCGCATGCATGCAGGGACTCTGAATCTAGGAGTGCATGCGAGACCCCCACTGACCCAAGGTGATCAAACCAAGTGCCCGTGACTCTGATTCACAGTGCACATGCACAGGGACTCTGATTCTCAGCAACACATGTGGGGAGTATGATTCTCGGTGTGTGCACAGGGCCCTAGCTAACCTGAGGCAGCCACATCAAGTTACAGGACCCTTATTCTTGATGCACACACACCTTGGGGCACTGTGGCTGACTCATAGCAGCTGTGCCACGCACCCCTGAGAGGGCCGACTCTCAAGTGGATGGACTCTCAGCATGTGCAGCTCCCACTGACCCAGGGAAACCACAACTTTCAGTGCCTGAGCTTTTCATTGATGCTCAGGTGCCACAATGTATGTGCCTCAGGCCCCTGTAACTTGAAGCTTAGACCTTTTGGTGATAACAAAACTGGAGAGACAATGAAACAATCCCCAAAGGCAAGTAAAGGAGGAATCAGCAAGAGGGGAACTAAATGAAATGGAGGCATGAAATATGTCAGAAAAATAATTCAGAGTAATGGTCATACAGTTCATAAACTGGATGGATGAGAAAATCAACAACCTATGCAAGAATAAGGAAGAAATAAAAAGTGATATAGCTATAATCAAAAGCACAATGAAAGGTTTCCACAGTAGAATAATAGGAGAAGGGCAGGACGAAATTAGTGAGTTGGAAGATAAGTAGAGAAAAAAAGCCCAAACTGAACAGCAACTGGAGAAAAAATTAGAAAGCAGGAGGAGAGCCTAAGCGAAGCTTTGGAACAACATAATAAGAAGTAACATGTGTATAATAGGGGTGCCAGAAGGACAAGAAGAGTAGCAAGGATTAGAGAATATATTTGAAGAAATAATGACAGAAAACTTCCCGAATATGTGGAAGAAAAAAGTCACATATGCACAGAGAGTCCCAAAGAAGATGAACCCCAAAAGACCCACACCAAGACACATCATCAGTATCATAGCAAATGTAAATGACAAAGAGAGAATCTTAAAGGCTGCAAGAGAGAGACAGAGTTATCTACAATGAATCTCATCATAAATCAGATTATCAAATGATTTATCAACAGAAACACATAAGGCCAGAGTGAATGAAATGAAGTACACAAAATGATGCAAGACAAGGAACTTAACCCAAGAATACTCTATTCAGCAAAATTATTCAAAATCTAAGGGGAGGAAACAAAGATGGCAGCATGGGTAAACATCTGAACCTCCTGCCTCACACAACCACTTTAAAACTACAACTAAAAGACAAAATGGGTATCATCCAGAACCATGGGAAGGCTGCCTGAGTGGAAATTCTACAACTAGGAGGAAAGAGAAAAGCACATTCAGACTCAGAGGAGGAGCAAAGGTGCAGAAGTGAAGTACAGAAGTACGAAGGTGTGCACACAGAAAGGGCTGGCAACTGAGTACACTGTTCTCTTTTTCAATTGGGAGGGAAACACAAGCTCTCAACTGCTCTGAACTCCAGTTCCAGGTGGGACTCTAGGGACCCAGAATCATATGGGGAGAAATTGGACTGTCTGGCATTGGACGGGACTCCAGGGCGGCTTTCTATCAAAAGTGCTTGAAGTGATAGTTGTTCCTGAATAGTGCTGTGGGACACAGAGACACAGGACCTCTTTCAGGCAGGGCTGACGATCAGCATTGTTGTTTGCTCCACACCGGTGTTTTCCTGAGACCCACCCCACATAATTTGTGCACAGAGGCTTTTGCATATGAATGGCCTGGCCCTTTGAAATCTGAAACCTAACGTACTGAAGCTGGGTCAAAAAGGCCCAGAGCCTCCAAAAGAAGACTCAAGGCTCAACAGCATTGCTTCATATCTGAGCCTCCTCTAGGCATCTACAAACCCCAAACAAAGAAAGGGAATCTGCAGATATCTCTGTAGTTTCTGCACAGTGGCTTCTCTCCTTGGAGATCCAAAAGCCAATGTACCCAGTGGTCAGAGAGAGACCATACAAGCTACAACTATTCAGATCCATAAGAGACACACTCAGGGTGCAGACTCAATAAGCACCAAAGCCCCACTGAAGCAAGTCTTGCCCCATATAGGTGTCTCCAGCACAGAAGTTCTCCCATCATAGACACAACTGATCCTCACAACGAGTTGGCCTGGATGTCAATTCCTCCCAGTGATATCAACAACAACCAAGGCTTAACTACAATAAGAATGTGCACACAGCCCACACAGGGGTGCACCAAGAATTTCCACCTAATTAGGGAGGGTGAGCCACTGGGCCCTATAGGACATCTAGCACACAAAGCCACACTATCAACTCAGGGAAGAAGCCAAAATGTGGAGACAAATACAATAAATGGGTCACAAACGAGAAATGGAGGAAAGCAAACTACTGGATATAGAGTTCAAAACCATGGTTATAAGGTTACTCAAGAATTTTCTAGAAAAGGCTGATAAATTTAGTGAGATCCTTGAGTATATGAAAAAGAACCAACTAGAAATTAAGCATATACTGACTGAAATAAAGAATAATATACAGAGATCCAACAGCAGACTATGGGAATCCTAAGAATCAAGTCAAAGATTTGAAATATGAAGAAGCAAAAAAACACCCAACCAGAAAAGCAAAAAGCAAAAAGAATCCAAAAATATGAAGATAGTGTAAGCAGCCTCTGGGACATCTTTAAGCATACCAACATTCGAATTATGTTTGTGTCAGAAGAAGAGAGAGCAAGATACTGAGAACTTATTTAAAGAAATAATGACAGGAAACTTTCCCTACCTCGTGAAAGAAATAGACTTACAAGTACAGGAAGCACACTGAACCCCAAACAAAAGGAATCCAAAGAGGATCAGACCAAGACATCATAATTAAAATGCTAAGAGCAAAAGACAGAGAGAATCTTGAAAGCAGCAAGAGAATAACAGTTAGTTACCCATATGAATGTCAACTGATATCTCAACAGAAACTATGCAGGCCAGAAGAGAGTGGCAAGAAATATTCAAAGTGATGAACACCAAGAACCTACAACCAAGATTACTCTACCCAGCAAAGCTATCATTCAGAATTTAAGGTCAGATAAAGAGCTTCACATATAAGAAAAAGCTAAAGGAGTTCATCACCACCAAACCAGTATTATATGAAATGCTGAAGGGTATTCTTTAAGAAGAGAAAGAAGAAGAAAAAGGTAAAGAGAAAAACTATGAACAATGAAGTGACAACAAACACATATCTATCAATAAGTGAATCTAAAAATTAAGTGAATAAAAAGTCTGATGAACATAATAAACTGGTGAATATAATAGAATCATGGCATAGAAAGGGAGTGGACTGACAATTCTCAGGGGAAAGGGGTGTGAGGATACTGGACCAAAATTATAAATTATGGATGAGGATAGTGGGGGGGAAATAAGGATGGAAGGTGGGGTGGGAACTGGGTGGAGAGGAGCTATGGGGGATAAAAGGAACAACTGTAAAAATCTGAACAATAAAGATTTATTAGTAAAGAAAAATTGAAGGGGTAATCAGGAGATTCACAGACAAAAAAAAAAAGGCTAAGGGAGTTTATCACTACCAAGCCAGCAATGTAAGAAATGCTAAAGAGACTGTTGTACAAAGAAGAAATAGAAAGGGAGGAAGGAACACAGGCATAAAGAATATAAATGGCTACAAACAAGTACCTATCTATAATAATAAAAGTGTAATATGCTAATTAGACTGGACAGCCAAATAACCTTTTAGACGTCTTTCCAGATGTCCTTCCAGAACACCCATGGTGGTGGGGGCTGAGGCAGAGGTGATTAGGGGTGATTAGGTACACAGGCAGAATGCTTAGGGGTAATGAAGCAGCAGGTGATGGTTAGGGGCGATGAAGCAGGTGAGTAGTTAGGGGCAATCACACAGGCAGGCAGGGTGGTTAGGGGCGATAAGGCAGATAGGCTAGTGGTTAGGGGCAATCAGGCAGGCAGGCAGGCGAATGTTTAGGGAAAACAAGCAAGCAGGCAGAGGTGGTTAGGGACAATTAAGTGAGCAAGTGAGTGGTTAGGGGCAAACAGGCAGATAGGTGAGTGGTTAGGATTGATTAGGCAGGCTGACAGAGGTTAGAGGAGATCAGGCAGAGGGGTTAGGGGTGATGAGGCAGGCAGGTGAGTGGTTAGGGGTGACTAGGCAGACAAGCAGGCCAGAAGTTAGGAGCCAGAGGTCCTGGATTGTGAGAAGGCTGTCCGACTGCCAGTTTAGGCCCAAACCCTGTGGGATCCCTGTGGGTTCAGGCCTAAACCAGCAGTCATACATCCCCTGAAGGGTCCTGGATTGCAAGTGGGTCTAAGCTGGGCTGAGAGACCCTTTCCCATGCACAAATCTTGTGCACCAGGCCTCTAGTCAGTAATAACATTAAATGTAAATGGACTGAATGCTCCAATCAAAGATATAAAGTGACTGAATGGCTAAGGAAACATGACCCATATATATGCTGTCTACAAGAGAACTACCTCAGAATAAGGGACTCACACAGACTGAAAGTGAAGGGATGGAAAAACATCTTTCAGGCAAATTGAAATGAAAGAAAAAACAAAACTGGGGTAGCAATATTTATACCTGACAAAATAGACCTCCAAGTGAAGGTCATAACAAGAGACAAGGAAGGCCATCAGGGGCCTTCATCATAATTTTAAAGGAATTGATACAACAAGAGGATATAACTCTGGTAAACATATATGTACTCAATGCAGGAGCACCCAAATATGTAAAAGAATTTCTGATATTGGGGAAGAAATTGACAGCAATACAATCACAGTAAGAGACTTTAATACCCCATTAACATCATTGGATAAATCTTCTAGTAAAAAAATCAACAAAGAATCAGAAATCCTAAAAGACTCACTAGAACAGATGGACTTAATTGACATCTTCAGAACATTCCACCCCAAAACTACAGAATATACATTCTTCTCAAGTGTGCATGGAACATTTTCAAAGATAGACTACATATTGGGTCACAGGCAAAGTTTCTCCAAATTCAAGAAGATTGAAATCATTTCAAGCATCTTCTCAGATAACAATGGCATAATATTAGAAATAAAATACAAAAAAATGTTCACAAAAATTCAAACACTTGGAGGCTAAATAATAAACAGTGATTGGGTTACCAAAGACATCAAAGAAGAAATTAAAAAAAATGTATTCTGGAAACGAATGACATTAAAAACACAACAATCCAAAATCTATGGAACACAGTGAAAGCAGTCCTGAGAGGGAAATTCATAGTATTACAGGCCTACCTCAAAAACAAAACAAAACAAACCAACCAACCAAACAAACAAAAAAAAACCCAAGAAAAACTGGTAATAAACAATCTAACTCTGCACCTTGAAGAATTAGAAAGAGAGCAACAAGAAAAGCCAGCATGAGCAGAAGGAAGAACAGAGCAGAAATATAATGACATAGAGGCCCAAAAAACAAAACAAACAACCAACAAAAACAAAACAAAACAAAACAAAAGATCAATGAAACCAAGTGCTGGTTCTTTAAAAGGATAAACAAGATTGATGAACCTCTAGCCAGGCTTATTAAGAAGTAATGAGAAAGGACCCCAATAAACAAAATCAGAAATGAAAGAGGCAAAATAACAACAGACCCCATAGAAATACAAACAATCGTAAAAAAAAAAAAATAGTATGAGCAACTCTAGTCCAACAAACTGGTCAACCTAGAAGAAATGGACATGTTCCTAGAAAAATATGACATCCAAAACTCAATTAGGAAGAATAAAAAAATGTGAATTGGCCAGTAAGTATGGAGGAAATTGAAACAGTAATAATATAAAAACAACAACCTTCCAATAAACAAAAGCCTTGGACCCAATGGCCTCACAGGAGAGTTTTATCAAGCATTCAAAGAAGAACTAAATTCTGTACTCCTCAGACTATTCTAAAAAATTCAAGAGGAAGGCACATTTCTAAGCTCTTTCTATGAAGTCAGAATAGAATGCCAAAACCGGATAAAGACAATACAAATAAAGAGAATTATAGGCCATTATCGCTCATGAACATAGATGCCAAAATTCTCAACAACATCTTAGCAAATCAGATCCAGCATTACATTAGAAAGAGCATACACCATGACCAAATAGGATTTATTCTGGGGATGTAAGGATGGTACAATATCTGCAAATCGATATTATGTGATACATCACATAAACAACTCGAGAGACAAAAATCACAGTCATATCAGTTGAAGCAGAAAAAGCATTTGACAAAATCCAACAACCTTTCTTGATAAAAACTCTCAGCAAAGTGGGAATAGAAGGATCATACCTCAACATAATAAAAGCCATATAAGACAAACCTACAGCCAACATTCTCAATGGGCAAAAACTAAAACTATCTCTAAGAACAAGACGGGATGCCACTTTCTTTTTTTTTCTTTTTCTTTTTCTTTTATTTATTTATTTTTTAAAATCAATCTTTATTGTTCATATTATAACAAAGATTCCTCATTTCTTCCCCCCTCCACCAGGTTCCCACCCCACCCTCAGACCCCTCCCCATCCCCCATTGTCCTCATCCATAGGTGCACAGTTTATGTTCAGTCTCTTCCTCCCTTCCTTTCCCCGATAGTAAATCCCTTTTCAGATAGTAAATCAGTTACTTAGCATTTTCTCATATCAATAATACCTTCACATGCCCAATGATACACTTCACACAAAAGACATTTCCAAATAGGTCAACCAGCCTCATCCAGGCCCCACCCAAGGCACTCACAGATCAACACCCCAGTGCTATACTAACTCAACACATCCAGATCTAAGCCTTCATCGTTTGATTCAGCAGACCCTCAAGTTCCCACAAAAGTTTCCGGCCATGTCTGAGAGGCAGCCGTGGGGCAGGGGCAGGCGAGGAGTGAGCTGTTCCAGGCCTGGCTGCTCCGGGCCTGGCCTCTGTTGCTCTGGTTTGTTCCACAACCAGCTGCTCTGGGTCTGGTCACTGCCGCTCCTGACCTAGTTGCTCTGGACTTGGCTGCTGCTGCTCCGGGCCTGGCCGCACCCGACCCGGCTGCTCCGGGCCTGAGGGATGCCACTTTCACCACTCCTGTTCAACAGAGTACTGGAGTACTAGCCATAGCAATCAGACAAGAAGAAGAAATAAAAGGTATCCAAATTGGAAAAGAAGGAAAACTGTCATTATTCGCAGATGAAATGATATATTGTACATAGAAAACCCTAAAGACTCTCAAAAAACTATTAGAATTAATAAATGAATTTGACAATGTAACATGATACAAAATTAACACCCAGAAATCCATGGCTTTTTATTCACCAATAATGAACTCACAGAAAGAGAAACTAAAAAAAAAAAAAAAAGCACATTTACCATTGAAACAAAAAATTAAGATACCTAAGAATAAATTTAACCAAGGAGGTAAAGGACCTAAACTCAGAAAATTACAGGACACTGAGAAAATAGATAGAGGAAAACATAAACAAATGGAAGAATATACTATGTTCATGGATTGGTAGAATCAACATCATTAAAATGCCATTACTACCCAAAGCAATCTATAAATTTAATGCAATCCCCATTAAAATACCAAAGACCTAGAATAAACTCTCCAAAAATTCACCTGGAATAAAAAAATGACCCTGAGTAGCTGCAGCAATCTTGAGAAAGAAGTACAAGGTTGGAGGGATCATAATACCAGATAACAAGATATACTACAAAGCCACTGTTCTCAAAACTGCCTGGTACTGGCGCAAGAACAGACATACAGACAGACATACAGACCAGTGGAACAAACAGAAAACCCAGAAATCAACCCAAGCTATTATGCTCAATTCATATTTGACAAAGGAGGGAAGAGCATACAATGGAGTTAAAACAGTCTCTTCAATAAATGGTGTTGGGAAAATTGGATAGCTACATGAAAAAAAAAAAAGAAAAAGAAAAGAAAAAAAAGAAACTAACCAACTTACACCATACACAAAAATAAACTCAAAATGGATAAAAGACTTATGGTAAACATAAGAAGGGAAACCATAATAATCTTAGGAGAAGACATAGGCAACAAAATAGCGGACATTTGTTGTAGCAATATCTTTACTGAAACAGCTCCCAGGGTAATGGGAACTAAGGAGAAAAGAAACAAATGGGACTACATCAAAATGAAAGGCTTCTGCACAGCAAAAGAAACCACCAACAAAACAACAAGAAAGTCCACTGCATGGGAGAACATATTTGCAATTGCTATTACAAATAAGGATTTACTCTCCAGATTTATAGGGAACTCATACAACTTAACAAAAGGAAGATAAACGAAAGGAAGAAAAAATGGGCAAAGGACCTAAGTAGACACTTTTTGAAAGAGGACATACAGAATGCCAAGAGACATGAAAACATGTTCAAAGTCACTAATCATCTGAGAGATGCAAATCAAAACAACAATTCTCACACCTGTCAGAATGGTTATCATCAACAAATCAACAAATGACAAGTGCTCGCAAGGATGTGGAGAAAAAGGGGCTCTGGTGCACTACTGGTGAGAATGCAGATTGGTACAGCTACTGTGGAAAACAGTATGGTGTCCTCAAAAAATTAAAAATGGAACTTTCATTTGATCCAATAATCCCACTTCTAGGACTATATCCCAAAAGACTAGAAACACCAATCAGAAAGGATATATGCACCCCTATGTTCATAGCAGCACAATTTACAATAGCTAAGATTTGGAAATAGCCTAAGTGCCCATTAGCAGACGAGTGGATTAGAAAACTCTCGTACATCTACCCAATGGAATACTGTGCTGCTATAAAAAAGAAAGAACTCTTACCATTTGTAACAACATGGATGGACCTGGAGAGCATTATGGTAAATGGAATAAGCCAGTCAGAGAAAGATAAATATCACATGATCTCACTCATTTGTGGAATATAATGAACATTACAATCTCATGAACAAAAATAGATATAGAGACAAGGAATAATTGATCAGACTGTAAAACTTTAGCAGGGAGGCAGGGGCAGGATGGGGCAAGGAGGGGGAGTTAAGAGATTAAAGTACTTGTATGCATGCATTATAAGCCTAACCAATGGACACAGACACTAGGGAGGTGAGGTCATATGCCAGGAGGTGGGGAGGCTGGCAGAGGTCAATGGCAGAAAAAGGAGACATAAGTACTACTATTTGTAATACTTTAATTCCTAAATTAAAGTGTGTGTGTGTGTGTAATTTATAAACTAGGCTTTGTCCTTAATTAGTAGATTGCTTAAATATAATTTACTAATCTTAAGTGGTTCTCAATTAGAAAGGCATTATTTCATGTAAGTAAAAATATGCTAAAATGATTGATAACAAGGACGTAAGAGATAGAACTAATATATATCCTTTTGTGATTATTTTTTGAAGCCTGCCATTGCACTATTAATGATTTTGTCTATGACTGAGTTGTCCCATTATTTCTGATGCAAAAATGTTCCCATTTTACTTTTCATTGCTAGTCTTCACTATTTATTAAATTACCCCTTTTGTTTGCCATTATAACAGGTAGTTGGCAATTTATTGCAGTTAGTAATGATGAGTAGTACAAAGCTTCTTGAATCAAGAAGTTAACACTTTAGTGGAAGGTACAAATAAGTAAACAATGAAATGACAATATTCAAATAAAGTATTCTGAAACTTCAGAAGAGAAACTCATGGATTCGGTTTAGTGGATGATAGAAGTCAAGAAAGGATAGCAAAGTATGTTTAAATTGTGTTTTGAAGGATGTGTAGGTAATTTTTGTGAGATGGGTAGAAAACTACAGGTAAAGAGGATGTGAAAAGCCATAAATATTTGAGAAAAAGTTTTTATTTTTATCTATTGGTGATGATGAACCAGTGAATGTTTTAAGCCGGAGATTCACAGTTTTAAAATTTTAGAAAAAACATCACAGTTATATGGAGAAGGGAGTGAGGAAGAAGTCATGAGGTGATACCTAGTGATTCATACAGTGATTGCCTGTATTAAGGTAGTGAAATGAGGTTGGAAGTGAGGGGGAGGTGACATTTGAAGGTCAGCATTGATTTTTGCCTAGTAATTAATTTGATGTGAGAGGATGAGTGGGAAGGATGGGGAGGATGTATTAAGGATGACTCCTGGATTTCTCACTTAGAATACCATGAAATAGTATAGAGAGTTGGATAGAGAAAATATAAAAACTTTGCCACACTGTGTGTGTGCGTGTGTGTGTGTGTGTGTGTGTGTGTGTGTGTGTATGTGTAATACTGAGGAATCAGATTATTTTAAACATATGTTTGTTATATAGGCAGAAATGTTTTGAAGATAATCAGAAATTGAGAAAAATGTTGACTGGATATTTAGGAATTAATTTTTGGGTTAAATTACATAATTAAAATAAGTGAGGATGGAGCCTGGAGATTGACTTTTTTTTTTCTTTTTTTAATGAGTATTCCCCTAATGCATTGTTTGGTTAGTAAATACTATATAAGCAAATAGGAATTGAATGAAGATAGCAGGTATTTGATTATGAAAAAACCCCACAATAATATTTTTGCCTATGAGATATTACCTTTTTCTTTCTTTTTTAAAAAATTCCTTACCCAAAGATATGTGGTTTTTTAAAATTGATTTTAGAGAGGAAGGGAATGACGCTCCTATGGGGTATTTCTTATACTTCCAGGTATCTTTTACTTTTTCCTGAAACAATTTGGACTGTTTCATGTATCCATACTAGCTGGATAAATGACCCCTGTGTAAGTGATGTGTTTCTATAAAACAAGGAATGGTTATGAAATCAGAGACCTCACTTTCAACTTTGAAGTATAGAAAAAATATCATGGGATTATGAATTAGAAAATATGGATGTGAAATTTTGCTTCATCTCTCATTATTAAGTGTGGATATTGAAAAGTAACAATTTCTATAGAGGTTTTATTGATAAAATGGGAGTTATGACAATTTCTATTTCACAGGATGATATAAGAAATTAGAGGCCTGGTGCATGAAATTTGTGCATGGGGGAGTGTCCCTCAGCCAAGCCTGCACCCTCTTTAATCTGGGATCCCACTCACAATCTAGGACAGCTGGCCCCCAATTGCTCACCTGCCTGTCTTCCTTGATTGCTCCTAACTGCTTCTGCCTGCCAGCCTGATCATCCCCTAACCACTCCCCTGCCAGCCTAATTGCCCCCAACTGCCCTCCCCTGCAGGCCTGGTTCCCCCCAACTGCCCTTCCTTGCTGACCCTGTCACTTCTAATTGCCTCCCCTGCCAGCCTCATCACCACTAACTGCTCTCCCCTGCTGGTCTATTTCCCCCCCTCCCCCCCCCCAAACTGCCCTCCTCTATAGGCCTGAGTCATCCCAAACTGCTCTCCCCTGCAGGCCATCTTGTGGCAGCCATCTTGTGTCCACATGGGGGCATCCATCTTTGACCACATGGGGGCATCCATTTTGTGTGTTAGAGTGATAGTCAGTTTGCATATTACTCTTTTATTAGGTAGGATGGAACAATGCATGTGAAAGCACCCATTTCATTGAAAGTATTACATATATTAATTGTTTCTAGTAAATAGCCACAGAAGCAGCCACATGTAATTTGTGTTTGTACACTGTTTTTGAGAATAAAAATTGTGCTACATCATTGCCTTTATAAGAATATAACTGGTGTATTTCATAATATGATTATCTTGCTGTTCTATTTATTTTAATTTATTTGAGTGGTCTTATTCTTTTCCTCTTCTAAAAAGTTCTCATGGAATTTTTATCGAATATTTTAGATTTGTTAGCCTAAAGGAACACCTTTTTCTCTCTAAAAATAACTATTGGGATGGTGTGTCTATGTATGTATAACATTGTGCATATGTTCACATTTGAATTGTAACTTTTAAGGATGCAGGTCATCTCAATGAAATTCAATCATGGTTTCCATTCCAGAAAACTTATTTGCTATAAGAATAAATTGTCCATTTGTGATTGAAGCAACCATTGGTTGTCTAAATCTCCATATAGAAAATAAAATTTGATAGTTTATAAACTATAAAAACTTCTCCAAACTTAATATAATTACTTTAAATAATATTTTCATAACTTTATGCATAAATGTGCATATTTTAAAAAATATGATTCCACTTTTTTACTGTATATACTTTTTTATGTGTATGAATTTTTTCTAAGTAAAAATTTATGGCTGCATTGGATTTTCTTTAAGAGTTTAAGTAGAACTTAATTTTATTCTGGAAAAAAAAACAAAAAAAACAGCTGTATAAACTATAATTCTTGAGTCTCACCCACAGCATCTTTTAGAAAATTAAAATGACCATTTCTATACATTTTTTATATAAAAATATAAATATATATATAAATATTTCACAAATTGGTTTTTGTAAACATTCTGTTGAACTATGGAGTGAAATAATTTTTATTTCAAAGCAGATATTGACAATAATATTTTAAAAAGTATTTTTTAAATTTTAAGGAGATTTTAACATTTTAAGGAGATTGATATTTGTGACAAAGTTACATATAAATGTACCTGAAGAGTTTTATGACATAGAAAAATATTACCTTTTGTGTTTCATATACAGCATTGCTGCATCATAATATGGAGGTATCTTGTGAGTCAGTGAGTGGAGAAATTTAGGAGGAATTAATTTTTCAATAGTGCTAGCAAGTTTATTTTTAAAGTCTGAGTCTAATAAGAGTAGTATTTTGTAAGAATTGATAAAGACAAGTAGTAAAGAGTGAGTTTATAAGAAAAAGCGAAAGCCATGTCCTGTTAAGACTAATGAGTATGTGAAATACTCATTTTTGCTTTCAAACTAGACCCTTTATTTGGATGATCAATCAGTCACCAGTGGCAGGTAGTGACCATTAGGTGGATTCATTAACACCCTGCAGCCCGCATGTACAGGGTGACTCACATCTGTCTTCATTAGAAGTTTCCTACTTGCCAGTACTGAACAGATGGGTCATTATTGCCAACACTGCCCCGTGGGCCTACCTGGAGGACACACAAAGTCATCCTATACAGGACACATAGCCACAATTACCTAGTAGGCTATGAGCAAAATATTTTGAGTACTGGTGATATATTAAAATATTTTTAACCAGAAGCTGCCCACGTAGATTTGTATTTGTAAAAAATTTATACAAAGTATTATTTTAGAGAGGGAAGTTATTTAAATATATATGTATAACTATTCTGAACACCTGTAAAAGCCAGGATGTAATTGAGTTGTAAATTAGGCATAAGTTGATGATAAATTTTCTTTTAGATTATTTAAATTTGATAGTATGCTGAAAGACTTTAGTAAAAAAAAAATAATGTGTAATAGATATGGTCATTATTGATGATGTTTTACATAACAAGTAAAATGTATATTTCCTTCCATTAATCTAATAGAGTTCAAATAAGATTATACCTTCTAACATATGACATTAAATTCCAAGTTTAAAATAGCAAAAGCTTACCGATCTATATATTTAATCCATCTAGATTTACTTAAATTACTTTTACTTAAAAGGAAATTTACATTCTTGTCAATTTTAGTATTGAATTATATTTAAAGACTGTCTCTTTATTTCAGTGGCAGCAAGTACTTTTGTAAGGGTAGATAAATTACATTTGTTGTAATATCCTGGGTGTAAATGATGGGAAGATATTGACTGTGCACATTTAACTTTGCATTCCTGCTTCCCTTTTTTACCTTCTGAGGTGTCTCTGTTCATTAACATTTAGATTCTTCTCAATGGTGAATATGCAAGCCTACCTATATGTAGACAGGTTACTTTTCATATAATGCTGTAAAGCCATATTTTAAATCTAGTGCTCTTTGTTTAGAAATCTGGAAGCTAAGGTCCTGAGGAATTAGAGGAATTAATTTTTTCCTTAAATGTGACAACTGCCTAGTGATGAAAGTAAGTTTCTAAGAGAAATACATTATGAGGGCTACTAAATGATAATAAAGTAATCTATACTAATAAAAGCCTTTGTATCATCACAAGATGGCTGCTCCATGTTGTTATAAGATGGCCGCCCCCATGTAATCGTAAGATGGCCACCACAAGATGGCCACCCCATGTCATCACAAGCCTACCTATATGTAGATGGCCACCATAAGATGGCCAATAGGGGAGGGCAGTTGTGGGCAACCGGGCCTGCAGGGGAGGTCAGTTGGGGAGATCAGGCTAGCAGGGGAGGGCAGTTAGGGGGGACCAGGCCAGCAGGGAGAGCAGTTGGGGGTGATCGGGCTGGCAGGCAGAAGTGGTTAGGGGCAATTAGGCAGGCCAGTGGCTAGGAGCCAGCAGTCCTGTATTGTGAGAGAGATGTCCGATCCCTGAGATTGGGCCTAACTGGTGGTCAGACATCCCCTGAGGGGTCCCAGATTGGAGAGGGTGCAGACTGGGCTGAGGGACACCCCTCCAGTGCATGAATTTTGTGCACCTGGCCTCTAGTAATAATAATAATAATAATAATAATAATAATAATAATAATAAGCCTTTCCTTTATAATATTCTTTGAAAATATCTTTTGCCTAGGAAATCAAATGAGGGTACACTAGAAACACAGTGCCCCACTTTTTGTTAAAAAGTATATGTTTTCTTCATGAGTATTTTTCTTTTAGTGATCAACTTGTTTACATTTGGGGAGAGAAACAAAGATTTTTGTTTTTAAAGATTATATTTATTTTTTATTTATTACTTTTGGAGAAAGAGAGGAAAAGAGAAAGAGAAAAATCAATTTGTTGTTTCACTTATTTATGTATTCATTATTGGGTTCTTATATGTGCCCTGACCTGAGATTGAACCCTGACTTGGCATATCTGAATAATGCTCTTACTAATTGAGCTATCCACCTAGGGCCTTGAAGGATTGTATCTGAGATGACATGACATTGAAGCTCTGTGTATGAGATAAGGTTTTTTCATTTTCACCCTGGTTCAGTTGGTTGGACTCATTTCCTGTATACCAAAAGGTTGTGGGTTTGATTCCAGGTCAGGGTATTTAACTAAACTGTGGATTCAATCCCTGGTCTGGGTGTGTATGGGAGGCAACCGTTTGATGTTTCTCTCTCACATCAGTATTTCTCTCTCTCTCAAAACAATAAACATATGCTCAAGTGAAAATAAAAAAAAATATTTCAATAAAATTGTCCTTGTATTAAGTTTTAAGTTTTCAAGGAGCACAGAAAATAAAGGAATTAAAAAAATGTTGAGGGGCATATGTACAATGTCTTCTACCATTGTGACTCTCATTGCAATAGCTAAAACTTACAGAAGGATACTAGACCAACATGAAAACCTTTAGTCTTCTGTATTCGTTTGCGAGGGTGACCATAATAAAATACTAGAGTGGATGGCTTAAACAACGGAAGTTATTTTCTCACAATTCTGGAATTGGAAGTCCAAGATCACGGAGTTTGCAGTTCTGGTTTCCTCTAAGAACGGTATTCGTGGCTTACAGATACATGTTCACCTTCTTGCTGTGTCAACACATGGCTTTTTCTTTGTGCACGTGCATCCCTGGTAGCTCTTCCTCTTCTTTTTTTTTTCTTTTTTTAAAATATAATTTATTGATCCACAGAGAGGAAGGGAGGGAGACAGAGAGCCAGAAACATCGATGAGAGAGTAACATCGACCAGCTGCCTCTTGCACACCCCCACCGGGGATGTGCCCGTAACCAAGGCACATGCCCCTGACCAGAATCAAACCCGGGACCCCCCAGTCTGCAGACAGATGCTCCATCACTGAGCCAAACTGGCCCCGGCTCTTCCTCTTCTTATAAGGACACAAGTCCACTTGGATCAGGGCTCCACCTTTAGGATGTCATTTAACTTTCATTATGTTTTAAAGTTCCTATTTGCTCAAATATAGTCACACTGGGGTTTATGCTTCAACATATAAATTTTTTGGGGACACAATTCAGTCCATAGCCTTCTGTGAGAGTAGAAACATTTAATATTGGTGAATTTTGCTTTTTAACTTTATAAAGTGTGTTTTAATGTATATGCATTAAATAGGACTATTTAAAAAATATATTTTATTGATTTTTCACAGAGAGGAAGGAAGAGAGATAGAGAGTTAGAAACATCAATGAGAGAGATACATCAACCAGCTGCCTCCTGCACACCCCCACTGGGGATGTGCCAGCAACCAATGTACATGCCCTTGACCGGAATCGAACCCGGGACCCTTCAATCCGCTGGCTGACGCTCTATCCACTGAGCCAAACCGGTTTCGACAAAAAAGGACTATTTTTTAATTAAGAAAGTATAATTGTATCCTTTCTTCAACATACAGTAAAATTATAATTAGGGATGAGAATAGGTTTTCTAAATACACCCATTAAATTTGAAGTGATCTTTAGAGTTACTACTGATATTTGCAACTTTTATATCAAATGTCTTTCAATATTATACTGTTAGCAGTGAACATGAGGATTGACTAGATTGCAATGACAGTTTTAGGAAGACATGAACTTTGAAATACCCATAACTGCTTTTAATGCCAAAAAGTACACATGGCCAATCTCAACATTTGTTTCAATGATTCTAAAATCTATGAATTTTAAAAACTGTGTTTATAAACATCTTCTTATCTTCTTACTTGAATGTGTCTTCAGATGTTCATATGGAAACAAAAATCGACATTTTCAATTGTGATATAAAATATAATCTAGAAAAAGTAAGCTGTTTATTAGATTAAGGCTATATCAATTTTAATAAAAATTTAAGACTTCTCTCTTATTAAACTGTCTTTCGAGTTTTTAGTTCTTACCTTCAGTTTTTCATGTTGTATTATTTGAATGTTTTACCATTCTTTTATTTCTTTAATACCTTTTAAAATTGTATAGTCTTTACTTCTTGAAGATTTTGTAAGTGCCCTCAAGGGTTTCAAACTTTATAGTTAAATTCTCAGGAAGAGAAAAGTTTTTTGTGTTGTTCTGAAGGATAGAGGTGCTTCTTTTCATAATCTACAGAACACATTCCAATTATTGAGGCTGGGTTTTATTATTACATGAGTAATTTTCTTTTCATTTAATAGTATTTAGTCACATGTATTGGTGTCTTAAGAATAGTGAAGAATTCTGTTTCTTACTATGCTGGAGTAGACTGTACCAGCTATAATTATCCTGCTGAGAGCAATTGTAGAAACTGGATAAATTTTGTGATTTTCAAATGGTTGAAGGCAACAGAGAGCAACCAAAGGAGATAGGACCTAAGGGATAAATATTCCATAGAGAAAGATAAATGAGTTGAGATTAATCTGAAATTCTCTGGACATTTTTACATTAAGGCATTTTTAAAAAAATTGTAAGAGGAATGGAAAGAAAGGCTGAGGTGTCAAGCAGAAATAGCTGGTAAAATCTTTCATCATTCCTAAAAGGTTGGAAAATTAAAAAAATTGAAATTCAGGAACAAGGTAGTTAAGGCTTGCGGAAGCCAAGAGTATTGAATAAAGGGAACCACAGGAAAGTAATGCTGCATTCTGTGCTGTTTTCCTGCAGGTTTTGTTGATTTGTACGATGCGCAGGCAGGAAGCCAAGAATCCCAGTAGAAAGTGGCAGCTAAACATACCTGATTTAGAAGCTTCAGAGGGACAGAAAATAGAGATGAAGTACTACCCAGAATAGGGGACCTGGAGGACACTTCAGAGTTTTGGGAATAAGAGCAAACAGGAAATAGATTAGCTTCCACAGAGATTTAAACTCAGTATTAAAATTTCTCAGTCCTTTATTGGCCCAAGACGATCTACCTCTATTTAATTATAAGATACAAGAACATTAAATTATCTCTGGAAGAAGATAACATCATTCAGAGTTTATACATTTTTCCATATAGGATGTATAGCATTCCGTTGCAATGCAAGAATATTGTACATCAGATCCCATAGTTGATCAAGGTATTTGATTTTCAGACTCAAAATTTTTGTGATTAAAATGCATACACATTGTGGACAGATCACAAGAATTCTTGTGTTTCCTGTTCTAAAGCTTGTGACCAATCACGAGACTTTTTAAAAGATATATTAGCTTGTAAGAACATGTAATGAATAACTTCAAAATGCAATGTGTATTTAATTTTAAAGTGTGCCTTTAACATTTATGTAAAGTGTTTTTTGTACTTGTTCAATAGAAACTTATCTGGCCACTGGGTAAAGCTAGCAATAAAACTACCAGTCCACAATGTGTTAAGAATAAGAAATGAGCTAGATAATTTAACAGAAAACCAAGTTTATAAAAAAAATCAAATGCAGATTTTAGGACTAAAAATATAATACATGAAATTTAAAACTCAGTTGATAGATTTCACAGATTAGAAGTAAGAAACCTTTTTGTCATTTTATTAATTCTAAAGTAGAAGAGTAGTAAATTTGGGAGATAGTTCAGTAAAAAATATTTATAATTTAAAACACAATTAAAATATAGAAGACACATGAAAGAGTACAAGAGACATGTGAACATACATATAATTGCTGTCCCAGAGTAGAGAAAAAAAGAGAATCGGGCAGAAGCAGTGTGAAGAAATACGGGATGAGATTTTTCCCAAAGTGAAAAAAGACATCATCCCACAGATTTAAGAATCTCTACAAACTTGAAGCAAGAATAAACACTAAGTAAACTACATCAAAGCACAATAGGTTAAAATTGTTGAAAACTAAGTACAAAAGAAGAATTCTTAAATATGGACAGAGCAGAAGACATTGTATCTGCAATGGAGCAAAAATAAGCCCCAGGTTATTATTTAACAAAAATAACTGGAAATCAGAAGACAATGGAATTATATTTTTAAAGTTATAAAAGAAAATAGCTGCTAACTTATCATTTTATATCCAGAGAAAATATTTTTTAAAAATGGAGATGAAGTAAACATATTTTCATTATCAATTACATTTTGATAAAATAATCAAGATTTATATCAGGCAAAGTAATTTTAGCAAATAGGTTACCTTTGAGTCAGTGAGTAGTGGGATAAAAGATCATATTATAATATACATACATAGACTCTTAGCACTACATAATCAAAATAAAAATTGTTTAGGGGAGCAGATATCTGAGGGTTTGAAAAAGCTTTACCAGTTATTCTGATATTCCTGTCTTTTGCCTCTATTTTAGAAGTTGATAATCTCTGTTTTAGGCAGTGAATTATGTGTTCACCTTTCAAATTTTACTTGAATATATTTGCATTGTATTGCAAGGAAGCAACAGTTATTTATAATATGCATTTTCAAGTTTTGGTTTGTATTTTATTCTTAATTTTATTGTTAGTTTATGTTATTAGTTATTTATTGAATTATGAACATTGTAGAATATTTTAAATGAGTACTAAATATATATTTACATTATAAAATAAGAAAATTGTAGCCTAATATCTGTCATGTATGAATACTTAATACAAATTAGTTGAATCAGAGTCTGATATTAGATTCTATGAGTAAATTACAAAAAAGTAAAATAAATTATTTGAAAATATGTGTTATAACTTTAATGTATAAGAAAGGAAAAGTGGAAAAAATTCTAACACTTCTTTTATTCAGCAGTATAAATTATGTGATCATAGTAAGAAATCTGGAAAAAAGTATAACCAGCTTCTTAAACAGCACAAAAAAATAAAGGAGTGAATGAATAAATAAATAATAAAAATATGAACAATAACCATATTTTCTCTAGGGATCTTAACTACCTGCTTCTCATATAGTATTCGCTCTCTACAGCAGTCTTTTGAGATAATAATTATTATATATATTTGAAAATAAGATCACTTGAGATAAGGAGGATTATAGTTTATCCAACATCACATGACTGGTATGTAATAGAACTGATGTCAAGTGTGTAGGCAGTTTCTACACAGTAGTATGGTGATGGCTGATTGATTGACTTGCTACTCTTCCATAGAGTCATCATATAAGGAGACAATGAGTACATGGGTTTAGGCAGTTTAATGCTTGTAGTAATAGTAACATCTTAGCTATGATCCCTGATCTCCTAGCCCCAGAGGTCAAAGAGAAAAGGGCTAGGTGTTGGTAGAATTTAATCTTATGTGAGAGCTGTGGCAAACTTACCCATCCTTACCTCCAGAGAAAGAGAGATTATCTTCATTAACTTAGAATAGAGCAATTCTAACCTAGAAAGGAGTGGTAGGCATTTTAATCTTTATTACTCTTAAAGGTCTCCGGGAGAGGAACAGCATATTTCTGTATTTACTTCCTGGGAATGTAAATAAGTTTGCTCCAGAAGTCACTGTGTTCATCTTTCCAGGGCCATCTGCTCATACAAATCTTGAAAGGATAGTCCTGGAGGCATTGACTGTTAATGCCTAGTTGTGTGGAAATGTGAGATGTGGAAAATTGTCTCCCAACAGCTAGATTTCAATCTTTCTTCTGGTAAACTCCAAATGTTAGTAGCCATCAAATTTCGTGCTTTTTTTTTTTCTTTTTTTTTTTCCCCCCCCTGCTAAGAGAGGATTACAATTTACTGCTTTTACTTTAAGCATCTGTCCATGAAACTTTTACTATGATATCCCAGCAAACTAAAATAACTGATCAAGGATATGCTGACTACAGCAAGTCCATGATGACAGATAAGGAGAAGGCAAAATTTTACAAAAACATACATAAGAATTATAATAACTTCTTAGAACTATTTATCATGGCAGAAGAATTCAGATATCAGTTATTTCTGAGAGAATTACTACTCAATAGCTAGAAATACTTAAATTTAAACAATTCAATTGTTTAAGGAATACTTTTAATATTTTTTGGAAAATTTATGTATGTAGAACACTCAATTATCTTATGATGAAAAATGGTTACAATGAAAGTGTTTAAAAAAATGGTGATTAATACACCTATATAATTGACCAATTATAGTAGAATGAACAAGCATTCATGTATTTTTAAAAATATTTTTTAAAACATGTGTTTATTTTCCTATTTATATTCTGAAATGCAGTAGCAAGTAGAGGTTGTTTTGGTACTTATCCTCCCACACAGAACTTTTGGAATTCATTGTTTGTGTCTGGATCCAGAAAACCCACATACATGTTTAAGGGGAAAATGGATAATTTTCTTGACCTCAGTAAATTTTTATATTACCACGAAACTCAGAAACTATTCAGATTAAAGACAAATTTTAAAATATTTGTGCTTCATTTAATAATTTACTCAACATATATTTAATTAGCTTCTACTATATGCCAGGTACTCTGCTAACCTCTGAAGCAAAAGTTCATGTAGGCTCTCACCTCATGGAGCCTAAGGGGAAGACTCTCCTTTAGGAATGAGGTCTGAGGTGAGATGTGAAGGAGAACATAAATTAGAGGAAGAGGTAAGGGAAGTTCATTCTAGGCAGAGGGAACCTCAAGGGCTCTGTGGTGGCAAGGGGCAGAGGATAGTCAAGCATAGCCTGGATGTTTCCTGTTATACTTATAGATGAGGAAATATAGAAAATATTATGAATTACTTTGTGAAATCAACATCTTATTGTGGATTTAAGATTAGGTTAGAGCATACCATCAGAAAAACTTTTATAAGAGTAGTGAAAATCTGGATATGGTTGCTTTTAAGATATAAAATGTTTAACTTTTTATAGTTGACATTGTCTTCCTTTTCTGCTCCCCAAACTCCATGAAGCCACATAATATTTTTGATACTATTGGCTGAAAGATGATTAAGACATAAACTTACTTTTATATCAGAAATACACATGGCTTCTAGATGTAGTATAATAAGTAATACTATTCAAACTATTAAATCATTTAGTTATTTTTAATAGCTAAATTATTGTGGTCATCTCATTGGCTTGAAATTTTCTTTAAAATTAAATATTATAGGAACTATATAAATGAGTTTACTTTATGTCAAAGTAATTTATATTTAGTGTTTTTAATTGTGGAATTCAAACTTTTACCAAGCACTTGTCTAAGATACAATTCCAGATTGCTTTCTGAAAAAAAATTCCTCCCTCTCTCTATATGATAACCAAATAACTATTTTAAATTTCCTTTTGTGTGTTTTTATATGAGGAGAATAGATTTCTAAAAAGGAGAGGTATGAGAAGGAAACATTCTCAGTGTTTTGCTAAAATTGAATCTTGAGCCTTCTGACATCCATAAATGCTAAAATCTTAGAAAATGTAATTTTTTCATGTTTCTGAATACATATTTTACATTTAATAAAATAACCATAACTGATATTGATTGTCAGAAATAATAAGCTTGTGAATAAATAAAGCAGTCACTTGTAAAGTTATAGGTAGAAAGAATGAGATAGGCAATTTGATTACATGTTATTCACTTAATAGTGAAGGTGATTTATGGATATTACATTTTCTTGACTCATGAATGGTAACATTAATAGTTGGTCTAGTAGAAAAAGGATATATCTGCTGCCATTTTTGCTGTCTTTTATCAGTGTTGCTACAGATGAAGACGTATTTTCTTGTTAGATATGGATAAAGGAATGGGACATAAGCTCTTTTCCAAATGGAATAAATATTGAAGTGTGGCTTTCTCTTTAAATTTTGACAAATAACTTCTGCATTAAGATATACCATATATCCAGATTCAATTTGTCTTTTGTGAGAGCCAGGTTGAATTGCATTTTCCACCAAATGCGTAATAAAAAAATTTAGGCAGTAAAATTATTTAAATATGTACATAGGTGATATATTTGATTATATTGAAAATAATATATTTTTATTGATAAAACAAATTTCCCTCAGCTTTGATAGCTCTATATTTGATACATATTGTTTTACTTCTAAGTATCTAAAGACTTTGAAGTCTCAAATTGTTGAGTTATGTTTAAGTCCAGTAGAGAACATTACATAAAATGACCTCTCTACTCAACAAAAAACATTATACTCTAGTACTTTATTAAACTGCATATAGATATTCAAATCAAAACATGGATACATATACTTGCAATTACCCTGATAAAGTTGCAGCTATAAAGCATATAGCTTAAACATAGAGTGTAATAGTCAAAGGCAATGTCATAACTAATAGTGGTCTTCTGAGTACATCTGTATTTAAACTCTGTTGCCTTATTGATTAAATAGCAGGAATAGTCTCAATATTGGGGCAGTTATTTAGGCACAGTATCTCTGTGTCATTGAAATGAAAGATTGGAGGTGAAGGAGTCTCTGACTTAGTAAATTCTTGAATGGAATGATTCAAGTATGTATTTGTTTTTTTTTGCTTGCTCCTTATAGATATATGCTTTTCATATTAGATGACGGTAAACAAACTCAAACAGTCTTAAATAGAAGGGAATTTACTGGTACATTTTAGAGTAGGTTTCAGTTTCTCTTTCAAGCTCAAATGATGTCTCCAGGACCTGGTTTCTCTTTTTGCTTCACAGATAGGATTTTCCTAATAGTGACAAGAAGGCTTTTGCTATTAATAGCTTACAGTCTCTTGTTCAAGTACACTAAGAAAAGAGTATCACTGTTCCTGGATAATTAAAAAAAAAGTCCATTTTGAATAATCTATTGGTGTGTGATGTTTACTTGCCATATTTTAAATTATTATATACATTAAGGTCAGTTTCTGAGCCATTTCGATTGTTCATACAGCTAACATAGGGAAGAGAGGTTGTGGAAGAATTTATTAAAAATTGTTATTAGAACTTCTTTGAAAACAGTGTTATTTCAGAGAATGGATGTGTTAGTTTGTCCATGTGGTTATTAGATAATTGTTTAAAAACACTTGTAATAATGTTTATAAGAATTGTACCTTCTTGGTACAAATGAAACTTTTTTAAGTGAAAAAACAACAACAATTGTATTAACTGGCTATAAGTGGATTAGAAAAAGATTTTATTTAAAATTTTTAACTAATAACTGGATTCCTTATAAAATATTTTTTAATTCTAAGAGATTTTTAAAATAATTCTCTTAGCTCTTCTACATATATAATCTTTGTAATCAAAATAATAATTTGTCTTTTGTCTTTGTCAGCATTATTTTTGGTTTGCTGTTTTGCTGCCTTGCACAGAAATTGCAACAATATGTCATTATAATGGTGGTATCTGACATCCTATTTTGTCCTTTAAGCATGACATTGACTTTTATCTAGCTTAACATTAATATTCTTTATAATTTTATAGTATCTATTATAACTGGTTTTATAATATTTTTCAATTTGGAAAATGTGTTTAATGCTTTTTGTTATTTAATGATTGGTATAGAAAAATGAGGTCATCATATGCTAGATCTTACTAAACCTACTGACATAATAGATTTGTTGAGAGATTTTCTTATAGTAAGCCATTTTTGAATTTTTCAGGGATGGTAGACAAATCTCCTAATATACTATTAAATCAATTTTGCATATATGTTCTCACAGAACATCTCCCTGACTACATTTTCCTAGTAGAGACTGCCTCTTATTTATGAATGCATTAATGTTATAGGATGTCCATCCTTTAAATACAATACAAAATTTTCACAAAATGATTTGCAGGAAAAGTCTTTAGGCACATTTTAAAGTACAATTTTGGCAGAATATAAAATTCACTTGTAGATGTTCTGTAAGGTACACTGAGTTATCAGTGAAAGGATGTTCATCTTCAATGTCCTAGGGCTAAGACAAGCTTCATAATATTAAAACATGCAGAGCAACTGTTTGTTAATATCTGTATGAATTGTTTGATTATCAGGAAGCTATGTTTTAACAGTTTACATCTTAAACATAGTTTGTTAACTATATAGGTATTTTATAGGGATTTAGTTACATTTTCCATTAACACTTATTTGCCTGCCTGGCAAGATTTTCCATTAAACACTTATTTGCCTGCCTGGCCCCAGTAGACATTTAAATTTTTTATCCTTGTGAGTGTAATATCAATTAATATTATATGGATCCTTTAGTTTTATTTAAGATTTATTAACCTTTACATTATTTCATTTGGATGTGTTCAATTGACTGTGCATTATTTATTAAGCATTATTATTTCTTTTTCCTTTAAAAAGAAGAATTTGGGTTGCAAAAACAGGAAGAATATAATTATATTTAGTAACTTTGTACAGAAGTTTATGTTGCATTTCACAGCAATAAATGCTAATGAACTCTGAAGATTTATATAGTACTAATTTATCAAAATAGGCATTATAAATCTTGATGACTACTAGATAATCCACCATACAGAGTACAATAATTACAGGGAAACTATATAAACTGTTTATTATTTTACTTGGTGAAATTTTTGAGCATAAACTTTTATGTACTTTCTTATAATTTAGTGAGACTTTTCAGGATAGCCACATTACTCATACTCTAGCTCAAAACTGGGCAGTGTAGCCTCAGGTACTATATTAAATTTTTGACTCAGCTGAATTACTAAAACCAGTATTATTATGAACAATTATTCCAGCAGATATAGTAGGGAATCTAGGTAGCTTTTTGTCAGCTTTACTCACTTTCATGTTGGAATGGTCAAAACTGCATAAACCAATCCTATACTCCAATGCAGTGGTTCTCAATCCTTCTAATGCTGTGGCCTTTTAATACAGTTCCTCATGTTGTGGTGACCCTGCTAGCGGTTCTCAACCTGTCCCAACCCATAGGTTGAGAACTGCTGCTGTAGAGCCTAAGACCATTGGAAAATACAGATATTTACATTACAAATCATTTAATAATAGCAAAATTACAGTTCTGAAGTAGCAACAAAAATAATTTTGTGGTTGGGGGTCACCACAACATGAGGAACTGTATTAAAGGGTCATAGCATTAGAAAGTTTGAGAACCACTGCTCCAATGCAACAAAACACAATCAAACCTAGTAGCTTAAATTTGAATTCTGCCTCTCTTGATATACTTTGATAGATTTACAAGGAAAAGCCACTTTTGTATTATATTTCTGTTATGGAACAAATGGTAAATTAACTTGCATATCATTTATTCTACTAAGTGCTTACTGTCACTTATTTAATTTTCTCATTTTACTGGTGTATAACCTAAGTGCTTTATCTATGATCCAGTGGCACTTGTAATGCTATCATTGGTTAATACAAAGTTTTTTCAAATGTTTTTTGTTCACTTAAAAGTTTTCCTTACCATATTTATTTGATTTACTTTTACTTAAAATTTTTTAAAAAATATATATTTTATTGATTTTGTACAGAGAGGAAGGGAGAGAGATAGAGAGTTAGAAACATCGATGAGAGAGAGTCATCGATCAGCTGCCTCTTGCACACCCCCTACTGGGGATATGCCTGCAACCAAGGTATTATACATGCCCTTGACTGGAATCGAACCTGGGACCTTTCAGTCCCCAAGCCGACGTTCTATCCATTGAGCCAAACCGGCCTCGGCTACTTCTACTTAAATTTAATGTTTGTTTTAATAATGTAGAATATGTTTGTTTCCAAAGATCAGAAACAAAGAATGCATTATGTTTTCTAAATGAGCTAAAATTTATGTTGTAGCTGTGAAAATGGCTCTGTCTAATCAATCATGATTGAGTCACTCAAAGAGTTAACTATATCTGGGATATACTTATTAAATATATTTAATTTTAAACCAAAAGCTATTTTTTATTAAGATTTTAGTGCCATGAATAACCATATAGCAAAATTAAGTTGGTATAAGAATACTGAAAATATTTTAAGGTGAAAACTTTCATTTTGAGTTGTTTATAAATTTGTTTTTTATCATAAGATGACATAATCAAAAAAGAATGTTGAATATTATTTGTTTTTAGGAATTAGAATAGATACATTTGAATTAGCTCAGGAAAATGGAACAATCATCAGTTGTACCATAATATTCAATCTAGATATTAGCTGAGGAATATAGTAAATAATCTCAAAATTGTTATAATAAAGTCTAAAGATTAGAATGAACCATAAATCCATGAGCCATTAAAAAGTTAGTGCTAAGAATATAGTATTAAAACCAGTATACGAAGAATCACATACATATCACATAATATTCTTAGTTCTTTCTCTTCTTTCTCTATGCAATTTCCCCAGAAATCACTTAGTTGCATGACGTCAGGTACCACCTATATGTACTGATCATTTTCAAATACACATCACTTCCAGTGTGTGCTTATACCTTGAACCCTCCTCTGAGCTTTAATTTTCCACGAATTAATTTCTATAAGGCATCTCCATCTTGATGTTTTATACATACTACAAAACTAACATTTTTAAAATGAACTAGTCTTTTTCCTAACTCTGCTGTGGCTTTTATTTTATTTGTTTGACAGTTACTTATATTCATTAGCCAGGACTGTGTTACATAGCCACACCTATTTGGCAGACGGCTGTCATAAGAGAGGTTGGTAATTGGGATTGTGCAGGCAGCCAATACTGTGTCTCAACTAGTTATAGGCTATGTTGCTTTTGGAAATAATTTACTTTCTTTTGCACCACAGTTTTCTTATCTGTGAATTGAAATAGTGTCTGGCAAGTGGTAGGTGTTTTATAAATGTTAACTGTCTTTCTGTCACCTCTTGCTGCATAGCCAATAACCCTAAAATGCAGTGCCTTAAAATAATAATTTGTTATTTTTAATGATTGTACTAATAGTGGCCGGTGGGGATTGATTGCTAAAGAAGACTCAGGCCCCAAATGCTTAGCTGCAGAAAAAAGAATACAAATAGCAACAACATTAAAATGAGAATATTCTTTACAATCAAAGGCTACCAGAATTCCAGGAGTGAGCTCTAATTGTCTTCCTGTTCTAAGGCCATACCAGGACATACTTCCTGTCTCGAATCAGGAACCACTGACTCATGCATGGACATGTTTTGTACTTCAGAACCAGGAACTATGTAAAATGGAGTCTTGGCAGGGTTTCTTATCTCTTGCTGGTCACTTAGGAATATCCTATTACATAACCAGCACCAGCAGTAGAGCCCTGCAGGAGTCCCACCAAGGCCAAGTACAATCATCAGCCTCATTGCTCTCAGTGAACGATATGCATGAGCTGATACAAACCACTCTGAAACTCAGGGGAGCCCTAATGCAAAGCAAGACTGTTCATTGGTAGTTTCATAACTTGGCCAGGGATCAGCACCTTCTAGATATTTTAGCAAAACAGCTCACATCAATTCCAGACCTAGTGGAATTAACCTTCACCACACAGTCATTCTCTGCGTTCAGTAGACTCAGGTAGTTTTTCTGATCCACGTGGTATCAGCTGGGGTCACTCATGTGGCTGCATTCCAGAGTGTCCAAGACATTTCATTCATATGTGTGGAATCTTAGCTGATTGGCTGTAATGGCTGTAATGAAGCTGGCTGGACTTGCGTGGAGGCTCAAGACTCTATGAGTATAAATGGGAACATGTCATGCCCTGTAAGGCTTAGGTTTAGAAGGGTCACTATGTAACCTACACTGTATTTTCTGTGTCAAAATAAGTCACAAGACCAGTCCAAATTCAAAGGAAAGGAAATGGAATAAGGCATGGATTTACAGGAATAGGAGGAATTTTTGGTGTTTTCTTTGTAGACTATTCTTCATGACTATTATTCACAATTATTATTACAGCCACAGTTATTCTTTAGTCAAAGAATGTAAGGAGGTATTATATGTCTGGACTTCCAAAATAGCCTCCTTTAGCTGGTATCCCTACTCCCAATCCTATTTCCATTTCTTTTTCTTCCAAATCCACAGCCTTGATGTATTGGGACAATGTTCTAACCAACTGAACTACCTGGCCAGGACAGAAATAATCAGTGTGGTGGTCAGACATCTGAGATCAAGATGTTGGCATCACCCTATTTACATAACAGCTTTATCAATTTTACCTTAATAAGGTGATGCCAACAAGAAAGCCAGTTCAAATTACAGTACCTTGAAAAGTCCAGGAGTATCAATTACTCTGGAAGGTAGCAGATGGGACTGAAAAACATCAGGATTGGTGATAATCTGGCTGAGAAGCAGAGTCTCTTGTAGTATGGCATTTTCCCATCCCCACCGTAGGACAAGATGTGAGGTCTGTTGGTTGAGAAATTAAATGAATCATTGGACTTGAGGACACTGATATAGAAGAGGAAATAAGTGATTTAACAAACATGGAGGGTATTTCTAGACTTCAGATTGGTGTTTCTAAATACTGTTCACCAGTAAAAGAATCAAAGCACCTTAAAGAAATGGCTGATTCCAGCTCTAGAGCAGGAATTGTATATGATGCACTTGAAGCATCTTTTTATACCAGAGAGCAGAAAAGGTATGAAAGACTACTAAGGTCATGTAAAAAGGATTCAGAAATTCATTCAAACAGGTTCTCAATGATCAAAATGGGATAATTTCAGCATCAGTGAGTAATATTATAAAATGTTTATATAATTCAAATACATTAAATGCCAAGAGTCAAAAATTTAAATTTAAAAAATTTATTGATTAGTGTTGTAAGGTCTAAGAATCCAATTTTGAAACTGATAAATAGGAGAGGGGGAAAAACCTTATGCTTTTCCTAAATGAACTGAGCCTTAGGGTTACTAAGTAGTTGATGAAGGAAGTGCTATTTCAGCCAGTAAATGAGAGAGAATTTTAGAATTATATAATCATTTTGGAATTCCTAATGAATTACTAGATATATTCAGTAATCATCTATGACTGCTAGCATTGTAAAATGAGAATCAGCTATTATATGTGCCTCCTGGTAGAAGTATGCAGCCTCACCAATGAGGTAATATTGCCCCCTTTCCCTGAAGAAAATTGAATTAGAACCTGATCAACTTATTATACTATTATACTGCTAGTTTATATTATACTGCTAGTTTATAGGAAGTATTATATTATATTGCTAGTTTATAGGAAGTATTAGGAATGGACACATAGATAGTCGATTAGGAAAATAAAAAGTCTGGGAAACTCTAAAGAAATTCCACAAAAAACTTAGCTTCCTCACCAAATAAATTAAAAGGAAAGAAGTGATGGAGAAAAAACTTATAGATAACCAGAAGCTTAAAAACATTTAATCATTTGTAAGAATGAACTTTTAACAGGGCTTTGATTGAAACAAATGTATAACATTTCTATATTATTATAGCTATGTTTAATATATACCAATTTATGAGGCAGTCATAAAATTTGAACTCTGAATAATAAAGAGTCAAATCATTATTGATTTTTTTAGAGGTAGAAAAATGGTTTTATGGTTATGTTAAAATGGTTTTGTGGTATAATCATTATTTTTTGGTGATACATTCTGAAGTATTTATTGATGAAATTATATTATATTTTGGATTTGCTTCCTACATCGGTTGGATATGAGTGGAGAAATATTGACCCTGTATAATGGGTATATAGGAATTTTTATACTATTCTGCTGGGAACCAATTCCAACATGTAATAATTACAAGAGTTTCATCAAACAGTTGGTGAAGCTTGAGGGGGGAGCTCAACAAGGCTGAGCCACATATGTAGTTTACCTGTTGGAACGCGAAAAAGCATCTCTCTCAAACCTGAATAGGATAATCATTAACTGCCAGACAGCTCAGGGCTTCTTAATCTGCATGTTATTGCCTCCTGTTGGCCAAACACCTGAACAGCTGTAGGCTATTCCCCAAACTGACAATGCTTCAGTAAACCCTACCCTTTGTAGGGGTGTCGAACTCAATCAGAGAAGGGGCCAAAATCTAAAATCCAGCCTAAATCTCGGGCCGAATGGTTTACTGAACAGTCATAAACTGTCATAGTGATGGAAACGCAGCGGAGTGCAATGATGACAGCGCGGTGCGGGCCACATTGCAAGGCCTGGCGGGCCGGATTTGGCCCGCGGGCCTTGTGTTTGACACATGTGCAATACCCTTTGAAGTGTATTATCTCCACCTTGCCTTGGGAAAAATTTTGTTAATAAATAACATGGGGTCCTGAGTCAAGGGGTAGTCTTTAGCTCCTTTAGGTGAAACTTCTCTGACACCCAATGCCTTTCAAAATTATCTTTCGTCCTTGGACTTCTTATTGAATCTACATGCAGCTTCTTTCTCCAGATTGCTGACCCCTTTGTAATGCTGGGACAAGAACCCCGGCATATTCTTTATTTTTCTCTATATGTTTTTAATTTTTCATCATTTAAAAGTAAGACAAGAAGAAAATGGAGAGTTTAATTAAAAGTTTACTAGTATATACAGAATGGGGAGATAGTTCTAGGTATCTTTCCTATTCATCTAAATTGTGAACCAACTTGAGAAAAGACTGATATGTGGGGGATGGCCAATACCAAGGTGAGTTGTGATTCCATCACAGCATAATGAAGTCAATAGGTCTTAAGTAGAATTTTTCCTGAAATTTGAGGGAACAATGGAAGTTATACAATCAGTGAAAAGTTATTGCACTTGGATGAAGCCCAGCTGTGAGTTTTAAACTGGTTTAGGCCTCAAGACTGATTAAATATTAGAAGCAACCAGGAAGCTTTAGAAAACATTTCTTTTTTAAAATTTAATAATGCCCAGACCTAATTTCCATTGGCTTTTATTTAAATTAAATTAAATTAAATGAGACACTCTTCTATTATTTTTTGTTGTTGTTAATACTCATCTAATGATATTTTTTCCATTGATTTGTAAAGAGAGTGGAAGGGAGAGGGGAAAGACAAAGAGAGAGAAACACTGATGTGAGAGAGACACATCGATTGGTTGCCTTCCAAATAAGCCCAGGATTGAGCCTTCAACTAAAGTATGTGACCTTCATTGAAATCAAACACAAGACCCTCCAGTCCACAAGCTGTCACTCTATCTACTGAGCCAAACTGCCTGGGGAGACACTATTATTTTGAAAAGCTCCCAGATGACTCTCTTGTGCAGAACCATTAATCTAGTGTAAGCTTTAAAAAAAAAAGAGCCTGTGCTTACTTTGCAAATAATAGCCATTTTAGTAGTTTCAACATTTTTAAAAGATGCTTTACTGATTTTAGAGAGAGAGGCAGGGAGAGGGAGAGATAGAAACTGACTGGCTGCCTCCTCCAGGCCCCCTACTGGGGGTGAAGCCCAAAACTCAGGCATGTGCTCTGACGGGGAATTAAACCAACAACCTTTCCGTGCACAGAATGATACCCAACCAGCTGAGCCACACTGACCAGGATGTCATTTTTGCTTTTATGAAAAAGAAGTTCCCCTAGACTATATTCACTTATCTCATTATTTACACTTAATTTCCCCCTATAATCTATTAGTAATGACCACTTATACAATTGTTAAAAACAGTAGAAAACTAATCCCAGCATGTCAGTAGTTGGTTATTTTTTATCATACCTGCCTATATAGGGAGAAGATAGAGCATATATCATCATGCTATAACAATCAAGAAAATAGGTTAACATTGTCTTTGAAGTTATGCTCTATCCATATTTCTACATTTGATACTTATTTTATAAAACACAAAATTATGCAGAAGTTTCTTTTCTCCTAAATTTAACTTTCTACATGTTCAGATACAAACAATCTCACATTCAGTAGCCAAAATGCATCTTTTCTATCAGCCACCAAATAATGGCATGGATTTGTTTGAGACAAGATAACATGGACCTTTGCATGAATTTTTACAATCTATTTATAAAAAGAGGTACTTCTGTATAAGAATTTCTCCTAAAGAACTCTTTTCAAATTATTGCTGTCTTTAAAATGTGTGCTTTAAGACATTTTACTGAATTAGGAATGGCTAATGCTCCTATTTGGATACACATTATTTCCCAAAGGAACAAATCTCTAAATTCTAAAGATATAGCAATGAATAAAACAAAAAGAAAAATAACTGCCTTCAAGCTCACAACATGGAAGAAAATTGTATCCCATATAATAAAAGCCTAGGTGTCACGATGTCCTTGTGTGACATCATCACAAGATTGCAGCCATAAGATGGCCAGCAGGGCAAGGCAGTAGAGGGGGGATCAGGCCAGCAGGGGAGAGCAGTTGGGGGCGATCAGGCCTGCAGGGGAGCAGTTAGACATCAATCAGGCTGGCAGGGGAGCTGTTAGGAGATGATCAGGCTGGCAGGCAGGAGCAGTTAGGGGCAATCAGGCAGGCAGGCAGGTGAGCAGTTAGGAGACAGCAGTTCCGATTGTGAGAGGGATGTCTGACTGCTGGTTTAGGCCCAATCCCTGTGGGTCCCAAAGGATCCCAGATTGGAGTGGGTGCGTGCACTGGGCCTCTAGTTTTTAATTGTAAAAAAATGGTTAGGTTAATAAACAGGTAGGAGAGGGGACAGGACTTGTTTGGGGAAGGCAATGACATTTTAGATTGGACTGGAAAGGACACATTGAGAAATTGATCTTGATTAGTGACTTGATTGAAATGGAGTGAACCCTGGAGTTATCCAAGAGGATGGCAAGTGCACAGGTCCTGAGAGAGATAAATGCTGGGTATTCTTGAGAACTGAAGAGGGAGAGTAGTAGGAGATGAGTTTAGATTAACATTTGTGTACCTGGGGATGAAATTCATATCATACTAAGGACCTTGGTTTTTGCTTCAAATCAGATTGGAAATCATTGGATGGGTTAAGAAGGGAAGTGGTGCAATTTGACTCAGGGTCTTAACTGGATTGATCACTAGCTATTGTTTTGAAAATACTCTGAAAGTGCACAAGGGTAGAAGCAGGGTGGGCAGTTAGGAAGATTTCATGATAATCTAGGTAAGAGATGGTGCATGGATCAGAGTGGTTTTTGTGGAGGTGGAAAAGAGTGGTTAGATTTGGGCATATTATAGATAGAGGTGACAGGATTTGCTGATAGAATTTTATTATATATTCAACTTATGAGCTAAGTATTTAATTCATAAGTAAAGGATTTGAATCTAACTTCTTTATAATAGGAAAGATACTATTTTAAGATAATTAAAATATTTGATGATGAATAAATAGAACTTTTTAATATATATTTAAACTATATTACTAAGATAATACAAACTCAATTCCAGTGTTTATTAAGTTTTTTTTATTGTCAAATATCTAGTAAAAAGTTTAATATCTTACATCTTCTAACATTTGTTGTTAAAATATATTCTGACATTTATTTGCTGATACAGAGCAGTCTATTAATTAACAAAGATTTGAAATACAGTAAAATATTTTTTTCAGAGCAGATTGTATACATTTAAATGGAAGAAAATTGGGAGCCACTTTTATTCATTGTAATGTTTAATTGTGTGAAGAGCTGATATTTTTTTCTGAGCTGTATCAGTAGAGGGCAGTAAAGTTTCAAGTAGTGTGTTTTTAGGTTCCTAGGAAGCTTTGATACGGAAAATTTCTTTTTTTTCGGTGTGTGTATGTGTGTTTTCTCTTAAGAAGTTTGTTCTGGCTTTCCTTTTAATGAAATGCTACAGTAATATCTTATAGAAATTCGCTTAAAAACCCTGTAGCTTTGGTTCAGATGTTTAGCTAACTGTTCCCTTACGTGCTATAAATGCTTTCTTAATGAGAACATGTATTTTTTTTTTCTTTTTATAATGATTAAGGGAGTACCAGGGCCTGGAAGATATGACATTAAAAGTCAATTTGAGAAGACTAAAAGTGTGACACCAAATGTAAATGATGCATCACATGCTTTTCTTTCTCAATCTCAGGTAATGGTCTATAGTCATTTTCATAAGTTGAGTATAATAGGCATAATGTGAAGTCAGCAACAAATCCAATGATGTTCAGGGAGATTATAAAAAGGGAAGGGATATTTAAGCAAATTGGAAACACACAAGGCCTGAGCAAATCATATTACCAAAAGATGTGGGTAAAATGAAATGAAATAACATGATAACATTAGCAATAATATGCAAAGATGAATATTTGAATTGAAACCATCTATTAAACATTTTCTATTATGCAAATCTGCATATGTGATCATTCAGTTTGGCTTGTAAGAGTTTTTAGTCTGAGTTTTTAAATGTACTTTGCCAATGAGGGCAGGCAGTGCTAACGTGTAATCTGTGAGGACATGCATTTCTTTCAGAGAAGGTTCTGAAGGCTCTCTCTGGAGCCAGGCCATAGGTCATATCACCAACTGTCACTGCTGCCTTTGTTAATGATGCTGCAGTCTATTTCACAGTAATCAGCTCACATTCTGCAAGGTATATACTGAAGAGACTTGAAGATATTAAGATATTTCTAAGGCAAGAACATTACAATACTAGCAAATCTTTATAATGCAGAAGCTTGTAGATCAATGTAGTTGCAGCATTTAACCAACTGTACTATGTACAGCTGATTATCTTATTTAACTTGGGAACATTATTAACCTTCAGATTACTGTAGGTGACTGCTTTGATTTCATTGTATTTAAGAGGCACCTCCTAGTAGATAAGTAGAGAGATTGCAGGTATATTTTAGAGATATGATTAACATTTTAATTTATTTTATTTAAAGAAAATCTTTATTTTTGAAGGCATTACATATGTAACCCTTATTCCGCCCCCCCCCCCCAGCCCATCTCTGCCCCCTCATCCCAGGCCTTCACCACCCTATTGTCTATGTCCATGGATTATGCATTCAAGTTCTTTGATGATCTTTATCCACCTCTGTCTTTCCTCTGAGATTCAGCAGTCTGTTCCATTCTTCTATGTCTCTGAATTTGTATTTTAATGGGTTAGATGCTGTGGTGAAGAATCAAGGACAGATACCAGGTTTCTACCTTAGGCAACTTGATGGTACTTAAGGTAACTACATAAAATGAATGTGTGGGAATAGGACATTATGCATGTATATACCTTTGATTAAAAAACACACATGTATTTTTAAAAATTAATTTCAGAGAGAAAGGGAGAGGGAAATAGAAACATCAATGATGTGAAAGAACTGTTGATCGGTTGCCTCCTGCATGCCCCATACTGGGGATCAAGCCTACAATCTGGGCATGTGCCCAGACCAGGAATCCAACCCTGACCTGGTTTATGGATTGATGCTCAGCTACTGAGCCACACTGGCCAGGCCCATTGTATTTCATTGTATACTCTAAACCACATTGAAGGTGGGAAAAAAGAAAGAATATCCAGGTAACCATAGTATTTGACTACATCAGTCTTGGCTAGTGTGAAATGGGTATATAACTTTTCACCAAATGGTTATATATATATATATATATATATATATATATATATATATATATATATTTGTGTGTGAGAGAGATAAAGAGGGAAGAAATGGACAAACAAACATAGAGAAGGAGATAGAAACAGAGATGTTACTGGGCAGATAGTGAGACTTGTGTTCTTATCTTCTTGGAGGAAAGATTTCAATTAAGAGACCAAGTGTAGAAAAACAAGCAAGAATATATTGGCTGCAGCAGAAATATACTTATGAGAGTGAAATAAGGAAGAGCACAGAAGAAGCAACAGGAGAGCCTAGGCTGGGCTTCTTTGGCTCACTGGGAAGTCACGGAAAAGGGGTCCTTGGAGACTCAGGGGGTTAGCCCAGGAAGAGCCGTTGCCACTCATTGCTCCTCTGATTGCAAGTCTAATGGGATCTCGTAGTGGTTAGGGGAAGAAGAGCAGAATGGCACTGGTATACTCTCTGGAGGAAAAGTGCCCTGAGACTTAGTTTTCAGGGGTTTTAAAGGCTTGGCATTTAGGGGAGGTCTTAGGAGAGACTCAACAGAATATTTATCGGCTTTATGCTGATATACCAAAATGAGGTTTAGTCTCTTAATTTCTCTGTTCTTGGGTGTGGTTGGCAAATGGCACTAATTAGATTTCTGTATGTCTCTCTGAATATGGCGATTAAGCTATTTACCCTCTGATTAGGGAGAAGAAGTGCAAGCCATTTACTCTTAAGTGTCCCTGGTTTAGGGAAGCAAGGATTTACTAGGTGGCTGCAAACTGCTGTTTTACTATCTATCTTAGTTTTCTTATTCTGCTTGTCTGGATTTTTCCTATCTTCTTACTGTTCTATAACATTACAGAGATAGTAGGTAAACAAAAAATAGCAAATGGAATGGTATGCTAATAGATGAATCTGGGTCAAACTATCTAGAATCTCATATTGAGCTGATTTCCTTTAAAAAGTCTACCTGGCATAGTAAAGTACATAATGCATCGCCATATTAATATATAGATGACTTTATTAAAAGCCATATGTTTTATGTTTAATAGGTACCAGATCTTAATTCATCTACATTTTCTTCACTCCATTAGGAAACAAATTAAGCTCTAGATATTAAATTATTGAGAAGGAAGCATTTAACTCACAAAGTATCAAAAGGTACTGTAGTTTCTCATTGGCATATTTTCCCATTCTTCACTAGAGATTTGTACCCATGAAATCAACTACCTCTGCTCCTGGCACATATAATGAAATTCAAACTACTTTCAAGCCCTTGAAAAAAATATCATATTCGAAAAAAATCCCATTTGGTCAAAGTGCTACTCGATTTCCACAGGACTCCAACACAGAGGAAATACCAGGTTAGCAATTAGTCCATGTATTAAAACTGTTCAGCTTTATGTAACTTAATATTCTTAACAAGATGGATGCTTTTTAAAACATTAAATATACACAAGAACAGATAGATAAAAATAACATAATTTTTCATTTCAACATGTCACACATTTTATTTGTAATTTTCTATTATTTTCCTTTATATGGTGAATTTCCTAGTTTTCTCTTGGTGGATATATATAACATCAGCTATGTGGTCACTGTCAGTAATATAACTTAGATTACTCAGTTTTGTTAAAATTCTATTTTGGGGATATCCAATCACATATTCTAGTATTTGTTGTGGGTATTCTAGTATACAGAGCTAAGATTATAACACCAAAATAACATATAGTGGTGAACATATAGTCATCTGTTGCTGCATAACAAACTTAGTGGCTTAATATAAAAAGACTGTTTTATTATATCTATGTCCTGTGAGATAGTTGGACAGAACTCATATGGTACTTACTCAGAGTGGGTGCATAGCTCCAGCACTGCTGCCCCAAGTAGTTGGTCCTTTAACATGGTAGCTCAGGGCACCACTGACCTTGCAGGATTCGGCAAGGCCTCCTATAACATACCCTCAGAAGCCCCAGGACACCACTTCTGTCACATTCTGTAAGTCAACTAAGTCACTTAGGGCAGTACATACTGAACAGAAGGATATGAAGCTTCATCTCTTAATGACAAGAGTTAGCAAAGAATTTTTGGCCATCTTTAACCCATTTCAGACTACCTTCTGGCCACAAAATATTTATATTTTTCCCACATGCATTTTCAAGGCCACCAAAGTCTCATGAATTATGGTATAATCTTGAAATCCAGGATCTTGTTATTTGAGTCAGATATGGTACAAATGAGGATTCTTGGGCATGGTATTCAGATCAGCTTCTTGGACTCCTCTCTATCAGAAGAGCTGTGAACTAAAGGTGCAAGTTAGGAGCTCCTCTCATTCAACACAAGTGGTGGGAGGGAAATAGGATAATCATAATTGACACTCCTATTCAAAAAGGAGGGGAAATTGGAGGCACACAGCAGTCATAGGCTTATAGCAGTTAGAAATCCAACCAGGGGTAAGTTGCCATTTCCTCGATTAGATAGATCCCAGTGGGTTCTCAAAATTATTTTCCATAGTCTTTTGTTCTACTTCTTGGTTTCATCCTTTGAATCATCCTTTCTTTCTATAAGAAATAGGTAATGTTTGCATCTGGGGCTTTCTTAGCCTGCTTCCTGCACATATTTGCCTTTTTTTCTGAACGTTACCAGTGGAGAAATTTGGATGATGGCAGGAATGAAACATATTAGCATTTAGATTTTCTGAGAGTTGGCACAACAAATTTTGGTAGATTTTTGGGGACTAGACTTTAGAATTGAAATATTTAAAAGATTGGGAAGAGTTTATGGTCAGTTTCCTTGAGAAAAACATTATATATATTAACAAAAGGATAGTGTATTTGATCATATAAAATGATTTGATCACATTTAATCCAGAAGGAATCTAAAGTACTATCTAGCCATGTGCTACTCAAAGTGTCCCTTTGTCAACTGTTTTCTGCCTACAGTGAGAAAGGAGATGTACCAGAATGTATGTCAACAATTTTCCCATGGAAAAGAATATTTACAAAATGCTTAGTAAAATATTCAGTTTACAATTAGTTGTAAGCTCCTTTTATTGTAGATTACTCTTGAACAGGCAGCAGTCCACAGACCACATTTCGAATAAAGCTGAAGTCAATTCCTATTATCTTGAGATAAGAACTTGAAGCCCAGAAAAACAAAAGAGATTAAGTAATCTCATACCTATTTAGTTACAGAGCCAATTTTGTAGAATCCAGGTAACATGAGTATAATGAAGTCACCTGTTCTTTCAAGTGTATCATATTTTATGCATATTGCTTCTCACTGGAACTGATTTAAAAATAATGAATTATAAAACACATACAAGTACATATTTTTTAAAAAATACATTTTTATTGATTTCAGAGAGGAAGCGAGAGGGAAAGATAGAAACATCAATGATGAGAGAGAACCATTGATTGGCTGCTTCCTTCACGCTCCACACTGGGGATCAAGTCTGCAACCTCAGCATGTACCCTGACCAGGAAATGAACCGTGATCTCCTGGTTCTCGATTGACGCTCAACCACTGACCCACACCAGGTGGGCTACAAATAAGTATTTTTTTATCTGTGGTTGAGAATACACATATGTGGAAGACTGACTTAAACACAGATTTTCATCTGCGTGGGTTTCAGTGTCCTTAACCCCTGCATTGGATCAACTGTATTTGTTTCAAATATTTGAATGTTTTGATAAAAACTTTTTCAGTGACATGAAAATTGTTTGTATTATTTGAATTAAAAAAGAGAAATTTTATTCTCTTAGATTACCACTGAATAAAAAATTCCTGGTTATAAATATGCTCTAGAAGCTAAAAGGCAAGGCATTAAAATAGTTGCTGTGATAGGAAGATTAGATGATAGGTAATTTATTTTTCCAAATTGATTTTAATGTTGCTACATCAACTTTTGTAAGAACCTAAACTGCAACAAGCCTACTTTTCAGTACTTTTTGCCATCAAGAACGTCTTTCTTTCTTCCTTTCTTCTTTGAGGAGTTACAATTTACATAATAAAATAACTCATTTTAAGTGTACAATTTGATGAATTTTGGTAAATGTATATAGTCAAGTAACTACTACTGCAATCAAGGTTTGAAACATATCCATAATTCAAGTTCTCTCAATACCCCTTTGCAGTTAATCTCCATTCCCGCTTCTGGCCCCCAGGCAATCGTTTTGGTCATTATGATTTTGCATTTTTTTGGAATTTTATATAAATAGAATCATCTAAAATTGAAGATTTACATCTGTCTTCTTTCACTTAGTATGATTTTTTGGAGGCTCATTTGTGTTCATGCATTTATCTTCCCTTTTTATTGCTGAATAGTTTTCCATTGTTTGGGTATAGCATGTTTTGTTTATTATTTATTCACTAGCTGATGGACATTTGGGTAGCTTTTATTTTTATTGAGAATGAACCTAGGAGTAGAATTTCTGGGTCATATGGAATGTATATATTTAACTTCTTAAGAATCTGACAGATTTTTTTTCAAAGTGGCATATCATTTTGCATTCTGCTAGCAATATAAGAGAATTCTCTCTAAAAATTAAAAGCATGTTTATTCTTATATATTATATTTTTCACAATCTTAGGTCCTGGGTCTTATAATATTCTAAATGATACTGTCATTGACAACTCTAGCAAAACATGCTTAAAGAAACAGAGCAAAAGTGCATTTGGGTCTTCTGCTCCTCGAACATTCTTCTGGGATCAGAAAAAAGCTTTTACTACTCCTGGACCTGCTGCTTATCAGGTAACACATGAATGCCAAAATAAAATTTCTTATATCTAATTAATACCAATAATTTAGGGTTAAAAATTACATGTGATATAAGTGAGTCATCATTATAAGTCATATGATTATTGAAATTATTATACAGTGAATTATGATATAAGAATAATAGTTCATTTTCCCTAACCAGTTTGGCTCAGTGCAGAGCATTGGCCCAAGGAGTGAAGGGTCCCAAGTTTGATTCTGGTCATGAGCACATATTTTGCTCCATCCTCAGTTGCATGTGCAGAAGGCAACCAATCAATGTGTCTCTTTCACATCGATCAATGTTTCTCTCTGTGTGTCTCTCCCCCTCTCTTTCACTCTCTCTAAAAATCAATGTAACAATATCTTCGGGTAAGGGAGAACCCAAGATGGAGGTGTAGGTAAACACACCTAAACTGCTGCTATGCACAAAAATTTCAGAACTACAACTAAAAGACAAAACATTTATTACCCAGAGCCATGGGTGGGCTGTCTGAGTGGAAATTGTACAACCAGACAGAAAGAGAGGAGAGCATTCAGTGCACAAACACTAAAAAACTGAGGTACGGGGGTGTGTTATACAGGCTGGCGGCAGATTCAAACTGGCGGCGGACCCCGGCTTGTGGCAGGCGTTGCTGTCTTCAACCCAAAGGGGAGACACACGAGACCCAAATTCCTACCGCCAGAAGCTGGACTGTCTGCCATCAGGTCTGAAAGTGAGGGTGGCTTGCTTGCAGAGATGTGCACAGGATAATTGTTTGCTGTGCTAGGGTGCGAGATGCGGTGGGATACGGTGGAGAGGCAGAGATGGCTCACTGCCAGCCATCTCTGTTTGCCACCCCCTAGCCTAGTGATGCCCTGAGACTCTGCCCCGCACAATCTACAAACACACCCAAACTCCAAGCAGTGGCTTTTGCATAAGAATGGCCTTCACTATCACTGCTAACTTGCAAACCTGTTCAGTCAGCTCCATAATCTACAAATCCCAAGCAAGGAGGAGAGGACTGTAGTTCTTGCTGTAGCTCCTGCAGAGCTAACTCAGACAGTAGCTGACCTGCACCCCATTGGAGATCCAGAGGCCAGTGTACCTACTGGTCAGTGTGAGACACCAGATTTCAGCCTCTCACATCCATAAGTGACACATTCAAGAGTCAGACTCAGTGAACACCAAAGCCCAACTGAAACAAGTCCTGCACCATGAGAGTGTCTCTAGCATAGCAGTTCTTCCATTATAAAACAGTGGGTCCCCACAGCCAATTGGCCTGGAGGACAATTCCTTCTAGGGTACCAACATCAATCAAGGCTTAACTACTCCAAACTTTGTACTCAGACCACAAAAGAGTGTACCAAGACTGTCCACCTCGGGTGATTGGGGAGGCTGAACTACTGGCCCCTGTGGGTCACTTACCACACAAAGCCGCTCTATCAACATAGGGAAGCAGTCAAAATGCAGAGACACAGAGGCATGTCGCAAAAGGGGGCAATGGAGGAAAACAAACTATAGGATGACATGGAGTTCAGAACCATATTTATAAGGTTATTCAAGAATCTTCTAAAAACTGCTGAGAAACTTGATGAGACCTTCAAGGACCTTAATGAGAATGCCCCCCCCCCCCCCACAAAAAAAAGGAAAAGGACCAGTCAGAAATTAAGAATACAATGTCTAAAATAAAGAATTTACAGAAACTCAACTGTAGTTTAACATACCCCAAGAATCAAACCAAAGATCTTAAATATGAGGAAACAAAAAAACACCAAACAAGAAAAACAAAAAGAAAAAAGGATCCAAAAATATGAAGATAATGTAAGGAGCTTCTGGGACAACTTTAAGTGGACCAACATCCGAAAATTTGGGGTGTCAGAAGAAGAGAGAGAGCAAAATATTAAAAACCTATTAGAAGAAATAATGACAGAAAACTTTCCCCACCTGGTGAAAGAAATAGACTTACAAGTTCAGGAAATATACAGAACCCCAAACAAGAGGAATCCAAAGAGGACCACAGTAACACACATCATAATTAAAATGCCAAGGGCAAAATACAAAGAGAATCTTACAAACAGCAAGAGAAAAACAGTTAGTTACCTACAAGAGAGCACCTATACGAATGTCAGCTGATTTCTCAACAGAAACTATGCAGGCCAGAAGGGAGTGACAAGAAATATTCAAAGTGATGAACACCAAGAACCTACAACCAAGATTGCTCCACCAAGCAAAGCTATCATTCAGAATTGAAGCTAAGACAAAGAGCTTCACAGACAAGAAAAAGCTAAAGTAGTTCATCACTACCAAACCAGAATTATATTAAATGCTAAAGAATAGTGTCGACGAAGAAGAAGAAGAAAAAAAGTAAAGATAAAAATTATGAACAACAAAAGACATCAAATACATACCTACCAACAAGTGAATCTAAAAATCAAGTGAATAAAAAATCTGAAGAACAGAATGGACTAATGAATATAATGGAATCAGGGACATAGAAATGGAGTGGACTGACAATTCTCAGGGGTTCTGAGGGATGTGGGAAGAGATTGGACAAAAGTCTTACACCTATGGATGAAGACAGTAGTGGGGGGTAAGGACATGGGGTGGGGTGAGGAATCAGGTGGAGGGGAGCTATAGGGGGGGAAAAAAGAGGAACACCTGTAATAATCTGAATAATAAATATTTATTTAAAAAATATCTTCAGGTGAAAAAGAATATTTGTTAATTTGGTTCACAGCTATGTTTGTAAATTTTTAAAAACAATTTATCTTATTCTGTAACTCTTTGAGGTATATATATTTCTTTAAATGCTTATCTTTATTTTGAGATTATTCTATCTGATTCTTACATTTTATATCAACCATTGTTTTGTATCTTATGAGGGGATTAAAAGAGAGAAAATAATGTTGAAAGTGATATGAAGATGATTAATCAAAACCTTAATGCATTACTTAAGTGTTTGATGCCAACATGACTGCATATGCAACCCTGCATGTGGTATAATGATGGCATTAATATCATTGAAACCTCTTTGTAATAAATTTCTGACTAATGAAACATGACATTTAAAAATTGACTTCAAATGTCCAATTATCTTACTTAGATGTATATATTCAAGAAGAGTAAAACTTTGTTTCAGTATATTTAAATGTTTAAGAATTCATATATCTTTTCAAGATTACCTCCACTGATGCAGGTTGCCATGCTAGATTCATTTGCAGAAATATGATCTCCCTGATATGGTTAACACATATTTTGAACATTCAGAATGTTAAATTTTTGAGTATTGTCATCATTATTTTATAAAAGTATAAACAAATGGTCCTTTTGTTGGCATTTTTTAAAGGTTAAACAATAGTTCCTTTGTTTATTATATATATGGGGAGAGACACTTTTCCATCACATAAATTTAAAATTAGTTATTAAATAACATTTATATTAGTGTTATTGCAAGTGCACAGGGAACAAATATGGCAACTCTAACAAGTTCATATAAGTTAAAATGACATTGGTAGAAAAATAGGGAAAAAGAAAAAGAGTAGAAAGAGAGAAGACCAGAGATGTGAGAATAAATATAAAGAGATAATGAGAAGAGATAAAGTGAGATAATGAGAAGAGGTCTCATGTTGAAAAGTTTGAGGAGGTACAGAGTACCCTCTATAAAAAAACTATAGCAGAAGCATGTAGAAAAAATTGCCACTATGGTAAGGAACTGCTGATTCTTCCATGAAGAAGCAATCCAAGGAAGAAATCTATTTTCCTTTTATTATTATTATTATTGTTGTTGTTGTTGTTTAAAGTATTACATATAGTAGTACATATATCTATATATCTCCTTTTTTTTTGTATTCCTCCAGTTTCCCCCACCCCCTGTTGCATGCCTTGCACAAACCCTTGAGCACCTCTCAATTTCTGAGCCCAACAGAGAGCCATTTGTCAAAGCACAAATACAGATTGCAGATTCCCAGGATTGGAATTGGGATAATAGCTTAAAATCTGGTGCATGTCATCCCTTTGATTACTTTGCATCTATTTGCATATTTAAGTTTATAGTTGAACTTCGACATAATATTCTAGACAAATCCATAATTCTGCCTATTACTGTACACTTCACCTGTCCCTTATATAACAAAAGTTTTTTTGTTTTGAAAAATGAGGAGACACAAGTTTCCAACAAAGGTCATCCACATCTCTGGGAAATTTTAGTCATAGTCCATTTAAATATTTTGCTATTTAAATAGTGATATAAATTATTGATTTAGTTTAAAATTTTTACCTAAATATTAAATTATACATTATTAATGTATTATAAAACTTTTAAAAAGTAAAAAAGAGGAGAAGAGGGAAGATCAAAATAGTACACACATAGTCTGGCCAGCGTGGCTCAGTGGTTGAGCGTTGACTTATGAACCACGTCATGGTTTGATTCCTGGTCAGAGCACATGCCTGGATTGCAGGCTTGATCCCCAATGTTGGGCGTGCAGGAGGCAGACTATCAGTGATTCTCTCTCATCATTGATGTTTCTATCTCTCCCTTCCTCTCTGAAGTCAATAAAAATTTATTTAAAGTAAATAAAAGGAGTAGCAGGGCTTTCAGAAATTTAGAGATTCATTATGCTTAGAAGAGTAGTGTTTAATTTCCATGCAATTGGCTTTTTTCCTAATTATTATTGATTTCAGGCTCACTTCCATTACAAAAATAGATTAAACTCAATTATTTCAATTAATTAAAAATGTAAGTTTTTTAATGAATCAGCATGTGATCACTTTTTATGTGTGTATGTGAAGGAATGACCCATCATCACTTTGAGATATCTACAGAATTCTCCTTAATGTATTAAAATATCCTTAACGGGCATAGTATTTTAGATGCTAGCTCTCTCAGTATCGTGAGGTAGAACTCATGAGCAACTGCAGATTTTACTTTATTTGAAACAGCCTGATTATAACTGACAATCATTTTCAAGTGTTTTGAAATCTATTTTTATGAATCAAAATATGATTTTTTTTCCAGCAGGAAAGTTACTTCTGATAAAAAAAGATAGGACCAGGCCAACATGGTTCAGTGATTAAGTATTGACATATGAGCCAGGTGGTCATGGTTTGATTCCTGGTCAGGGCACATGATTGGGTTGTGGGCTTGATCCCCAGTGTGTACATGTAGGAGGCAGCTGATAGATGGTTCTCTCTCATTATTGATGTTTCTATCTCTCTCCTCCTTTTCTCTCTCTGAAATCAATAAAAACATATTATCAAAAAAGATGGGCATAAAATAGAGCTTAATAATTTTTTTTCTCAATCTTGAAAAAGCCTTTTATGAATATCATTATTCAAAAATGCCTTTTTAAAAATCTTAATTTCACTTTAGACCACTTTCTCACATATTTAATTAACAGCATTGCTATTAGGTTGGTTTTTACAGATTATTTATTTCATTTGTTTTTTAATCCTCACCCAAGGATATTTTTTCCATGAACTTCTAGAGAGAGTGGAAGGAAGGGAGAAGGTGAAGAGAGAGAGAAACATTGATGTGAAAGAGACACATTAATTAGGTGTCTCCCCCATGCACCCTATTAGGGAACCTGCAACCAAGGTATGTGCCCTTGACTGGGAATGGAACCTGTGAACCTTTGATACCTGGGGTCTAAACTCTGAGCCATGCTGGCTGGGCTGATTATTTATTTCTTAAAGGTAAGGATTCTGTCTTCATTGTTGCTCTTCATGGTTTGGCATCAGGATAGGAACATAGTAGGTTTTCAGTATATACCTTTACATTTAAGGAAGAATATAAATCAGAGGCTACTTCTTTATCCTATGAGCAGTATCTTTAGAACATTTTACAAGGAAAGATGGTGGTAGTTATGAAATATTTAATGAACTAAAAATACATGAAATCTTAAATTGTATAGGGTCTAAAGAAACATGACGTTGTCTACATAAAAATTGAGGAGTGATTTTTATCTTCTATGTTGTGCCTTGCACCTCACCTAGTTGCGTTCTTTTTGTGCCTAGAATTTCTGAAATCCAAGACTGTTTGAGGTTATTTTTACCTTCTGTATCACTATAGATTGCTCAATGTATTTTTATTCAAATATGAATATACCTTTTAAATCTTAAATTTATTTATTTAAAAATGTATATTTATTTTTCATGTTTTGAATTTTTCAGGTGAGATAAGTCATGCTTTTATGTAAAAATAGCAAACAATATGAATGTCATTAATTGTTTGCCAGTGTTGAACTTTTGTTCAGATTTTTCTAATTTGTCCTATTTCCAAAATCCTTTCCTGACCTAGAACTTTATTCCTGGTGACCTATTCCATCTACACTTTCTTTAGGGTTAGTTAAGTGTGCTAATTTTTTAATAGTGATGGTGAGCCAGCAGCACTGTGGTTTTTATTTGGCTCCAGAGACTTAAGGTTAGTTGTGTTTGTCTTAAAAGAAATTTCTAGGAATATATGAATTTGCTCTCAGTTAAAGGTTACTTAAAAAACTCTGTAGAGGAGACACTAAGATGGGAGCATAGGTAAACACCTGAACTTGCTACTGCACACAACCACTTCAAAACTTCAACTAAAAGACAAAATGGACATAATCCAGAGCCACAAGAAGGCTGGCTAAGTGGAAATTCTACAACCAGAAGGGAAGAGAAAAGCACACTGAGTTTCAGAGGAGCTGAGGAAGTAAAGTTCAGAGGTACTGAGACACATGCATGTGTGGAAAGGGCTGGCAACTGAGTAGGTGACTGGCTTTTTCAATCTGCAGGGAGACACAAGTTTGTGACTGCTCTGAACTCCAGTTCCGGGCAAGACTCTGGGGACACAGACTTATAGAGGGAGAAATTGTACTGTCTGGTAGCTGGCAGAACTCAAGGGCGGCTTTTTCCTCAGAGGTGCTTGCAGTGATTACCGCAGGACACTGGGACTCAGGGGCCTCTTAGGACATGGCTGATAGGAAACTATTGCTGTTTTCTCCACCCGGAAACTCTGCCCCATCCAAGCTGAGTGCAGAGGCTTTTGCATATGAATAGCCTGGTCCTTTGAAATCTAAATTTACCTAACAAACGGCAGCTGAGTCAGAAAGACCCAGAACATCCAAAAGAAGGCCCAACACCCCACAGCAGCTTGCATGGCTTCACAGCTGGGCCTCATCTGGGCACCTCCAAAACCCAATCAAAGAAGAGGAATCTGCAGATTTCTCTGTAGCTCCTGCTGGGTGGCCTCAGGCAGAGGCTAAATTTTCACCTCCTCAGAAATCCAAGAGCCAGTGTACCCAGCGGTCAGAGTAGGACTATCCAGATTACAACTCCTCAGACCCATACGAGACACACTCAGAGGGCAGACTGAGTGAGCACCAAAACCCCACTGAAGCAAGTCTTGCCCCACAAGGGTGTCTCCAGCACAGAAGTTTTCCCATCTTAGACATAGCTGATACTCACAACCAGTTGGCCTGGAGGTCAATTTCTCCCAGTGACACCAAAAACAATCAAGGCTTAACTATAACAAGACTGTGCACACAGCTCAAAAAGGGGTACACCAAGAGTGTCCACCTCAGGTTACTGGAGAGGCTGAGCCACTGGGCCCTATAGGACACCTAGCACACAAAGCCCCTCTATCAACTCAGGGAAACAGCCAAAATGTGGAGACAAAGAAATGGGTCACAAATGAAAGAGATGGAGGAAAGCAAACTACTGGATATAGAGTTCAAAACCAGTTATAAGGTTTTTCAAGAATTTTATAGAAAAGGCCAATAAATTTAGTGAGACCCTTGAATATATAAAAAAGGACCAATCAGAAATTAAGCATACACTGACTGAAATTAAAAATAATATACAGAGATTCAACAGCAGACTATAGGAACCTAAGAATCAAGTCAAAGATTTGAAATACAAAGAAGCAAAAAACATACAACTGGAAAAGCAAAAAGATAAAAGAATCTAGAAATATGAAGATAGTGTAAGAAGCTTCTGGGACAACTCAGGCATACCAACATCCGAATTACGTTTGTGCCAGAAGAATGGAGAAAGCAAGATACTGAGAACTTATTAGAAGAAATAATGACAGAACACTTCTCTTACCTGGTGAAAGAAATGGACTTACAAGTCCAGGAAGCGCAGAGTACCCCAAACAAGAGGAATCCAAAAAGGACCACACCAAGACACATCATAATTAAAATGCCAAGAACCAAAGACAAAGAGAGAATCTTAAAAGCAGCAAGAGAAAAACAGTTACCTACAAGGGAGCACCCATAGGAATGTCAGCTGATTTCTCAACAGAAACTATGCAGGGCAAAAGGGAGTGGCAAGAAATATTCAAAGTGCTGAATAGCAAGAACCTATAACCAAGATTACTCTATGCAGCAAAACTATCATGTAGAATTGAAGGTCAGATAAAAAGCTTCATAGATAATAAAAAATCTAAAGGAGTTTATCACCACCAAAACAGTATTATATGAAATGCTGAAGGGTATTCTTTAAGAAGAGGAAGAAGAAGAAAAAAGTAAAGACAAAAATTATGAACAACAAATACATATCTATCAACGGGAATGAAAAATTCAAGCAAATAAAAAATCTGATGAACAGAATAAACTGGTAAATATAATAGAATCAGGGCTATAGAAATGGAGTGGACTGACAATCCTAAAGAGGGAAAGGATGGTGGGGGGTTCTGAAAGAGATTCTACAAAAATCATACACCTATGGATGAGGACAGTGGTGGGTGTAAGGGCATGGGGTGGGGTAGGAACCAGGAGGAGGGGAGCTATGGGGTAAGGGGGAAGAGGAACAACTGTAATAATCTGAACAGTAAAGATTTAAAAAAAACCTCTATAGACGGTGGTTTTTTTATTTTATTTTTTTAATCTTTTTTTTGCTTGTTGTTAGCAAGCATTTGAGTATATTCACTTCAGATAAATAATTTTAAAGAAATGATTATCTTGTAGGTGTGGATCTAGATCTCATAATTATCAATTTTGGAGATTTTATTTTTGGTACCTGTTCTGAATGTACAGATTTGATTTGAGCTTGAACATTTTCAGGATTTGCATTTATAATTTTGTTATTTTTGATTAAAAGAACATTCAAAATCAGGAAGCAACCTAAAAATTATATTATTGTAAATGTTAAAATGTGTATTCAACTTGCTCATTTAAATTTGCTTACTAAATTTAAAATATTCACACTTAAACTCAAATTTAGCATGAGATTGTATAGAAAAATTTGTTTTTTATGTATGCACTAGACATTTTAAAATTTGTAACCCATTGATTCTGATATTTGTTACATTTAAAAACATGATAATGCCCCTATATTGAATGGGGATACTTATTTAATTCATCATATGTAGGTGTATGGTGGTGTATTAATGACCCTTGGGTATTACCCATTATCATGCACTGTAATCAATTGAGAGTAAAGCAACACTCCCAACATTACATCATCAAAGCTGTTCTATAATTCAAAGACACTGTAGATCACCTGTGTCAAACACAAGGCCCGCGGGCCAAATCTGTCCCGCCAGGCCTTGCAATGTGGCCCGCACCGCGCTGTCATCACTGCACTCCACTGCGTTTCCATCACAATGACAGTTTATGACTGTTCAGTAAACCATTTGGCCCTCGATTTAGGCTGGATTTTAGATTTTGGCCCCTTCTCTGATTGAGTTCGACACCCATACAGTGTAGATCATTCATGTCTACAGCCCATCCTCTTCCTTGACTTTAGACATATGTCCAACTGCCTATCTGATATCTTCACTTGAATTTCTAATTGGTATTTTTAATTTTAATGCATCAAAACCCAATTAAGTCTTGTCACATTTTTATTTCCTGTAATTTCAGATGAATAGCATATAAGCTTTGTAAATCACAACTCAAATGATTAATTTAGGCAAACAATGTTTTTGAAGGTGGCAAACTTTGAGCTGGTTCTTAAAGTTAATTTTGTGGATTGAGAAAGATTAAGAAAAAGACACATTTGTTAACTTCCCAAGATAACTATTTAGCCTCTTTTATTTCTCATTTCTGTTTCTGTCATGACTATTTGGATTTTCTTTGAAACTTAAGTTGCACAAATTCTCTTATTTTTAACATGATTGTAAAGTATCTGTTGTGTTGTCAGTATTCTTAGAATGTAGATACATATACAGTGATATCACTGTGGATTTATTTTGCTAAAAGAGTTATTTATTAGAAACTATTAGCTCCTTTAATCTTTATCTTAAAGATGCCCCTTTCCTCTTTAGAACTATATTATTGGATCTTTATTACAAATAGATTTCTCCTTTGGTACATTCCTACAGGTCTCTAAGGCTCTTTTAAGATCTATTTCTCCCTGTTCTGGTTTGATAATTTTTTTTGATCTTCAAGTTTGATGATTCTTTTCTTTGTCACCTTCATTATGCCATTTAGCTCATCTGGTGAAGTTTAAAAAAAATTGTCATTGTATTTTCTATTCTGAAATTGTCATTTTTTTTGGTATATTGTAGATTCTTACTAAGGGTTTCTAATATTCCATCCTATTGTATATAATAAAATCATAGTATGCAAAATTTTCCCCTCAATTGGGAGTTCATCAGGGAGTTTGACCTGGCGGTTGGCTGTCCAGGGGAAGGGAGGAAATACCCAGCCAGCAGTTGGCAACTGCTAAGGACCCTACCAGTGCACCAATTTTGTGCACTGGGCCTCTAGTGTTGGATAAATGAGCATATGTGTGAGCAAGGGAGTGAATGGACACATTGGTGGACTCCTCCTGATGATGAAGCCCTGTAGTCTCTGCCCAGTCTTTTTGGGCATTCTAAACCTAATGAACTATAATTTAGATTCTGAGTTTCCATGAGGATCATGGGAAACACAGAGGGAAACAGTGGCTGAGACTGAATGTCTGCACTGAGAAAATAAGGACTATTAGAAGGCTGGTGCCCTGGCTCCTCACCACTCACTGACTGGATTAACTCACACAAACCCTGTGCCTGCTCTGGACCTCTTAAAATGGAGGGTGAAAGCTTGCAAGTGCTCTTATTAATAGTTGGAAGGTAATTTTTTTCCTAGATTCTGGAGGGAAAGATAGGCTTCATCTAAGGAAGTTTTCCTGACTGAATTCCTTTTCTTTTTCTTCCTGTATCAGATGAGATGTGGTTTTGGCCATATTTCATAAGGGCTCAGGGCAGCAGGAGAGGCTGTTTATGATGGAAACAAGCTCTTCTCCCTACAACCCAGCAGCTAGAGTGTGGGGGCTTAGGTCTGTCCAGCTCATACAACTGTCATTCCCAGAGGGAAAGGAGAGACTTTACTCCACTTGGAGGAGAAAGACAAAAATCCTGATATCCGCATAAATGCATTTCCCCTTCAAGCCAGCTCAAGTCTCTGCTTTATGCTTTATGCTTTTGAAAAACCTCAGACATCCCCTCCTTGGCCCCTAGCACATCTATAATCCATAACTCTTTGGGTTATTCTTATTGTGATTCTTCCACACATCTGTAGACTCCCTGAGGGCAGGTCCAAGCCTGTCTCATTTATGAATCCACCTCTAGTATTTGGTTATGTGCCCTGCACATAGTAGACACTCATCAATGTTTGTGAAGTGAATATATGACTTGCTGTGTGGCCTTAGGCAAGTCTCTTTGATTCTCTGGGCTTTGGTTTCTCCATCTGAAAACAAAGTTGATAGATGGTCTGTGAGAGCCCTGAACCCTCATAGAAAATACTGGGAGATGGCCAGATTGTCATAGGATGGTGGCCCTGAGGACTTGAGCACTCCTCATTACCCAAGGTCCCCTCTGGCACCTCTCCTTTCCACGGAGCGCGTGCATACAACCTATGAGATTTTGAATGGCTCTTTTAGAAATTTTCAGAAGCATCTCCTAATTATAATAGCAAGTAGAGGAAGCTCAGCATGGCCAAGCCTCACCACCTGTACAAGATGGAAAAGTTCTGGGAAAGTCATTGCTCAGAGGCCACTCTGACTTGCCCAACGAGAGGCAGGCAGGAACCATGTCTGAACTATGTGTGCTGGCAAGGAAACCAGCCCAGACTTGACATAGCCTGGGCATTAGGAACTAGTTTATTATAGTTGCTTGTTGGTGCTTTGTATGATATCTGCTTTAAAATTCTTGTCAGATAATTCAAGCATCTTTTCCATTTTGGTGTTTTCATCTATAGATTATCTTTTCTCATTTGAAAATCTCGAATCTTTTCAAATCTTGAATCTTTTCGAATCTTTTCAAATAATACTGAAAATGTCTGGATCGTGTCCCAGACATTTTCAGTATTATTGATTCAGCTTTTCCTGAGCAGGATGCAAGGGTGATTTCTTTATCGAGCTTTGTTGAGCTTTGTCCAGATGGATTCAAAGAATGAAGACGAAAAGGGTGGCCATTAATTGGAAGCAAGTATAGAATCCCACGTAGGGAAAGAGTTCCAAGGGGTAAACCATCAAGCTCTTTTTTGCTAAGGCTTATAAAGGCTGTAGTTCTTTGTTTCTTTATACTGCCTTCTAATTGGTCACTCTTTTTTTTTTTAAATTTTATTGATTTTTTACAGAGAGGAAGAGAGAGGAATAGAGAGTTTTAGCAGTCAGTCAACTTATTTGGGTTTAGAGCACATATCCTACACCGTTTTTGTGTTCAAATGTCAATTTAGTCTTTAAAATCTTTACACTTTTATTCTGTTCTGTTCTGGTTTTATGCAACCTAGCAATCAATTTGAAACCTGGACAGTATTCCACATGATATTTCAGTTCTCAGAGCTTTTGCTTTGTTGATTCTGGTTTAACCCATGACCCACTTGGGAATATACCAGGACTTTATACACAGATTTAAACAATCCCTTTCTTCAGTTCATTCTTTTCTAGACATGTCCTGCCCTCTAGGCTCTGCCGCACCAGGTGGGGAGAAGTATCATTTAGATCACATGTGTCAAACACAAGGCCCGAGGGCCAAATCCGTCCCGCCAGGCCTTGCAATGTGGCCCGCACCGCGCTGTCATCACTGCACTCCGCTGCGTTTCCATCACAATGACAGTTTATGACTGTTCAGTAAACCATTCGGCCCGCGATTTAGGCTGGATTTTAGATTTTGGCCCTTTCTCTGATTGAGTTCGACACCCCTAATTTAGATGAACAATAAGGCTCCACCTCACAATCTCCAGAATACCTGGCGTGGTGAGGTGAAGGGGAGGACTGGCAGGGTATAGATTCTATCGATATTAAGGTGTTTCTGTTGAGGAGAGTGAATGTAGTCAAGTCCTACAGGAATTTCTTTTTCCTGGTTCTTTGGCTAGTTAAAATAGGTTTTCCCTAAGGCATTTTTTTCTTTTTCTGTGTCAACTGGCATTTCCAGGGTGTGGGTTACTCTTGTGTTTAGGCTAGGATATGTAAGAGAAGAAAAAACAAGTTAGGAATAAATTGCCCCAGGTCTTCCTTTGAGTCCTGAGGTGCTTAGTCTACTTTATTTTCTTTACTCTTCAGGGTCTTCTGTCACTGTATTTGATCCAAGGTTTTACTGTATGTACTAATTTTCAGGATCAGAGTGAAATGTGCTTGTTTTATTTTGTCCAGAACTTAAAGCCTCCTATTTAATTTTATGTCTTTCTGTCTGTCTGTCTGTCTATCTATCTACCTATCTATCTATCTATCTATTACTATCTATTATTAAATATATTTTTATTGATTTTAGAGAGGAAGAGAAAGGGACAGAGAGAATCGTTGATTGGCTACCTACTGCACGCCCCAAATGGGGATCAAGCCTGTTGCTTGGACATGTGCCCTGATTGGGAATTCAAATATGACCTCCTGGGTCATAGGTCAATGCTTAACTAATAAGCCATGCTGCCTGACAAAATTCACACTTTTTAGAGAGCTGCTTTCTGTATTCAATCTATGGTTTTTAGTTGGGCTGTGTTTACTCAATCTTAACTGGAGCTACAACTCCAGTGCTAAGATACAAGTATCTTTAGAAAAAAAATTATTTTCAGATTATTTGTTCTAGTATTTAGAAGTACATTGTGCATATTTACCTTTATATTCAGTGATCTTGCTTAATTCACTTATTCATTCTAATAGTTTATATGTAGTTTATTTTAGATAATTTGCATACAAAACTGTATAATATATGGAAAATTACTTTGTAATCCCTATGTATTTTGTGATGATAATGATGATGATGATTACCATGCTTTAGTGTAGTGACACTGGCACCTGGAGAATGTTGAATAAAAGTGGTGAGAATGAACATCTTTATTTTGGTTCTGGGAGAATATTTTAATTGTTCCCTATATTGTAAATATGAAGACTAATTAAAATAATTTTATTTAAATCTAAGTTGCAAAGAGCTTATATTGGGAATATGTATTGAATATTAATATTTTACATCTATTTGGGTATTCATGGTTTTTTTCTTTATTATCTTTATGTAGTAAATTAGATTGATTGCTTTCTTAATAACTCATTTTTTGCACATAATTGAGTAACATCGCATCTGTTTTGATATATTATACTTTTATACGCTACAGCACCCCAATTGCTAATATTTTATTAGGGACTTTGTTTCTGTGTTCATGGGATAGATTAGTCCTTAATTTTCTTTTTAGCAATTTCATTGTCATGTTTTGATATCACAGTTATGGTCACTTAATAACTTAATTTGATGTGTAGCCTTTTTTTCCTATTTTCTGGAAGAATTTGTATAAGTTCTGTGATTTTTTCCTTAAATGTTTCTTTAATTCCCTGGTGAAACCCAGAATATAATTTTTTTTAGATAGTTTTTAATAATAGATTGAATTCTTTTATTCTATTTAAGGAATCTTTGTATATTTTTTGTGCCAGTTTTTTCTCATTTTATCTAAATTTCAAATATATTAGCATAAAATTGTTCATATATCATCTAATATTTCTAAATATCCCTAGAATATATAATTGATGTCTGCTTTTTTATTCCTTATATGTTTGTTTAATCTTTTTTGTTGATGCATCTTGCTAGATAGTGTACCATTTCTATCAATTTTTACAAATTATCATTTTGTGGCTTTTTTGATTTTCTATTCTACATTTATTGTTCTTACTATCTTTATTTTTTCCACTTTTTTGAGGTTGAATTTGCTTTTCTTTTTCTAGATTCTTAATTTGATGTTTAGATATTTGATTTTGAATATTCTTTTTCACTATAAATTTCACTTTAAGCCATATGTTAGCTGCATTCCACACATTTTGAATATCATATTTTCATTATTATTTAATTTAAAATATTTTGTAATTTGTACTGTAATTTGTTATTTAAGCCCAGGGATTTTTAAAATAATTTTAGTAGAGGCCCAGTGCATGAATTCATGCAAATTATTACAAGTAGATCATAGATGGAAAGGAAATACTTGTTTGGGAGTCTGTAAGGTGATTGCTAATCTTATTTACTTAAAAATTCTTTTAGAATCAGTTTCAATTTATTGTATGTTGAATAGGTTTAGAAATTAGGTACACTGAATAGATTTTTATGTAATTTTAGAAGCATCTTTGTGTGTGTGTGTGTGTGTGTGTGTGTGTGTGAATTTCCATAGCTCTTGATATACTTGGAAGTCTGCGGTAGGCCCAAGAAATTTTTAAAAATATTTTTACATTTTTTGAAAATAGAAGCTATTCAGAGAAAACAGCTTTATGTAATAATATACTATCCTTAAATGGGAAAAAGATGGGGTAGGAGAAGACTGTTGTTTATAAAAAACAGTTACTGTCTTCTTGAATACCTCAAGTGAATTAAAATCCAAACTGGTACTCATATGTAAAGTGGAACTAGTTAAATTTCATGGTGTTTTCAATGAGTTATTACAAGTTTTCTTTTTAAAAAAAATGTACTTTTTATTGATTTCAGAGAGGAAAAGAAGAGAGAGAGAAACATCAATGATGAGAGAGAATCATTGATTGGCTGCCTCCTGCACGCCTTCTACTGGGGAATCCAGCCCTTAACCTGGGCATGTGCCCTTGACCAGAATTGAACTCTGGATACTTCAGTCTGTAGGCCAGTGCTTTATCCACTGAGCCAAACCAGCTAGGGCACAAGAGGTTTTCTTGAGATATGTCAAATTATTATTAACATAACTTATTTTCCTTTATTTCTAAATAATTTTCCAACTATTTGCTTGAATTGTTTTAGCACCTGGAGAGGGAAGATTTAAATTTTGTCAGATCAAGGATTTCTTTCTTTATTTACTGACTGTCCTAAGTTGTTTATTAGGTAAAAATTTTACAAACATTACTTACCACTAATATGGTTTCTTTTGTAGTACAGAAACTTTTTATTTTAATGTAGTCTCATTTTTTTTTATTTTATTCTTAGTCTCCATTGCCCTAAGAGTTGTGTCAGTACAGATATTGCTATGACATTATGTCTGCTATTTTGATGTCTGTGGAGTTTTATAGGGTTTTTATGGTTTCTATCTTACATTCAAGTCCTTTAGCCATTTTGAGTTTAATTTCGTGATCTAGTTTTATTTTTTTGCATGTATCTGACCAAATTTCTCAGGACTACTTATTGAAGAGACTTTCTTGACTCCATTGTATGCTCTTGCCTCCTTTGTCAAATATTAATTGAGCATAACTGCTTGTGTTGATTTCTGGGTTCTAGGTTCTGTTTCATTGGTCTATATGTCTGTTCTTGTGCCAGTACCAGTCAGTTTTGAGAACAGTGGCTTGGTAATATAGCTTGATATCTGGTATTGTGATCCCACCAACTTTGTTCTTCTTTCTCTGTATTACTGTGGCTATTCGGAGTTTTTTATTTTTATTCCAGATGAATATTTAGAGAGGTTGTTCTAGATCTTTGAAGTATGCCATTGGTATTTTCATGGGTGTTGCATTAAAACTGTAGATTGCTTTGGGTAGTATGGACATTTTAATGATGTTAATTCTACCAATCCTTGAACATGGTATGTTCTTCCATTTGTTTATATTCTTCCTCTATCTCTTCTTTTAATGTCCCTTAGTTTTTCGAGTCCTGGTCTTTTGTTATATTTATTTCTAGGTATCTTAAGTTTCTTAATGCAGTGGTAAATGGTATTATTATTTATTTTTTGGTTCTCTTTCTGTGAGTTCATTATTGGTGTATAAAAAGGCCATAGATTTCTGGATGTTAATTTTATATCTTGCTACATTGCCAAATTTATTTATTAGGGCTAGTAGTTTTTTTGATGGAGTCTTTGGGGTTTTCTATGTATAGTATCATGTCATCTGTGAATGACAGTTTTACTTCTTTTCCAATTCAGATGCCTTTTTTTTCTTCTTCTTGTCTGATTACTATAGCTATTAGCATCCTATGACTATTGCTCTGAATTCTTTCTCTGACATATTGCTTGCCTCTATTTTGTTTACTTACTTTTCTGAAGATTCCTTCTTTTCTTTCATATGGGGGCTGTTTCTTTGTCTCCCCATGTTCACTCCTCTCAGGGTGTGTGGTTATGTAGCTCTGTCTCTCTTTTGTTGACTCTCTCCTCGTGATCTCTGACCTTTCTGTCCATGCATTGTCTCACCAGCTGTGTTTAATTTGCCAATTTCAGTTGTATGTTATTTGATTCAGCTGTTCCTTCTATCTGCTCTGTGAGAAGGCACAGGTCCCATCCGTGTATTCGGTGCCACATTGTCTCCCCCAGGACAAACATTTTAGGTGCCTGCGGCAAGGGAGGCTGGATTATCAGTGTTCGTGGGTTCCAAGCTGAGGCAGCTGGTCCCTGGGTGATGTGATTATAGGGCCTTGGGAGGTATCTGAGGTCTCCCCAGTTGGTGGTAAGGGTGGGCTTTGGATCACAGTTGCTCTCCTCTTCAAGATGGTGTGGTCTCTGCCCTTCTTTTCTTTATGTAGATGATATGCCTAGGTCAGTGGTCAGCAAACTCATTAGTCAACAGACCCAAATATCGACAGTATAATGATTGAAATTTCTTTTGAGAGCCAAAGTTTTTAAACTTGAATTTCTTTTAACGTCACTTCTTCAAAATAGACTCGCCCAGGCCATGGTATTTTGTAGAAGAGCCACATTCAATGGGCCAAAGAGCCGCATGTGGCTCATGAGCCATGGTTTTTTGACCACTGGCCTAGGGGTGTGTATGTGTGTGTGTGGTTTAGTGTCTGACACTGATTTTGAGGAATTTTTCAGTCTTTATTATTTCAAATATTTCTTCAGATCCTTTCGCTGTTTCTTTTTTTGATATTCCCATGATACATACATTAGATCTTTTGTAGTTTCCCCAGAGTCTTGGATATTCTGGGTTTTTTTTGTTGTTGTTTGTTTTTTGTCTTTATACTTTTCAGTTTGTGAGCATTCTGTTGCTATATCCTCTAACATATATATATATATATATATATTTTTTTTTTTAATTTATTTTTTTATTATTTTTTTATTTTTTACTTTGCTTTGTTTAATCTACCAGTAAGCTCTTCAATGTAATTTCTGTTGCAATGTGTTTTGTTGCTATAATTTATGTTTGTTTTTTTCCTTAGGATTTTCATCTTCCTGATTAAATTGCATAGCTGTTCTTAGGCATTTATTTTATCCATTAGAGACTTTAGCATACTGATAATTATTGTTTTAAATTCCTGGTATAATAATTTATAACATTTACTGCCATGTCTGGTTCTGATGTTTGCTTTATTTCTTTAAATTGTGTATGTGTCTTATCTTTTGACATACCTTGCTACTTTTCTTTACATACAACACTGTGTACTGGGTTAAGGAAACTGCTGGAAATAGGCCATAGTCATGTGGTGTGAGATGTGGAGGGGAGGGGAAGCATTCTATATCCCATTGATCAGCCCTCAGTAGTTTAGTGACCTATGCTTCTGGGCTGTGAATTTCCCAGGTGTTTCTCATATTTCTCTTTTTCCTGAGGAGGGACAAGATGGTAGAGTGGGAACTGGAACTGGCTATTTCCTTTCCTCAGGTCAGTGAAGCTCTGATAATACCTCAGAAGGTTAGGCTATTGAGTAGTTTCTCCTGAGCAGGCCTTGTTAAGAAGAACAGAGTGCTCTGGCATATTTTAAAATGTTTCTCCCCTATCCCCTTTGGGAAGCCCAAAGGGATTTTCCTCTGCTATTTACTATGGGAATCTGCTGCAGATCTTAAATCACAACACTGTGGGGCCCTTCTGTGACTGGGTCTCCCTGGAGTTTTTAGCTCTCAGAGTTGTCTGCACTGACATATTTTACTCTTATATGTATTTAAATTATTCACAATTTATCCAATTTTATCAATTCTATTTTATCCTATTTCTTCTCTAATCTTAATACTGCTGCTACAGCCTTACACTGGGATCTTGTTCAGTTATGTTTTGGGACATTTTTGTTCTTTTGGAGATAAACTAACAATCCTTGCCTTCTCATAATCTTTTTTCTTTAGCTCTACATGGATGATATATTTTCCAATAAAATTCTCATTAGCTATCTCACCTTTTCTGATCTTCCCTTTTACAGTCCTAATACTCTCAAGCCTTTGGATTCCTCTTATTTACAGATCTTTGCTCTCCTTTTATATTAGAAAAGCAATTTAAAACTTCACACTTATTATTAAATAAGTAGTTCCTGTTAGGGAAATTGATTTCATGTAATAGAAGTAGTATAAAAAGTTTTGCTAAAATGAATGAATGATTAAACAAAATAACAAGTTCTTAACCTACAATGACAAAAAAAGCAGATCAGTGGCTGTCCACAGATGAAGACGGTGAGCAGGGATTAAAATGGCACAATAAAACTTTCGGGATGATGGGTATAATATTGCCTTCATTATTGTGGTGGTTTCATAAGTGTATACATATGTCAAAATTATGAAGTAATATATTTTAAATATGCAAAGTTTTGTTTGTTAATTATAACTCAGTAAAGTTGTTAAAGTAAAAAAGAATATCACCTGTATATGAGGTAAATTTTTTCTATCATTGAAATCATTCCTTTTTATCACCTTGTTTTCCTCCTCTGTTTGATTGCCTAAGGAAGGCATGTCTTTCTCAAAATCCTTCAGATACCTTTCTCCTGGGAATCTCTTCTAAATAAAAAAGATATTTTGCTATCTAAGCCTGTAAACTAAGTTTTCCCTTAAGTATATAGAGTATAAAATTTGTACTGCACAGAGGGAACTATATGGCGAGGGTGGGCGTAAAGGGGAGAGATCAACCAAAGGACTTGTATACATGCATATAAGCCTAACAAGTGGACACAGACACTAGGGGGGTGAGGGCATGAGAGGGAGGGTGGGGAGACAATGGGGGGATAAAGACACATATATAATACCTTAATCAGTAAAGAAAAAAATAAAAATAAAAAGTCCTGATCTGTTTTGGCGCAGTGGATAGAGCATTGGTCTGTGGACTGAAGGGTCCCGGATTTAATTCCAGTCAAGGGCATGTACCTTGGTTTCAGGCACATCTCCAGTAGGGGTTGTGTAGGAGGCGGCTATTTGATGTTTCTCACTTTTCAATGTTTCTAACTCTCTTCTTCTCCTCTCTGTAAAAAATCAACAAAACATTTTTTTAAAAAGAATGCCATTAATTAAAAAAAAGAAATTAAAAAAATTAGTGTCTAACAATTATAGTTGTTTTTCATTATGCTATCTTTAAAATAATCTGGTCACTCCAAAAATTACTACATTTAAATTAACAAATTCCTATTTTTTTCTGTATTACCTAGTTTTATAGAATATTCATATTAGTGACCCTCTACTGTTTTTGTTTTTTTTTAATTTAGTAGAGTTCAGTGAGAGAATTTAAAAGAAAATGAATAGAGGATGGGAAAATACAAATTATTTTATTTTAGATTTGAAAATAATTTAATTTCTAAATAATTTTAAAGAATATTCTTTAGAAATAAGAATTAGTTTTTGCCTGTTGATCTTGTAGTAGGCTCTTAGTTTAAGGGTAGAGTTGAGATATAAACTAGCAGTCACATGTTTTTCTATTACTACTCTTAGGATAAAAAAGAGAGGAGAAATTTGGGGCTATCATCATTTTCCCAAATTGCTGTTACAATTCTCTCAAAGCTTCTGAGATACTCTAAAGATTGAATACACTGGCCTTTCTTAAAATACATGAACTTGCCATGAGCTTGCCATGAGTGCTACTCCATCTTTCCATAGGGTATTACCACTCCAATCACATAATTTCTACAACCCAGCAAAGAGCTAGGACAGCCTGTCTACTGCCAAGATGCTCATGTTGCAACTACCAAGGATTACCTGCTTTGTTTCCATTTTGATGATGACTTTTAACCATGTACCCACATTGCTGTTTTTGAGGAAAGCAGTCTTATGTATTTGGTCAAGGACAAGTTAGAAGCATGTCTCAGTACCTGAGCATCCCCAATTCTACTTATGTGACTCTATTCCTTCTTGTTGTTCCATGAGGTAATACATTGCAAGTGAATTTATTCAATATCTGGACCCAAGATCCTGCTTCCTCCTACCATTTACTTCCATGAGTAATCTTTTTTCTCAGTGCTCTGTTTGTCTATAGTTTGTTTGGTAAAAGGATATCCCGAGCTTAAAAGTGCGCATCGCATTATTATTAAATTAATTTTAAATAGCTAGAGATTTTAATCAGAATTTTTAAAGATAAAGATTTGACCCAGTTTCCTTAAAATAGAGTTTATAATGTGCTTGCTTGCTTATTTATTCATACATTTATTCACTTCTTTTAGCAAAACCTGTGATAGTTCTATTACATTGACTTCCCAAATAGGAACTATTTGTCTAATAACGAGTGTAAAGTTTTAAATTGTTACAATCCATAATATTTGGATATTCTTTTTATGTTGGAAGAAACTGTTCAAAAGCTACAATTTTACAAGTGAAACTAGTTGTAGTAAATAGTTGTGTGAAATATAAGTCAATTGAAATAAAAATATTGTGGAAAAAGTCTCTAGCCTGAAATTAAATTGCACTTTACAATTCTCTGTGCAGTATAAAGCTACTTTTTAGTGATTCTTCCATCACTTTTAGACTTATTAGAGGCCCAGTGCATTAATTCGTACATGAGTGGGGTCCATTGGCCTGGCTGGCAATTGATGCCTATCAGGGACTGGCTGAGGAGAGAGACCCCAGAAGGTTGGTCAGCCAGTCCCCCGATTGGGACCTAATCAGGGGTGCCAGCTGGCAGAAGGAGTAGGACTGCGGGAGGTTGGCTGACCAAGGAGAGGGATCATGGGAGATTATTCAGTTGTGGGGAGAAACCACAGGTTGGCCAGCCAGTCCTCTGATCTGGTCCAACTAGGGTGCTGGCAGGCCAGGAGGAAGGGCTGCTGTAGGTTGGCTGGCCAAAGGGTAAAGGGGTCACAAGAGATTGGATGGCTGGGACCCACACTGGGACTGATCAGGGGATTGGCAGGGCAGAATCTCAAAATACATTTATCATTCTTGACTTGGACATAAAACCAACACTGCAGCTGGAGACTGAGGACTAATTTGAATCAGGGATTGTGTAAAAACAGATTGAAGCAGTCTATTATTAATTTACTCACGAAACCACAACCTCATAGGCCAGGAGGTCAGGAAAGATGCTGTCTTATGCACTTGATGTAAATGAAAATGTTTTCCAGACCAAATGGCATCATCATGTATGTAAATTGGCCAAGTCTTTATTTAGATGACTGTCTTCTATTAATTACCTTCCTGGTAAAGGTTAAGATTGTAGGTACTATAGGTATAATTTGTAGTGTCAATCAAATAATCCTATGTAATAAAAGCATAGTATGCAAATTGTCCTCTCCATCAGAGTTCTTCCAGGAGTTCTACCAGAGGTTAGGGGCAGAGTTGGCAAAGGGAAGGGAGGGAGGCCCTGGCCGGTGGCAGTAGCAGGTAGCTGGGTAAAGGAAGGGAGTATCGGCCAGCCAGTGGTGGCTGGCGGATGGGGGCAGCCGGCAGCCACAAGGGACCCTACCAGTGTACGAATTTTGTGCACTGGGCCTCTAGTTGAGATGATAAAGTATACTTTTCTCGTTTTGATCTTGTGTTGTTTATATCACACATCAGTTTTTATTTTATTTTATAAGACCCAGTGTGAATATCAGGTAATAAATCTCTATATTAATTAAAAAACTATTAAGACTATTCATAACAAATTGAAGTGGCTTGCAATTTTAAAGATAGATATATTTAATAGATGTGTTCTTATATCTGAATTGCTTAGCAGCTTTTTTTTTAATATATTTTATTGATTTTGTACAGAGAGGAAGGGAGAGAGATAGAGAGTTAGAAACATTGATGAGAGAGAGTCATCGATCAGCTGCCTCTTGCACACCCCCTACTGGGGATATCCCACAACCAAGGTACATGCCCTTGACCGGAATCGAACCCGGGACCCTTCAGTCCCCAAGCCGACGCTCTATCCATTGAGCCAAACCGGTCTCAGCTGCTTAGCAGCTTTAATAGAGTCTTTGCCTAAGTATTTTTTAAGTTTTGCTGCTTTATTTTAGTCTCCTGAGTCCTCTCAACCAATTTAACATCTGTAAACTTAGTAAAAGTAAAACAGTGCTCTTTATAAATTAGAAAACGATGGGAGTTTGGGAAGATTTTGGGGATTCATTGTATAATCTAGATTGAGAAATTTAACTTCTACATACTATAATTACTTTTGAATTATTAAATAATGCAATCTTTTGTTTGTATGATTAATATGCTTTAAAAGTATAATTTTGTGATATTTTGTGAGACTATAATTTAATATAGATGTGAATTTAATTGTGAAAATATAATTTAATTAATATACAATAACCTAAAGTTCAAATATTTTTATTAAAGGTTCTTTTTATTTAGGCAAGAATAGTTGAAAAGAATTTTTTGTAGTAGAATCATGGACTGACTTTATCCAGACTTTAGTGCCATTATTAAAAAACTAAAATCAAATATAATGGCTATAAATAGAGGACCATTTTTAGGTGTATGGTTTTAAATTCATTTAATATTTCTATGTTGGAAACGCTTTTTGCCATATTTAATGAAAATAAGCATGATGTTATAACAGTTTGTATTTGAATTATGCTATTATCTTCACTAGTATTGAAATGAGAGAAATTCAAATAACAACTAGTAGGTTAATCTAATCTAATCTAATCTAATCTAATCTAATAAAGAGGGAATATGCAAATTGACCATCACGCCATAACAGTCAACATGGCTGTGCCCAGAGTGGAGGCCAAGTTCCCGTAACAATCAGCAGGGATTTGAGGCTGCGTGGTGCTGGTCTGGGACAGGGGACCTGAGGCTGTGCCCCAGGCTTGGTGGAGCTTGACAGGGCACCTCAGGCCACACCCCCACCCAGCACTGGCCCAGGGCACCTCAGGCCACACCCCCACCCAGCACTGGCCCAGGGGACCTCAGTCCATGCCCCTGCCCTGGCTTTGGGCCAGGAGACCTGAGGCTGTGCTCCATGCCCCAGCGCCAGGCCGTGGGACCTAAGGCCATGCACCCTTCCTGGCATGGTTTGACAGCAGACCTCAGGCTGTGCCCCCTGCCCAGGGGGTTGATGGAGGACCTGAGGCCATGCCCCCTCCCCCCCGGTGGGGCTTGACGTGGGCCTTATGGTGTACCCATGCACTGGCCCAGGCTGGGGGACCCCAGACCACACACCTTGCCCTAGGCCAGGGAATCTGAGGCTGTGCTCCCTGGCACACCTCAAGGCACACCCCTCACTCCGGGATGGGGGAACCTCAGGCCGTGCCCCATCCCCCAACCCCAGCACCGGACTAGGCGACCTGAGGTACTCCACCCCAACCAGCAGGGCTTGACAGGGATGGGGTCGGCCAGGTCTGGATTTAGCCCAATGGGGGTGGGTCTGGCCAGGTCTGGGTCTCACATGATTTCAAGGTGCACGTGGGTATGTGGGAACTTGACTCTGGTTCCCATGGCACGCCCCAGATCCTGGCAGGAGGAAGATTTTTGTATACATTTTACTAATGTTCTTTAATCTCTGACACTTCTATTATAGAGAAAGGGCAAACAGCAATATTAAAATATTTCCTCTAATTAATTCCCTTTTAATGTGCACAAATTGTGTGCACCGGGTCATTAGTATTTTATATATATAACATTGCTCACCTGAATCAGAAACTGGCATAGGCCTTCAGTAGATGTTCTTTCTTTTTTTGAGGGTACCCTTGTTTTCTCTGTGATATTGCATTAGGAACAGAATTCGTAACAGTTTAGTAGCCTTATTCCCAAATAAGTGAATATTAAATACAATGAGTATTAGTGTATAATTGCTTTGAGAGTTGAAAGTAGAACTCAAGGATTTGACTATAGCCTTCTGGAAAGAGTCCATGAAGAAGATATGCTTATATCCATGTTTTCATTCATTGATCTCCATGAATACAGTGAAGATGGAGTAAGATAACGTTTTTTCATCTTTATATGAAATATTAATTGCCTTGTAAGCTAATTGCATTATGCCCATTTTGGACTTCTTTATAATACTTAAGGTCAAATTTTTTACTAGGACAATGTTTTATAAGTTTTGGCCTCCATTAAAATCATAATGACTTGAATTTTTGTTGGTATACTTTTTTAAAAAAATAACTAATTTATTTAAAAAAATTAGTGTTGCCAAATTTTGTGAATGGTACCAGTCTATATTGTCCTCTAGTTTTCAGATATGACTGTTTTATTATAGATCCTTTTGTGATGCATTCATTCATTAATCACTCTCTCAGTGGTATTGACATGACAATCATGATAAAACTGATCTGTGCCACGTTCCCACATTTGGTGGGAAACAGTTACCATGGTAACTTACTAGGAGCACTGGGACAGTTTTCTTGGGCTGAGAGACACTAGAAAAAGATTAGCTAGAACAGACTATTTTTTTGAGGAAATGAGGCCATGAATTTGATATTTTGTACTTAGAAGATATACCTAACCAAAAAATGATAAATATTTTCTGAGATATTCTAAGGGGAAAACATTTTGAAGTAAAGTAAATTTAAAGTAATTTAAATTAAAAAATATAGTATTAAATATTGTGAAGGCAGAGGAAACAATTCCATCAGTGTAAAAAAAATTAAGATTACTTAATAATTACTACTTTAACTGTCCTCTTATTTTCTACTGTATTTCAAATCAATATATATATTTAAGATCACCCAAGGATATTTTTTCCATTGATTTTTATGAGAAAGTGGAAGGGACAGAGAGAGACAGAGAGAAACACCAATGTGATTGCCAGAACTGAGGTACATTGACCAGAATTGAACCTGGGATCCTTTAGTCCACAGGCTGAAGCTGTATCCACTGAGCCAAACTGGCTAGGCCAAATAAATAGATTCTTTAAAATTTCAACTTCCATTTTTTAGTTGTTGTTATGGCAAGGATTACTTGAACTACTTGGAAGAATAAAATACCAAATCTCCTATAGCTTGCATGTTAGTGGGAAAATTGAAAAATATGTGCAATTTTGCAGTAAATAATGATAGACACTCTGATAGAAGTAAATGTAGGCAGACTGCCTATCCCAGCCTGAGGAGGTTCAGCAGTGTTTAATCTGAGTCCTAAAGGTTGAGTGAACTGAATTAAAAGGAGGATATTCCATGCAGTGTTCAACATGTACAAAGGCCCCTTTGCTTTGCAACTTTTTGGAACAAAAATAATGCAGATTATTTATATTTATAAGTGTGAGGAGATTGTGGTGAGTGAACAGGCCAGAAAACAAATACTATCAATATATCAAACAAGGGTCTTATATGGCCATGCATAGGAGTTAGAACTTTAGTTAGTAGGCAGTGAGTTTTAAGTGATGTTTTTAAACAGAGGAATGACAAAAATAGAGTCAAAGTTTAGAAAGATTATTCTTACATTCATGTAGAGAATGAGCTGGAGTGGGTTTCACAGGATTCAACCTGACCAGTAAGGAAACATATTAGATTTCTACAACTGCTATAACAAATTACCACAAATTTAGCATCTTAAAATCACACCTATTTATTATTTCACAGTTTCTTATGGACTGAAGACCAGATGCAGCATGGCTTAGCTGGGTCTTTGCTTAGGATTTCATAAGACAAAACCAAGCTGTTTATAGAGCCATGTTTCTTTCAGAGGTTCTGGAGAATAATCTGTTTTCAAGCATATTCCGGTTGTTAACACAAAAGAAGGTGAAAGGATTAGCTAAATAAATAAATAAATGAATAAATAAATAAATAAATAAATAAAAATAAAGTATAACCCATAGAAACATAACAGTGTAGTGTTGGCCAGATAGAAGAAGAAAGCTAGGGGCAGGGTGGAGGTAGGCAAAGAGGAAAGGGAAATAGGAACATCTGTAATAGTGTAAACAATAAAAAAGAAGTAAAAAAAAAAAAAAGAATTTAGTGCTTTGCAGGTATATGGTGAAGTTCCTGTTTTCTTGTTGTCAGCCAGAAGAGCCTCTATTATCTTCTTAAGATCAGAAGCATTCCCTTTCTTGTGACCTACTCCATCTTTCTGATGTGTGTTTTGGATTTCTTAGGACATATTCCTAGAAGAGGGATTACTGGGTCAAATGGGAATTCCATTTTTAATTTTTTGAAGAAACTTTATATTGTTTTCTGCAGTGGCTGTACCAGTCTGCATTCCCACCAACAGTGTACTAGATGTTCTCCACATCTTCTCCAATATCTATTGATTTTTTGATGATAGCCATTCTGACAGGTGTGAGATGATACCTCATGGTTATTTTAATTTGTGTCTCTCTGATGACTAGTGACTTTGAGCATTTTTTCATATGTCTCTTGGCCTTCTGCATGTCCACTTTGGAGAAGTGTCTATTTAGGTTATTTGCCCATTTGTAAATTGGATTGTTGGTCTTAAAAAAGGACATTTTAAACTGTCAGCATTAAAATTAGGTTAACAAAAATGGCTGGCATTTTAAAAAATTGATAACTGAAGTCTTGGTAGGTGTATTTTGCATTTATTTTAAAGTATTTTGTAGAGTCATCCCTGCCCCTCAACTTGAACATACTCTTTTTTTTTTTTTTTTTTTTTTTTTTTAAATCCCTGAAGGCTTTTCTTCCTGGCATTTAAAAATGCCAGAACAATATTGCACTGTAGTTCATGTGGGTAATTTGCATTTTTATAAATTCTATATCTAGTGATGTCAACTCTTCGCCTACCTCATACATGGTCATAATTTCTTAACCACCAAGATTATTTTTACTATAAGAGCATTTGATTTTTGGGATTCCCTAATGTTCCAGGTATACTGTAATAGATCCTGAACTAGAAATCAGGAATCTTGATTCTCTTCTCAAGGCTTCTTTTCAATACAGTGCTGCTTCCAAAGGAAAATATATCGACATTTTTGCTGAGGAATGAAGACAATATTCTTTCACCTGTACTATTCCTTATTTGATTGGGCACACTGTCTGTCTTTACTAGGTGCTCTTTTGCTATTCCAGTCCCCCCCCCCCTTTTTTTTAAATTTGTTTTTATTGATTTTAGAGAAAAAAGGAAGGAAGAGGGAGAGAGAGAGAGACAGAAACATTGATGAGAGAGCAACATCATTGATGGAGTCCTTAACTCCAGCATGCGCCCTGACCAGTAATCAGACCTATGACTTTTTGGTGCATGGGACGATGCTCACACTCTGAGCCACACCAGCCCAGCACACTCCCCACCCTCCTTAATTATAGCTACAGAAATAGAGGTTCTGAAGCCATTGAAACAAATGCCAAAGATCTTTCATGAAAACATTTTATCTAAATGCTACTGTAACCTAGTTCACAATTTTTCTCTCTTTTTTTTTCTGGCTTATTTTTAAACTAAAGAGACCACAGGAATCTCTTTGTAGAAAGTAAACACATGCAAGCTCTTTTGAAATATTATTTAAATAGTAATAATGAAAAGTAAAAATGATATTTTATGCATTTATTATTTTATCTCCTCAAAGTTTTTAAAAACTTTTTTGTTGTTATTTCTCATCCAAGTATATTTTTCCATTGATTTTTAGAGAGAGTGGAAAGGAGGGGGGGAGACACAGAGAAACATTGATGTGAGACACATCAATTGGTTGCCTCCCACACTCTGGGGCAGGGGATTGAGCAAACCCAGGACCCTTCAGTTTGCTGGACAGTGCTCTGTGCACTGAGCCAAACTGGCTAGGGCTTTAAAAACTTTTAAAATATATTTTAAAGCTCACATGCAGTAAGATATTCTTAACTTTTAAATTGTGTGTGATGATTAGTCTGGGATTGATGTTCAAAGAAAGTAAAACATTTCCCTAAACTGTAGAGAACAAAGAAGACAGCATGTAATTTAATGATAAATATCTCTGAGGACTTTCTAATTATCTTTTAATATGGTGTTCATATTTAGAAAATTAATTTACCCATTTTTATGGTCCCACGTTCAAATTTGGAAATATGCTTTTAAGACATCATTGCTTAATTATAACAGAAGCATTAACAAAGTAGATTTAAAAAAATCTGAATTTGCACATTTGAGCATTTCACTAGGGTTTAAGACCTTTTCTAGACCTTTGATTTGCTGTGTGCAAAAGTAAAAAAAAAAAAAATCACCTTTTAAACATTTGCCAACAATTTCCTAATGTGCATTGTAAATACATGATTACATCTGTTTCTTTATATGAGTCTCACAGTGCACACTTAGGGAGCTTTCTTTCTACTGGTATCCAATTGATTTAATTATGCAAGTCCCACTAATGTGCTAATTGGAAGACAGACGTTTTAGCATTGCCTGAAATTAGATTACATTCATGGAACCATATTATTTGGATGGCTTGCCATAGTGAAATAGATGAACTGTGTTGCAGCTGAATTTTTAATTAAGTTAACTTTTTACTTTCATTCCTATGTGGTTTATTTATTTTGCATATAAGATTGTTTTTCATTGTGCCCTTTGTTTTAATTTTTCAGTTGTCACTGTTTTTCGAATGTGCCACATCTCAAATATTTTAATAACATTTTGTAGTATAGTTACAAGCCTGAGAAATGAAAGATAAAACAGTTTTGATATGAAGACTTACTGCTGAGAAATAGCAGTAAGAAAAATTACATATTAGAGCCCAATTGTGGCTTAAAATATTTTACCTTATAAGTTCTTAATATATATACACTATTATACATCCTGTTTCCTATATTAGCTTATCTAAGTTCATGGTTCTGATTTTAATAAAACACTATTATGATCTTGTTATGTCGCAGTCACTCTGATAGCAGTTGGGCACAAAGATAACTAGGATCTTTCCTCTGGAGGAACTTCATCCAAGAATAGTATTAATGTCTTTTAAAAAATTGAGGAATGCACTAACTGGTTTGGCTCCGTGGCTAGAGCGTCAGGCTGTAGACTGAAGGGTCCCAGGTTTGATTCAGGTCAAGGGCATGTACCTTGGTTGCGAGCACACCCCCAATAGGGGGTGTGCAGGAGGCAGCTGATTGATGTTTCTCTCTATCCTTCTCCCTTCCTCTCTGTAAATAAATAAATAAATAAATAAATAAATAAAAATTTAAAATATTTTTTAAAAATTGAGGAACATTTTCTGTTTATTTTCATATTGCCTGGAATGACTCCTTCCCCCCCCCCCCATTTAAATGATTATTCTACCTAATTTGATATTACGATGGATTCCCCATTTTTTCTTCATATTTTCACCTTAAAAGTCATTAGACTCTCATCTTTTTTTTAGGCCAGGATTTTCTTAGACCAGGATTTCAGAGGCTTTTTGGCCTTTTGAGAAAAATATTTTAAAAATGGATATAATTGCAAAATAAATATATAAAGAGATAATAATGTATAATAACTTTGAAAAGCAATTTAGCAGTTTCTTCAAAAGTTCCAAATTTTAAAATTTGCCTACTGTCGACCTAAATGTTCTGCTCTGAGGTATTTATTCAAGAGAAATGAAAGGTTGGTATGACAGTGTTTATGGCAATATTATTAATCAAAACCATTATTATTAAGCAAAACTGGAGACAATATAACTGTTTTTTAAAGATAATCTTTTATTGGATATTCTGTTGCTTCATTATATACATCTAGGTGTGTATTTATTTTTTACTTATCCTCATTGGAATTTGATTCAGTAACCTAAATCTGAGAATTAGTATTTCATTTATATTAGAAAAATGTCAGCCATGACCTTTGTAGATAGGATCTCTCCAAAATTCTTTCAATTAACTCTTTGTGGAATTCCTATTAGATGCATTTGGGGAATTCTTATTCATTTCCTGTTTGTTAAAATTTTCATCTAGTTATCTCTTTAGTATTTGGGGTGATTTCTTCAGTGCTATCTTCCAGTACACTAATTCTCTTCTTAGCTGTTTATCAGTTTTATCTATTGTTCTGCTACTACATGTAACAAAAGCCCCATTACAGTGCTGACCAAACAAAAATTTGTTTTTACCACATAGCGTGGCATCTGAAAGTTGGCAGCCCAGGGCTGATGCCTCAAGTTCTTCCTATTTTCTATTCCTCCAAACTTAATATATGGTTAATTCTGTGATTGCCTCATGATAGCAAAATGGAAGCTTCCTTGCATTCTTTCTGTTTGCTTTACAAACATTAATGGAAAATAATACTTTTATACTTTCAAATATCTTGCCTATAATTATAAAAATGGTGACAGTGTAACTTGATATTATAACAGATTTTCAATGAATACTTAAGTCAACTACTTAAAATATGAAATTAAATATTGTCAGGACATTAAATTAATTCATATATACCCATTATTAAGTAACATGTTATAAAGATGTTTTTGACTCACTTATTGAATTTTAGTTCCTCTAGCTATACCTCTCAGTATACATTAACTATTAATACACAGTTGTTCTCATCTTATCTAATAAAAGAGTAATATGCAAATTGACTCTCCAAGATACAAGATAGCCTCCCACAGTGGTCAAAGATGGCTGCCCTCATGTGGACACAAGATGGCCACCACAAGATGGTCTGCAGGGAAGAGCAGTTGTGGGCAATAAGGGGTGACCAGGCCAGCAAGGGAGGGCAGTTGCGGGGGGGTGGAGGGGACTCAGGCCTGCAGGGGAGGGCATTTGGGGGGGGACCAGGTCTGCAGGATAGGGCAATTGGGGGTAGGGAGGAGACAAGGCCTGAAAGGGAGGGCAGTTGTGGGCAATCAGGTCAGCAGGGAGGGGAGTTAGAGGTGACCAGGCTGGCAGGGAGGAAAGTTAGGGGCAATTGGGCAGGTTGGGGAGCAGTTAGGCATAGATCAAGCTGGCAGGGGTGTGGCTAGGGGGTGATCAGGCTGGCAGGCAGTTAGGGGCAGTCAGGTAGAGGCAGGTGAGCGGCTGGGAGCCAGAAGGCCTGGATTGTAAGAGGGATGTCGACTATTACTCTTGTGATAAATTTTGTATATGGCACAGTTTACCTTAAACTAGGGATATTATTCTGGATTATCTAAGTGGGTCCAATAGTAAACCCTTAAGAGTAGAGAACTTTCTCCAACTGGGGACAAGAAGAAGCCAAATAAATTAGAATTCTGGCGGACTGAGTAGGTTGTTGCTGTTTTGAAGATGGAGACAAACACTGAATAGAAATTTGGAGGTCTCTAAGCAGAGAGAGGCCCTCAGTTAATAGTCAGTATGGAAATAAGGACTTGCCATAGCTTCAAGGAAATGGCTTTTGCCAACAACCCAAGTTAGTTTGGTAGTAGATTATTCCCCTGAGTTTCCATCCAGGTTAAGAGCACAGCATGATTTACACTTTGATTTTAAGCTTGTGGTTCCCTGAGAATAGAACCCAGCCATGCCTGCCCCAGACTTCTAAGCTACAGAACTGTGAGCTAATAAATGGGCATAATTTTAAATCACTGTGTGGTCATTTGTTACACAGTAATAGAAAACCAATATATTGGTCCTTATTTTTTCCATACTAAATTTATTTAATTTCCCAAAGAAATAATTTGATTTAATCTGTTCAAATGAATCTCTTTTAAATTTAACAGATAGAATACAGAGCATGCATTCTGATTTCAACTTACACTTAACATTTTCCAGTTCATCCCAATGTAATTTGATTATCTTATTATTTCATCCATAAAAAACTATTGTATAATTATATTATGAGCACTTTTTGATGCTTAGGAACATCTTTAAATGATATAACCACTGACTAATGTGACAACACCTTTTGAACTACATGAGTGCTGACAATGCAGATAGTCTGAGAAGTAAATGTCTTTATTAACTATTGATTTAAATCAAAGCAGGAACAATATTTCATACTTAATACTACAGAGAATAAAGCATATTCATAAAATCTAGAGTAAGAAATATAGTGCATTGATTATTAGACTTTTCAGCAACATTGCAGGTAATATTTAAGAAGGTCACATTGTGCTATTGTTTGATTAGAGCATCCTTGCATTGTCAAGTGGCACCACACATCAACTTTCATTTGTATTGTCTAGGTTTTAACAGTATACATTAAAAATGATCAATATAAAAACATTATTTAATTTGCCTTTAAAGGATCAAATTTTCATAGATCTTAGATAATATTATATTATTTGGCCTAAAATCCTTTCCAAGTGTAGTATGTTTTGTGATATTAAATTAAATATTTTGCTTGGAAAAAGAGAAAGGTAAGGCATTAGTTCTTAACTAACTTTTGGAAAGAAGGAGAGGAGGAATCAAGAATAATAAGGAAACTAGGAATATTGAAAATTGAGCACCTTCTTTTCATTTTGAAAAATATTTAAATTGGTTAACCAAAATGAAAGCTTTAGAAATATTTTGAAAACCTTATCTCTAAATCCAGTGTATTGTTTATAAATATAAGGTATCCCAAAAATGTATACACACTTGGAGTTATTACAAAGTCAGTGTTTATTAATATACAGTTCATTTAAAAAGTTTAAAGAATCTACAGAAATGAGTAATTTTTTTTGGTCAATGCCTGTTCTCAAACTGATGACTGTTCTGGCCCAGGCACTGCCGATAATGTGGAGCAATGGAAATCATAAACATCCAGAATCACTGCTTGTTATTTGTGCGCCCTCAGTTTGTCAACTGTTGCCAGTTTTTGTACCATAAACTTTACCTTTTATTTATCCCCATAAAAGAGTCTAGTGAATAAGTTTTCTTTGTTCAAATCTTAGTCTGGGCTCACCCATTATTTTAAATCAGTTAAACCTGAAAAAGGAGTGAAAATTAAGTAAGTTATCAGCTGTTAAAGTATGTATACATTTTTTAAACATCCAGTAAATTACTATTATTCAAAATGTGTATACATTTAACTTAAAACGGATGCAGATTAACCTTTACTATGGAAAGACTGGAACACAGTTGATTTTTGCCTGCCCTTTCTGCAAGAGCGTTTGGGGAATATTCCTGGTGAGTTCTGCACCCCTTAAGAATTGCTTCTTAGTGATATTCTTGTGAGTATAAACCTGATGGCTTTCAGAGATAGGTGTTGTGGGAGTTTTTCCCTGTGGTAGGAATCTTGGTCAATTTCCAGTAAATATTTAAATTTTATTATTTTGATTATTGATCATTGACTTTTATTTATTGGTTAACTTTATTTGTTTAAATTCGACAGATCATGCCCTTTTCTCTTTTCCATTGTAGAATTTAATTTTTTTTCTTATTGCTTTCTAAGAGATATTCATGTTCTACAGAGAAAATTTTGTTAAAAACAACTATACTACTACTAAGAATCATTGATTACTAATTGGGAACTTATTGTTTCTAAATTTTTTGCAATAATCATGTCATATGAAAGTTTTAAATTTTTATTTATAGGATCCTTATCATCTTAAAAGTAGTTAAATAAATATACTTATATTCTTGTTATGTTATTTTTTCACTTGTCATTTTATTTTATTTTATTTTTTAATATATTTTCATTGATTTCAGAGAGGAAGGGAGAGGGAGAGAGAAAGATGGAAACATCAACAATAAGAGAGAATTATTGATCGGCTGCCTCCTGCATGCCCCTACTGGGGATCGAGCCTGCAACCCAGGCATGTACCCTTGACTGAAATCGATTCTGGGATTCTTGGGCTCAGTGGATAGAACAGGCCAATGCTCTGTCCACTGAGCCAAAGCAGATAGGGCCACATGCCATTTTAAATCTTGGGTTTAGGAAATATTTAAAACTTATGGAGAAAGAGAATAACAAATCAAAGACTTTCACATTCATCATCGTGCTCTATCAAACTCACATGCAGCTATACATTTTTAAATATCAAACTGGGTAAAACAATCTAAACATAGTATATATAACATAGATTTTATAGCTTTCTTTTAACCCTACTCACTATTGAATTGAGTGATAGGTGATCATCTAATATATATATATATTTTTCGTATAATACATATCTATGTAATACATATCTATGTAATACATATATATATTACATATATATATATATATATATATATATATGTATAGTATAATCAATTTTCAATGTCTAGTAGGAATTCATATAGAGAAAGGGAGAACTTTTTTTCTGCCAAGGGCCATTTGGATATTTATAATATACGTGGGCCATTCAAAATGATCATCTTAAAAATTAGCCTATCTTTGGACAAACATTTAACTCACCCTTAATGCCTTGGCAGGGCCAGACCAAATGATTCACAGGCCTCATGTGGTCCACAGCCAACATTTCCCACTCCTGATCTAGAATAACTAGATTACTTTCATCACCCCACCCTTAGCCCCCAGCCTATTTTTCCCACTTTGAACTCAAAGAGTTCATGAAAAACTACAGCACTAAGTACTATTATAAGAATATTTTCTCTCTATCCATGACTACAATGTTTTGCTTTTGTGTTGGGGTCTTCCTACAATGCATGATCTGTGCCTTATTCTCCTTTTCTCTATTAGTTATATTTATAATCTGAGAGTGACAGGTTTTTAAGAGTTGTAGAAATATAAATTGATTACTTTCCCTGTAAAACAAATTAAATTGATTAAAGATTTAAATGTTCAATTAAAGATAAATTTGGATTAAAAATAGTCTTTAATTTCAGAGGACTTTTTGGATAAAGCATAAAACAGGGGAACTATAAAGGAAATGTCAGGTAAATTTGCCTTCAAAGAGGTAAATACTCTTCCATAGAAAAACTAAATATTACTCTAAAATACTTCACTACAAATAAACAGAACTCTGAAAATGTTAAACCATAAAACAAATGCTATAAATAAGTGACAAGAGATAAATTATAATCTAGGAATAATATTTTAAATACATATGGAAGACCATGGCCATTTTCTTAATACAGAAGAATTTATAAAACAAAGAAAAACAATGAAGCACTCAATTAGAAAATGAGCTGTAGATTGTTAATATAGATATGAAAAGATGCTCATATTAACTTGAAACAAAATAAAATTTAAAGGTGGAATTACGTTTTCTTATTTAAAACATTTTTAAGCCCAGGTGGCATGGCTCAGTGGTTGAGCATTGACCTATCGACCTATGAACCTGGAGGTCACAGTCAGAGCATATGCCTGGGTTGTGGGCTTGATTCCCAGAGTGGGACATGCAGGAGGTAACAGATCAAGGCTTCTTTCTTATCATTGATGTTTCTGTCTCCCCCTTCTCCCTTTCCTCTCAATAAAAATATATTTTATAAAAAGATTTTAATTTTAATTTTATTTATTTATTTATTTATTTATTTACGTATTTAAAAAATCTTTATTCTTGAGAGTATTACAGATATCTTTCCCTTTTTCTCCATTGCCCGGCTCCACCCTGTTCTTGCCACACCCCAGGCCTTCACCACCCTCTTGTCTGTGTCCATAGGCCATGCATATATGCATACTAGTGTTCCAGTGCATGGATTCGTGCACATTGAAAGGAAATTAATTATCAATAGAAGAAATATTTTAATATTGCTATTCACGTCTTGCTAATGAAAAGAAAATAGGATTCTACCGTGTCTCCTATCTACCTACTCCAGGACTTCTGTGAGGATCAAATGAGATGAGGCATGGGAAAGCACTTCACAAATATTTGGTTAAACTGTAAAATGTTTGCACCTGGCTATAAATCACGTAGGATTCCTGGGCTGAAGAAACTCCCAAGGATGCTAGTCGCTGGGAAGAAGAAGCCGGGCTTTGCTATGTGATGTCATTACTGGGTGCCACAGCCACTGTTTCTGGGCTGGGCTGGGCTGTGGGCCACATTTTGCACCATGGGGATCTTGGCAGTGTTGGCTGCGATTTGGTGCCCTGTCACTCTGGGGTGGTGGTGGGGCCTGTGTCCCACTTGGGGGAAGCCAAGTGTTGGTTTGTCGGTGCCAGGTTGCCAGGTCCATATTGCCATTTATTTTTAAATGGCCTGTTGCTAGGGAGAGGAAGCCAGGTGTTGCTATGAGATGTTATCACCCGGTGCCTATGGAGTGACAGTTTTCAGGCTGGGCTGGGCTGTGGGCTGCATTTTGCACCATGGGGTCTTGACAGCGTTGAGTTGGCTGTGATTTGGTGGGCTGTCATTCCAGGGTGGTGAGGGGTCCAGTGTCCCACTTGGAGGAAGCTGAGTGTTGGTTTGTTGACACCAGGTGCATGGTGCCATTTATTTTTAAATGACCAGTGTGCATCAATGGCAGCTCCTGCATTGAGTGTTTGCCCCCTGGTGATCAGTGTGGTCATAGCTACTGGTCACATGAACAGACACTTAGCCTTTATTTATATAGATAAGTTCTTGATTAATCTCTTCTTACCCCTTTCCTTCCCCCAATACCCTCTGAAATTTATCGGTCTGTTCTATGTTTCCATGGCTCTGGTTCTATTTTATTCATTAGATTCCACATATAAGTGAGATCATGTGATATTTGTCGAAATTACTTTTGAAAGTACTACAATATAATTATTTTTAGATTATGAATGATATCTTGAGATAAGCAAATAGTCCATGGGCTTTTCCGTCATTCTAGACCAGAAAAGGCATTCTCCAAAAAGGAGTTACACAGAAACCAGGGGCGTGGAGGTCTAATATCTATCTGTGGTGGCTTCATTAGGTATCAACTTGGCTAGACTGAGTTACATTTCCCAGAATTTCTCTTCCTGGATGTTTCCAGTAAGGAGAGGCCACAAGAGGATGTGGGAGGTTTGGTGGGCAGCAGCCACTTTGTATCTCACCATGTTGCTGCTGACTCACCTCAATGGTGGGAGGTAGAAGCTAGACCCACAACTGCATTATCTTCCCTTGGATTCTCCAACTCCTGGGCCAGGTACATGTGTTCAATTCCATGATAAAGGGCCCCAGCTGTCCATACCACCAAAGTCAGAGGCAACAAGAACTGACACAGGCCCTGACTGGTTTGGCTCAGTGGATAGAGCATTGGTTTACGGACTGAAGGGTCCCAGGTTCGATTCCGGTCAAGGGCATGTGCCTTGGTTGTAGGCACATTCCCAGTGGGGGGTTTGCAAGAGGCAGCTGATCGATGTTTCTCTCTCATTGATGTTTCTAACTATCTCTCTCCCTCTCTGTAAAAAATCAGTAATTTTTTAATTTTTTTAAAAACTGACACAGGTTTCAGTCTATCTTATGGAACTAGCTCATGCTTATGGATTCTCCTCTCACAATACTTCCATGTTTCCTTCACACACATAAACACACACACGAAAAATTCACTCAGAGAAGCAGAACTTCTGTATGTACATGTGTGCATACACATGTATATGTATGTATATATGTGAATATATGTACAGCCTGTGGCTCTGCTTCTCTGACATCTGTCTATGTCACACTGTTGAGGCTTGGCTTAGACTTGTTACTGTTTTTGTTGTTGAAATCCATTCCTCATTTAATTGCGGGTGATCTGGACTAGTGAAAGTGCCCCTGTAGTGGTTTCCAGCACCTCCCCTGAGTCATTAGTTTAAAAGAGCTGCAGTTGTGAAATTCGGGGAGCTCTCCAAGGCTCTTTCATTACCTTCTCTACCATCCTCTTCTCTATTAGTGTCTGTCTGTTGACCAGTCTACTTAATATCTACAGAAAGGAGATTATGCTTAGGAGAATGCCTAAAGAAACAGCAGCTTCATTTATTCCACTGTGGCCCATCCTAGGATGATACAGGCTGAGAAGTGGCCATGGGCTTGCGCCCAGTCAGTCCTGATGCTGGTTCTAGTCCTGATGGGGGATGGGCACGCAGGGGATGTGTCTGCAGGGGAGGCTTATGCTGTCACAGCTGTGCTTGTCAGCCATCAGCCGTGAGCCCAGCGTCTGACACCCGTTGGTCAGCTGAGCAGTGCCCCTGCTGTGGGAGTGCACTGACCACAGTTTTATATATATTTATATGTGTGTGTGTGTGTGTGTGTATGTGTGTGTGTGTGTGTGATTTACACATGTCCCTTTAGAGAAGAAAATTCATAATACAATTTTTTCAGTGGTCAGTTCTGAGAACTTGCTCTAAAATGTGAAAATCAAATTATGCTCAGTATAAAAAGATTTTTAAAAGGCAGTGCTCAGTGTTAGCAAGGGTAGAGGAAATAGATAGACTATTTGGATAAAACCTTTCTGAAACAACTTGGTAAATTCAACCAAAGGTTAAAATGCACATATCCCTTGCCGTAACAATTAAAATTTTTAGGAATTTATATTATTGACATTTGCACAGAAGCTTATAAAATATACATGTGTCTTCATTTACTGTGTAATTGTTTTTAACAATGCAAAAGTGGAAATAAGCCAAATGCTCATGGTTAAAGACTGGTTTCAGTAACAGTAGCATAATATAGGATTTATCTTGTCAGGCAGGACTGTGCAGGTTGGTAGGAGAGGGACTTCCTTTTTCTGTTTTCTGTTTTAAATGTTTACAATGAGAATATTATTTAAAATGCATGAGTGTAGTGTTAGGAAGGAAAATAGAGCAATAACTGTTTGCATCAAATATGATCTATACTGGCCTGGTAGTGCATGTGGTATTGGTCCTGGGTGTTTCAGCCAGGAACAGGCAGTGGAGGCAGGATGCAGTGTCTCCCCTCTTTCAGAGCTACTTGATATTATCTATTTCAGGTAAACAGATTGTTTTATGCCAGCTTTCCATTTCTATTTAGGACTTTATGATTTAAGTTATCGCATATTCTTCTCCACTTATGAGTTGTTGGCTTTTGTTGTTCATTTATTTTATATGTATTTTTTACTTTTTATATTTGTCCTGAATACTCTCACAGATTTTGAGTGGCTTTATGAGATATATGAAAGAAATGCTTTCTAACCTGAAAGCATGGACATTTCTTTTTTCTCTTACACTTGTCTTCTTTTTCACATGCTTCTGTGCATGCTTCATTGACTTTGCCTTTTATTATACTGGCATTAATATGGAGTATAGATTTTAAAAATCAGAAATTTAGTTGTCTGAAGGTAGTTATATCTTTAAGGTATTGAAAGTGTGTTTTATAAAACCAGAACTTGGGTCTAGAAAAATTACGTCTCCTTTTATATACTGAAATGTAGATTCCAAGTAACTATAGCAGAGGCATTTTAAATTGTTCAATAAATAATACTTTTAAAAAGAATTGATTCATCCTCCTGAAATACATAGAAAAGCATTAAAATAATTTTTTTAGCATGACATGTCTTCCATAATGTTAATAAATGATAGAGGACTTCCTGCTGTTTTATTTTTCATGTCTAATAAAGATATTAATTAAATTATGTTTGTTTCATAATCAAGTTACAATTCCATGTCAGTCTTTGTGCATTTAATCATTTGAAACAGATATAGTGATATTTTTCTAATGCTTATTCTAAAATTAATTTATTTCTGACATTGAGGAATATAATACTTTCAAACAGTACTTTTAGTAGCTGTTTTTGGAAAATCAAATGCCACCCACATATCTGAGCTATTAATAATGAGGTATGGCCTTAGTCGGTTTGTCTCAGTGGATAGAGCATCAGCCTGCAGACTGAAGGGTCTAGAGTTTGATTTTGGTCAGGGGCACATGCCTGGGTTGTGAGCTCGATCCCTGGTAATGGGTATGCAGGAGGCAGCCAGTCAGTGATTCTCTCTCATCACTGGTGTTTCTATCTCTCTTTCCTTCTTCCTTTCTTCTGAGATCAATAAAAATATATATTTAAAAATAATAATGAAGTATGATAATAGCTAACATTTAAGTAGCTCTCATCTGTGTGCCTGGCACTCTGTGTTGCACCTATATGAACTCATTTAATCTTTTCAATAACAATAGGAGGTGGGAGCTATTACTATTCTATGCATATTGCCACTGAGACTATTGAGGCATAAAATATACGCAGGGCATATGGTTAGCAAAACTTCTGAGCCAGAGCCAGAACCTAGGTTACACAGCTTCAGTGTCTTTATCACAGTTGGACACCAATGCCAGTGCTTAGTAAAAACTTGGTACATTTTTATTGTTCAGCTGACAGACCAATGCTAAAATAGTGTTGCACTTGAAAACATAATCTTTTAAATAGTATTTTATTTATCATACTGAAAGGAACAGTATAGCAATTCTTCATAGGAAGAGAAAGAAAGAAGTAAGGATATTAACATTTTTATTTTAGATGATCATTATCTTTATTCTTCAGGGAGGTAAAAATATGTCAGATGTTTTTAGATGGCTATAACCTTTAGCCATATAAAAATAATTATAGCACATTGAAGTTCTTTCATCTAGTGTTTTATTCTGCTTCTTTATCTATTCCAGCGATTTTCAATGTGTGTTCTGTGGCAGGCGCACTGATGTGCCACAAGAATTTTTTAAAATATGCAATATGCAATAATTGGCTATTCAGTTAGGAACACTGGCCTCTTTTCCCTTAGATTTTAAAATAAAAAATGATCTTCCAAAATTTTAATGTATTTTTGGTGCACAGAATTTTAGTAGTTTGTGTGTGCCAAGAGATGAAAAAGGTTGAAAATCCAATGATCTATTTAACGAACAAGTATTTAGTGTCACTAAAAATGTGCTATTAAACTTTACATTAAATATACACTAACTTGAATAATTCTTTAGTGTTGCATAAGCATTATAAATCTGGAAGAAGACGGCAGACTTAAAATATATTTTATTCAGCAGAAAATATATAGAAACATTAGGGAAGAATAATTAGGTTTCCTACATTTCAAATGTATAATTTGCCCTTTGCTTTTGAGGTCTATAATCTACTGTATGTGTCATAAATGGAAAAGAGTTATTTGCCTGAGTGGTTAACATTACCAGAACCTCCTGTCTCTGTCTACACAATGTTCATTTCCTCCTGTTCCACACCTTCTTTGTCTTAATCACCTTGCTTTCTCTCTCCTCCTTTTATCATCTTCATAGTCTATTCTTTCTTGTCATCACTTCTGTTCTCTCTGTCTAGGTATAATCATAACCATTTTAGGTAATAAGGATGCTAATATATTTATAGCTTACAGAAAATAAGCCTGGACCGTTCTACCCACACTTAGCTTATTATCAATGAGGCATCTTCCAAATATAAATAGTTCTATGACTTGCCTCACTGACAATCTCACAGGAACATAAGAAAAGAGAAAGATACCTCTCCTGTACAGTGACCCATTAAATATTTCTGAACATGACCTTCAGCATAGATCATAGTGGGAATGTGTTGGATGAGTAGGTGAGATCCTTGAGACTAATATAAAGCTATGGATATGACTCAGTAATTTTGATTTCAAGTTCTGTGGTATTTCAGTATCACTACCTTGAAATGATCCCTCTTTTTATGCAAGGGATAATTCTTGCCTTACTGAACTTAAGTAGGTGAAATTAAGGGTCATTTGATTTCAAAGTTTGAACATAAATTGATTTGAGTATTCCTTGTAGATATTTCTCTAGAATTAATGAATAATTTTCACAATGCTATGACTCAAAGTCACAGATCTCTCACAAATCACATTCAAAATTTACCTCTTCTAAATCTTCTAAGTTTATCAAGATGATTGTAGTGTGTTATTTAAATGTCCAATTGGCTCTGGGAGCAATTATATATACAATATATATATTCATATATACATATATATATATATATATATGAATAACTTACATTAACTTTCTTCTTTTTCACATTAAACTTAGAAAAGAATTAACTTTTGGATTTGTATTGAGTTGGTAAAACTGAAGAAATTATCTTATGTCAATTAGAGTTATTATAACTGGCAATAATCTATGCTTTTTTTCTGCTTCAGTAGCATAAGCATTTACAGGAAGAGAAAGGTTATGTAGGCCATTTCTGTTCACGTGTTTTACTTTAATCTGCTGAGCTATACATTTTTTTTCCTGTAAAACCAATGTCAGAGTAGGTCATGGAGAGCCCAAGCATCAAATTTAAAGTCACCTTTTTGATAGCAAAGAGAAAGAAGTGCATCTCACATAAAATATTAACCAAACTGAACTTCTTGGAGACCCATGGTAATGATTTTGTGAAAATTAGTCCTTGATCACTTTGTGTGGATATACCCATTCTTATACATTATTGCTGAGATTACAAATGATAATTCTCTTTATTAGAAACAGGAACATTTTTTAGGGAAGTCTTTTACACAACACACATTTTATATAGAAAAAAATGCTTATATGTGAGAAAAATTTAAGCACCATTGGGGTTGAAAATATTTTCAAGACATAGTGTGAGCCTTAATATTATGGAGAAACTCAGTGAAAAGGCTAAACAAAGCAGGAAATATTTAAGGTAGACAGATAATGATAGATTCATTTACTCCTTTGTTAACTCATAGATCCACTTTATGATTAAAAAGAATTCATTGATCACTCCCTGCATGCAAGGCACTTGCCTTCTCTGAATATACAATAATGAACAAAATATTGTAGATGATTTCTGAACCCTCAAGGATTTACATTCCTCTGGGGATGGATGATATTAATTAAATAATTAGAGGCTTGTTTAATTGCAAGTGTAACAACTTTTTGTAAAGTTAAAAGCAGTGTATTCTGAAACCATATGGCAGGAGACCTGCCAGAACTAAATGAATTCAGGGAAGATTTGAGACCCAAAGTATGAGCAAGAATTAAACAATGAAGCCAATAAACCATAGGTCAAAATAGCTTTTAATGGAGATTTTTAAAGTCATGGGTAGTATTATAGAACTGAGTTAGGTTTTTCTAGAACTGAGTTAGGTTTTTTTTTTCTCCAATAGTTTTAGTGCCCTCAAAAACAGAGAACTATGAGTGAGATTACTACTTGCCTACCCTATATGTATTCTCCTTTTCTCCCTTTCTAGCAGAACCCAGTTTTATTTAGGAAAACAACATTCCCAGGTAAATCAACTGCTTTTTCGAGGTTCCCTTATCGGAATAAGGTGGTTATTTGACAGAGTCTTAATGAATGCAAAGAGAACAAAACTTATCAGATTGGACTTCTAGGAAAGTTCCTCAGAGAAGGCTGTTTTAACTGTTAAGCACAATTTTTACCTTTGACCTTGCTCTTCGTTTCTGAAATGTTCAATATCTTGAGAACATAAGGATAGGGTCATTATCTAAGTCTGGTGCAACAGAAAGCAGGAAAGAGCCTAGATCCTAGTGTTATGTGGAGCCCCTGCACTCCTGGGTTGCTACCATTAATTTTCTTTAATTTGTGAGTATAAAAGGAAATTTAACCTGCAAATATGTTGGGTAAATAGAGTCTTATCTGAGGAAACACTGCTTCTCAGATAACTTTTTTCTTTCTTCCTGCTTTTGTGTTGACAAAGTAAGAAATAAATGTTCAAATAAATATGGTATGTTTGCTTAATGTGCTAGTCACATGTTTATGTGTTTATGTAAACAATGAGTAAAGAAGAATTAAAAAGTGAAGGATGTCTCTTCTAGCTAGGATGATAAAAAATGCTTCCTGGAGCCACTTCAGTCCACCTGGCATGTAAGTGGTTCCAACTTCTCTGCAAGTTGGCAGCCGCTAGCCCTAGTGGCCCAGGCTGGGAGGCTCATTCTGGAGGCCCACGTGGTAATGGGCTCTGCAATACGTCGATGGATGCAGGCTGAGCTTGGTTGGAAGCAGAGGTCTGCTGTGGATCTAAGAAATACCACATGGAGTAATGTTGATTCCAATTTGGCCAGAGGATACTGGAGAAGATGAGGTGATCTAAAGAAAAAGGTTTAGAAACTCAAGTGCAAGGAGTCACAGAACATACTAAAGTTCAAGTAAAAATAACCACCTGGGACTTGGAACTGCAACCAATAATGAAGACAACTGCTTTACCCATTAGGATTGTTGTAATCAGCTTCTGCCTAAACTGAACACTTGCCATGGACTGGAAACAGCAGTCTCCTCCTCAGACAACAAGGAAAATAAATCTTTCAGTCTTGAAGAAAAGTCCAAAGTCTTCAGAAATTGTTTTCATTAAATGAATGTCACAAAAGGGAAGGATCTATCACCTCGGAGCAAAACAGATCTTGGCTGCATTTTGGGGAAAAGACAGAGTAAGAAGACTCCTGGGGGTGCTTTCATCCTGCCACTCCAGATGCCTTCCCTATCCAGGAGCCTTTGCAAAGCAGACAGCAGAGCTAAAGAACCTGGCCTGGTCATGGTTTCAGGGCCTGACCTTCCAGACACCCAAATTGGAAAGGAAAAGGGGAAAGAAAAGAAAGAGGCAAAATACCCAACCCAAGAGAAAGAAAATGAGAGACCAGGTTGAGCAGCAGCTCGGAAACTCTCACTGGGACAAGAATTCTTCTGCTTCTGCTGAGGATGGAGAGGATTGCATGTAGCCCTTGATGACCAGGACTTACCACCAAAACCCTCAAAAAGGTAGAGGAAAGGAAAAGCTACAAAAGCAATAGATGCTATGTTAGATGAAACACCAGTGGAAACAAAAGGAGAAAAAGAAGAAAGGCTTTCAATAAATTTTGTTGAGCCAGGGCCTTTTAACCTCTCAGACACAACGGTATTGCCAAGTGAACTCCGTTGGCCTCAAATAAGAGCAAAGTTCACCAAAAAGAGTTTGTGCACATCTTTTATCATGCTAATGGATCACTGAGTCTTATTCAATTGTGACATTTTCTCCCAAATCGTATTCCCAGAAGAACTTTTAACACATAAGTGCCTAGTCAATCCCCAGCGACTGACACTATACTTTCCATCGGAAGACAAAACAGGCTGGGTGCTTAACATGTTAAATATCTATTTATATAAAAGCCTAAGTGACCAGTCGACCATTTGATCAATTGGTAGCTATTATGTGCACTGGCCACCAGGGTTAGCTTGCTGCTGGGGTCCAGCTGATTGGGACTGGGTGAGATGTGCCAAACACCCCCTGGAGCCCTCCTGCAGTCCCTTCTCAGTTGGCCAACCTCCTGTGGTCCCTCCCCAACTGGTTGGCCTTGATCAGCCCCATTGGGATTGGGCCAGATATGCTCTGGAGCCTTCCCCGGGTCCCAGTCATGAACTGGTGGGGACCTGGATTGTGAAATGGTGCAGGCTAGGCTGAGGGACCCCACCAATGCATGAATTTGTGCACCGGGCCTCTAGTCTCTCTATTTAAGAGCCCAGGGGTTTAGCCGACCATCTGGCCTGTAGCTATGACACGCACTGTCCATCAGTGGGCAGATGCTCAACACAGAAGTTGCCATGACACGCACTGATCATTCTATCTAATAAAGAGGGAATATGCTAATTGATCCTCATACCATTGCAAAGATGGCGGCACCCACAGCCAATAAAGAGGGACTATGATAATTGACTTCCTTGCTCTCAAAGATGGTGGTGCCTACAGCCACAAGGTGACGGCGCCCAGTCCCCTCAGCCCTGACAGTGCAGCAGGTGGGGCTGGCCACTCCACGTGCCTACCTCTGGAGTCCCCAATTCCCTTAGCCCCCCAGCTGCCCAGGGACAGTCCAAGCTGCAGGCAAGTCTCAGATGGTGGCTGCCCAGCCACCCAGGGCTACCTGAGGCTCAGGTAACCAGGGTTGGCCAAGGCTTACACTGCTGTTAGTGGCAGCAGCAGAGGTGTGATGGAGCATCACCTTCCCCTGATTGCCGGGTTGCCTCATGCCCCTGAGGGTTCCCAGACTGTGAGAGGGGGCAGGCTGGACTGAGGGACTTCTTCTCCAGTGCATGACTTTTCATGCACTAGGCCTGTAGTTTAAAAATAAATGGCACCATGGACCTGCCACTGACAAACCAATTCTTGGCTTCCCCCAAATGGGATATGGGCCCTGCCACCACCCTGGAGCAACACCCCACCAAATCTCAGTGAATGTTGCCAAGACCACATGACGCAAAATGCAGCCCACAGCCTATCACAGCCTGGAAATGGTCACTGTGGGTGCTGGATAATGATGTCACATAGCAATGCCCGGCTTTCTATCCCTAGCAACTAGCCTCCTTGGAGTTTCTTCAGCCCAGGAACCTGACTTGCTTTATAGCCAGGTGCAAACATTTTACAGGTTTTACATGCTTCATCTCATTTGATGCTTATAGAAGTCATGGAGTAGTAAGATAGAAGACTAGGTAGAATCCTATTTTCTTTTCATTAGCTGGAAAATGGAGATTTATAAAGTTTAGAACCTTGATCCAACTGAAACGAAGAAAGAAATGGAGGACTTTGAAAATGACTTCAGGTTTTCTTACTGTGCAGTATATAGTCAAATACTGCTGCAGTTCAATATTTTACCCTTATTCTCCCTGTGTGATCTACAATAATAATCTGCTTTGTGTTGATAGTCACTGCTGTGTTGCTAACAATTATCTGAAAGAGAAGTTGGGGTACTTCACTGGGCTGGAAAAAGTTTAGCTAAATCAGAAAGCAGGTCTAATTAAGCAAGTTTATATATATATAAAAGGCTAAGTTGACTCATGCATGTGCAATACATATAAAAGTCTCTTTGGCAGCAATTGCACGTGTGTGTTCTGATCTGTCATTGTTGACTGTGAATTTGGTTGACACTTCTATTATAGAGAAAGGTCGAATAGTGATATTAAAATATTTCTTCTAATTTCCTTTCAATGTGCATGAATCCATGCACTGGGACACTAGTGTGTGTGTGTGTGTGTGTGTGTGTGTGTGTGTGTGTGTGACACACTGAGTGGCCAGATTATTATAATTATATATATATATATATATATATATATATAAGGCCTGGTGCATGAATTCATGCATGGGTGGGGTCTGGTCAGCCTGACAAGGGGGAGGGACATGGGCAGTTTGCTGGCCTGCCTGTTGGTCGAACTGGTTGAGGGGACAATTTTAATATTAGCCTTTTATTATATAGGATACACTGAATGGCCAGATTATTATGTGTTGAGAGATAATAACAATCTAGCTACTCAGTGTTTGTGTGTACACACACACACACACACACACACACACACAAACATAAAATCTAATAAAGACAGAATATGCAAATTGATCCTCACACCATCACAAAGATGGCCATGCCTATAGCCACAAGATGGCGGTGCCCAGTCCCCTCAGCCTGGGACCTGGAGTTCCTGATCCTTTCAACTCCTCTTGTGGGTCCAGCCATGCTGCTTGCCCACTGCTGGAGTCCCTAGTCCTTTCAGCCCTGCCAGGGGGGTTGCAGTCATTTGAGTTTCTGTGGCCCCTGGACCATGCTCAGCCACTGAGCCATGCCAGCTGGGCCCAGAAGAAATTTTTAATGGTCCAAATCATAGCTCTCATAAACAAATTTTTTTTATACTCAGAAAAAAATAAAGATGCTTCATAGAAGAGGTTTCACTTGAACTAGGTTTTACAATTGTGTATTTACCTTCTATTTTTCATAGGCACTTGGGAGCTAATGAACATTTCTAGCAGATTCCTGTTATGTTTTAGTATAATAACTTATTTGCTATTGAGATTCCAATGGTTTAAGACTTGATGAGCTGAACATTAGGAGGCAGTTAGTCCAGTTGTCAAGTAGTATGTTAGAGCTCATGCAGGATATTTTTGGTAAATAGTATTTTAGAAACAATACTAGTTTGTGTGTGTGTGTGTGTGTGTGTGTGTGTGTGATAAATAGTATTTTAGAGTCCATTCCAAGATTTTTTTTTTTTTTTTGGTAGTAAAGACAGGGTTAAGGTGAGAGTGGGAACAAACGATAATTAATGATTCTTAGATATGATAGGGAAAGGTAAAGAAAAGTAAAAGCCAGCTTTCTATTTTTAGGCGTGGCTAAATAAGGAATTACTGTAGGCAAGTGAGAGGAATAGGTGGTTGGGTAATGGGGGAAGGGAAATAATGAGTTTTATTTTAAAGCTATGTGAGGATAATGAAGTGGAATGTCCAGCAAAAACTGGAAATTTGTGATTTAAGCCTGAATTTTATAATGTTATATTGGAGAAACTAGTTGAAATCAATGGTTTTATTGCTTACATGATTTTATCCATCAGCACTTTTTTGCTATTCTTTATTGAGCATTAAGGTATCATGATTAGCTGAAAATTCTAGTTCTGTTAATAAAACAGCCTTAGGATAAAGGACCTTTTTCACTATGCCAGGAAGATATGGAAAATAAAATCAATATTTTTCTTTTTGCCTATCACAGTTAACATTGTCATATCTGTAATAAATTATTTTTTTTCTTAAATAACACCTACTCTTTCCTAAGTCATATAATTAAAGAGGCATATTTTTAGAACAATTAAGATTGAGAATGCTAAAAAATAGCAAAGGTAACATATTTGTAATTATAATTTGCAATTTATAAAATAAAGATAATTGAATTATTACCTGGAATACCTTTATTTTCTATAAAGCCTAAATTAAGCATATTGGATAAGCATATTGGTAAATTGATTTAATCAAAGTTTTTTTCATATTCAGGCAAAATTTCACTACATGTATGGCTTCTAAATTTTTTCACCATATATATTTGATTAAAGACTTTGATTCAAAGCTTGATTGAGAGTTTCGTTGAAATATTCTAATGTTAATTCACTGATAGGTCAAGCTTTCTTATAAAAATGCTAAATGGCTTTTTAATAATTATATATTTGGGATGTTAAAATTTTAGACTAGAATATACTTAACTATAAAATAACAGCTAGGACAAGTACCTTCAAAAGTGATTAAAATTTGTTTTAGTTTAAAAAATGTGTTTTTAATATTTTATGCTATCCAACATTATATTTACACTAGAGGCCCGGTGCATGAAATTTGTGCAATCTCTTCAATCCAGCAGTTGGACATCCTGCTCACAACTGCTTACTTGCCTGCTTGCCTGATTGCTCCTAACCACTTCTGCCTACTAGCCTGATTACTCATAACCACTTCCCTGCCAGCCTGATCAATGCCTAACTGCTCCCCTGCTGGCCTGATAATCCCAACTGCCCTCCCTTGCCAGCCTGGTCACCCCTAACTTTCCTCCCCTGCAGGCCTGGTTCTCTCCTCCCACAACTGTCCTCCCTCCCCTGAAGGCCTGATCACCCCAAACTGTCTTCCCCTGCAGGCCTGATTGTCCCCAGCTTCCCTCATCTGCAGACCTGGTCCCCCCCAACTGCCCTCCCCTGCTGGCCTGATTGCCCACAACTACCCTTCTCTGCCAGCCATCTTGTGGTGGCCATCTTGTGACCACATGGTTGTGGCCATCTTGTGCGAGGGTATGACAGTCATTTTGCAAATTACCTCTTTATTATATAGGAGATATATATATATATTGATATATATATATATATTGATATATATATATATTGATATATATATATATCAATATATCAATATATATATATATATATATATATATATATATATAAAACATTTATTATGTATTTAGAAATATAAGAAACAGAAATAGAAGAACATTTATTTTATAACTTGAAATAGTTCTGGTTGAACTGCCTAGTATTTTAACTCTCATGCAGTATATGAATTTCTGTTGGTTGGATATCCAACATACAATCGGTTGGATAGCTATTCTATCTATGTTGCTGTGGGCTAGTCCTGTGAGAATTGTCTCCTAAGTTCTGCAAGACAGAGTCTATTCTGCCTTTGTGGCTCTGCGCCCTCTTTTATGTTGCTCTTTGGAGTTTCTTTTGTTGAGGTTTCTGTTTCTCTTTCTCTTCCTCCCTGCACGTTTTATCCTTTACTAGTATTCAGCTTTATTCTTTAGCTTCCTACCCTCTTCATGTTTAAAACTTGTCAAATATCATGGGGAGGGATTTGGGATGGGAATGGGGGGATGAGGACAATTATGTAATACCATAATCAATAAAATAAAAAAATAATAAAAAAAATAAAAGTTGTCAAATATCTTGAAGAAGAGGCTTGTATTTATCACCAGTATTTTCTTTAGTGTGACTTGACTGTTAGGTATCACTAGACTATAGATTTTACTTTGTATCTCCAGCCCAGACTTCTGTCTTTTGCTTGCTCTAGTACTCAGCAAATTCTTTTTTTAAAATGTTTTCGTTGATTTTAGAGAGGTGAAGAGATAGGGATAGAGAAAGATAAACATTAATGATTAAGAAACATGGATTGGCTGCCGCCTGCATACCCTCTACTGGGGATCAAGTCCACAACCTGGGCATGCACCCTGACCAGGAATCGAACCAGCGACCTCTTGTTGTACAGGTTAATGCTCAACCACTGAGCCACCCCGGCCAAGAGCAAATTCTTAATAGTAAAGAGCAGTCTTCTTTTGGGGTCCTTTTGTCTTCAGTTTTTCATGTTAGACTATGTTACCTAAAAAATTTCATTTATATTTGCTTTAAAATATTTTTAAAAAATGGCTTGTGTGCCAGCAGCCAAATCCATCAGTCCTATCTAGGAGTGACAATGGGAGAAGGAATGGTTGGTGATACCAGCCTGGGTGTTAAGGGAAGTAGGAACAATAATAACTTCTGTTAAGAAAATTAAAATGTATAATAGAGACAATCAAGTACTTTGCCAAGCTTTCCCAAATACTAGTCTAAGTATATTGTGACTCATGATTTCTTTGTGCCTTTGTACTCTTTTCCACTTTCACATACCATAAAAGCAGCCCCCAAACATCCAAAATTCATCTTTGGAGCTAATGCTAATATTGCTTATCCTCAGCCTACCATTACTAAGTATATTGTTGATGTAGGCAAGAAGGAAACAGCTGCTGGCATTTCTTAAGTGACTTACTGATTGTAGCATTTGGCATTTGACATAGGATTTAAACCAGAAATGTGTGATTTAAGTAAAAATCTACTCTGCAGTCATGATCAGCACTCTTACTATATTTAGTAATTTTTTTTGAAGTGAATGATTGTATTGTTGGCCTATGCTTGAGGATGAGAGGGATGTGACAAACAAAAGTAAGTATCTTTTATAAAATATGGCTCCTAGATGGACTACAAAAGTATGCTTTCTCAGTAGCCGAATTTGTTTAATATTTCCCTATCAGCCCCAATACTGATAGTTTAGTCTTTTCCCCTCCCAATTAAATTAGCTTTTGTGGAATAGTAAGGTTAGCTAACTTTTATAGAATCAGGTACCACTGTAAGTATTTTACTTGTTTTAACTCACTTAATCCTCACATCAACCTTTATATCCAAGATTTGCTTTACATATTTAGGTCTATCAATGTTTGCAAGGTTATATCCTCTTGTCGGATCACTCCCTTTATCCTTAGTGTCCTTTGTCTCTTATAACAGACTTTTTTTAAAAGTCTGTTTTGTCAGATATATCTGTTGCTATCCCACCTTCTCCCAGAAATGAATTAAAAGTTAAAAACTTTGGTGTTTAAACATAATACAGATGAATATATATGTTATATATAACTTGTTATATTTTAAAATAATTTGAGTAAAATGAGTTTTAAAAAGTTATCACTGAGATACTTAGATAATGGTTTACAGAAATTAATTGTGCAACAAATTTATGATATTTTATACTTAATTTTGTTTAGAATTACTATTCTACTTATCAATATGCATGTGGTTTATGTTGATTAAAATATTAATATAACTGCAGAGAATATAAAGAGCCATAAATGATGAAAGGGGAAGTCTTTTAACTTAATTGGGTCTATTAAAAATGAAATAAGATGTCTCATTTGTAGAATAATTAAAGTGTGCTCACATAGAAAAATAAAGCAGAAATAGTTTTGCGGCTTATGAAACAATAATCATTGTTCTCATTCTTATGTGGAATTTGGTTTTCATTCTGAAGTTTATATATGAGAATTTGATCTATATTTTGAAGTCAATTTTATCTTGAGAAAAATGGGTCTATAGTAAATTTCATAGTTCTGTTTATTTTTACCTGTTTTTTTTTTACAAATAAATTTACACTTTTATTATGAAGGCACAGGTTTATGGATTTGCTTTTAAAGTTATATTTTTAATAATTAATTAAAGAAAATTTTTAATTTTTTTTACTTATACCATTGCTTAGTAATGGTATAAGTAAAAAAAATTTATGGTGTATTTTATTTTATTTTTTAAAATTAAATTTATTGGGGGTGACATTGGTTAATAAAGTCATACAAGTTTCTTGTGTATAATTCTACAATATATCATCTGTATTTGTCTTGAATATTTTCTATATAAGATACATTTATACTCATTCATTGTAATTCTTTTCAGGATATTTCATCACTAGGCAGCTGTAATATTAAAAAGTCATATGTGATGTCCCAAGTTCAACATAGATATATGCTACCTTATGGTTTTGTGCATAAAATAAAATATACCTCCTTTCATAACACAACTCCTGAGGACCTGGACAAAATAACTGATGGACCAGACAAGTAAGATTGTATTTTTAAAACTATGGGGGGAAAATCTAGGATTTCCAGATTAAAACAGACTATTGTCAACACATAATCATAGTAACTATGCCTCTTTTAATTGTGTAGGACAAAAACAAAAACAAACAAACAAACAAACCCTTTTTACTACTATTCAGGGAAAAACGTTCTGTTTTTCAAGTGTAAGATTAGTCTTGTGTCTTGTGTTTCTTAATTTTACCAAACACTATTTTGGCAATTTTCTTAAGCTAATAAAGTTATCCTCTATTGGGGAAAACACCAAAATTCTCAGAATGCTAGAGTTGTTAGAGGAGAACAGTACTTAACCATGGTTTGGAACATCATTCGTGTAATACATACACATTATGCCAGAGTCCTGGACTATTTTAATTTCTCTTAAATATCAAGAAAGCAGCTATATAAAATGGTACATTTATTTGGGGAGTTAAAATTGCAAAATATACAGCCAACATTATAACTGATGGGCAAAAACTAAAAGCATATCCCTTAAGATCATGAACAATAGGGATTTCTGCTTTTACCACTTTTACTCAACATAGTATTGGAAGTTTTAGCCATAGTAATCAGACAAGAAGAAATAAAAGACATCAAATTGGAAAGGAAGAAGTAAAATTGTCATTTTTCACAGATGACATGATGTTGTAGAAGATTCCACCATAAAACTACTTTCCTATATAATAAAAAGGTAATATGCAAACTGACCCTAATGGTGGAATGACTGGAATGACCAGTCCCTATGTGCACACTGACCACCAGGGGGCACACGCTCAATGCAGGAGCTGCCTCCTGGTGGTCAGTGCGCTCCCACCAAGGGAGCTCCATTCAAACATAAGCCGGGCTGACGCTGCAAGTGCAGCGGCGGTGGCAGGAGCCTCTCTGGCCTCCTCCACAGCACTAAGGATGTCCGACCATGGGCAGCAGGCCTAAGCCATCAGTTGGACATCCCCTGAGGGCTCCTGAACTGCAGAGGGATGTCTGATTGCCAGCTTAGGCCTGATCCCCTGGTGAGTGGGTCTAAGCCAGCAGGTGGACATCCCCCAGGGGCCCTGGATTTTGAGAGGGCACAGGCTGGGTTGAGGGACCCCTCCGAGTGCACAAATTTTCATGCACTGCACCTTTAGTATCTAATAAATGAATTTGACAAAGTTGTAGGATACAAAACTAACATTCAGAAATCAGTGACCTTTTCATACACCAATAAGAAAATAGAAAACAATCGTTTTTAAAAAAAATATATATATATATATTATTGATTTTTCTTACAGAGAGGAAGGGAAAGAGATAGAGAGCTAGAAACGTCGATGAGAGAGAAACATCAACCAGCTGCCTCTTGCACACCCCCTACCAGGGTTGTGCCCGCAACTAATGTACATGCCCTTGACCAGAATCGAACCTGGGACCTTTCAGTCCGCAGACTGATGCTCTACCGCTGAGCCAAACCGGTTTCGGCCAGAAAACAATCTTATTTACTATTGCAACAACAAGAAAATAAGGTACCTAGGAATAAATTTAACCAAGGAGGTAAAAGACCTGTAACTTGAAAAACTATAGGAAATTGAAGAAAGGAATTAAGGAAGATACAATAAGTTGAAACATATGCCATGTTCATGGATAAGAAAATTAACATAATTAAAATATTCCTATTTCCCAGAGCTAACACTAGCTTCTGAAAGAATTTGGGAGAGGGGAATATCTTTATTATTAGTTGAAAGTCAAAGACACAGTGACTGTCAAAATCATACAATTGTAGATAAAGTAGCCAGTTTGCTAAATGAAAAGAGTTTATCACATTGGTTAAATTAATAATATTGTTACCTTGCATCTTAAGGTAGCCTATACATCAAAGAAATGATAGCAGAAGTCCTACATGCTTCTATAACCAGCAAATTACAAAAATATATGGACTTCTAAAGCTATTCCCTGATGCCATGATACATGAAATTTGATTTCCTCTGACATGTACAGATATTGTAATAAGTATAGAATTATTCATTGTTTATAATTTAATCTGCTATCTTAAGGTATGCAGTCTAAAATATGTTTGAAACACATATTAAAAAAGTGATCAGAGCCAATTTGATTAATATCCATGTTTCATTTTGGTAATTTAAGATTAAATTCCATTTATCTTAATTTTGTTACATTGATACAATCAAGATATTCTGGCATGTTATCAACTTTCTCGATTCTTTATTTTTATTGTTTTTTACTTAGATTAGGTTTTTATTTAAAAAATATATATATTTTATTGATTTTTCACAGAGAGGAAGGGAGAGGGATAGATAGCTAGAAACATCGATGAGAGAGAATCGTCGACCAGCTGCCTCCTGCACACCCCCCACTGGGGATGTGCCTACAGCCAATGTACATGCCCTTGACCGGAATTAAACTGGGGATCCTTCAGTCCGCAGACCAACACTCTGTCCACTCAGCCAAACCGGTTTCGGCAGATTAGGTTTTTGTTTTTTTTATGATGAATATGTCAAAGAATTCTTGATTCTTTTTATATACATTAATATGGTTCTCTGCTTTAAAATGAGATTAGCTGATCTAACTTTTGCTGGGGACACCTATTATAATATGTCTTTTGACTTAAAAAAAATTATTATAGCCTTAGCCGGTTTGGCCAGTGGATAGTGTTGGTGTGTGGAGCAAAGGGTCCCGGGTTTGATTATGGTCAAGGGCAAGTATCTTCGTTGCAGGTTTCTCCTTGGCCCAGGCCCTGGTCAGGTCTCAAGCAGGAGGCAACCAATTAATGTTTCTCCTGCTTCGATATTCTTTTCTTTCTGTCTCTCTCCCACTCTTCCTAAACATCTGTGGAAAAATATTCTAGGGTGAGGATTAACAAAATAATTAATAAATTAAAATTATTATAGTCCTGGCCTAGAATGTCGGCCTTTGTAAGCGAAGTCTCAATTTGATTTCGGTCAAGTGTAAGTCAAGGATATGTACCTGGGTTGCAGGTTCAACCCCCAGCTTGGTCAGGGGTATGCGGCAATCAATCGATGGGGTCTCTCTCACAGAAATGTTTTTTACCCCTCTTCCCCCTCTCTTCTTCCCTCCCCCTCCTTTCCATTCTCTCTGAATTTAATGGAAAAGTATTCTCAGGTAAGGATTAAAAAATTATAGAATCAAAAGATACAGTGATAATAGTTTTATTGGTTATATGCTTTGCATTAATGTTTATCCTGTGAATTATATCCATTCATTTAATATTTTCTTAGAAATATGGGAAAAGTGTGTTTATTTAACCTATTATTTGTCATTTAAACATTGTAATTTTGTTTTACTTTAATACCAGTGAAAAGAACCTTCTTGAGTTATATATTAAATTCTTTATAAGTCAGATAAATTATTTTCTGTTAATATATATATATATATATATATATAACATAAGTAAAACTATAAAATTGTTTAAATTTATAGATCTTGGTATGCATGTTTGTTACTTGTCACATATTACTAAGAAGAATTTAGTGCCTTTATAGAATTTAAATAACATATATATTATTATATTTTTACCTATAAATTGAAAATTGGCAAAATAAAATTGATTACTGGATAACTTACATTTGTAGATAAGTGTAAGAACTGAGGTTGATAAATGATACATTGTGTTACAAGGTTGATTGGTATATGAATAATATTCTCATGGGACTTACAAACTTATAGGACATTCATTCAATCACAACATTTTATAGCCTTGTATTTATTTCAAATTGTTTTAGAACCTTTATTAATAATATATAAATTGTTTTCTTTTATTCATAAATCATTATTTGGCTGCATATACTTAACAAAGATAAACTCATTTTTAATAGTCTAAATTAAAGAGGTAAATAGTATATTTACAATCAGTATACTATAAACCATTAAGTATTGTATAATCAATAAACCACATTAGAATGACTTAATGAAGAAATTATTAAATGAGGTATATCACATTATAAAGCAATCTACTCTTATTACACCAAGTTTTAATCCATGGATATATAATGATTTTATGATTGATTTAGCTTGAGTAAAGTAAAATTGCAAAGTGGAAAAAGATTTAAACATTACTTTTTATTTCTCATATTGACCCGTTTTTGAAAATTAAAAGTGAAATGCTTAGCAAACTTAAAAAGAAAATGAAGAAAAATATTGAAGAGTATGAAAAATTGAAACTCTTATACATCATGGCAGAAGTATAAATTGATATCAGCAATTCTCAAGGACAGGCTGGCATAATGTTTTAAATAGACATGCCATTTAACCCCAGAATTCTACTTCTGGGATTACCCTAAGAATAATGAATTCTATGCCTCCAATTTAAGCACTCATGATACTCATTATAAAGTCTCTCTATATAAAAGCCCAGTGACCAGTAAGGAGTGAGCAGGCAGGCAGTTAGGAGTGAGCAGGTAGGTGGTAAGGAGCAAGCAGATAGGTGATTAGGAGCCAGCAGGTGGGCAGTTAGGAGGAACGGGACCTGGATTGCGAGAGGGTGCAGGTCGGGTTGAGGGACAACCCCTCCCCACATGCATGAATCTTGTCCACTAGGCCTCCAGTATTAGTAATGAAAAGCTTAAAATGTCTTAAATGAAAGAAAAATGGGTTTTAGTTAATTTTGATACATCAGCTGAATAGAATACTATGAAATATTTTAAAATAGTATATATTTTTTAGGTCTGATAACAAGATAGGATTCATTTGATTAATCATTTAGGAAATGTGCACTGAGAGCCTTTTATGTATTAAAAAAAGTCTTATGCTCTACCTCACACATGTCAAACACAAGGCCCGCGGGCCAAATCCGGCCCGCCAGGCCTTGCAATGTGGCCCGCATCGCGCTGTCATCACTGCACTCCGCTGCGTTCCATCACAATGACGCTTGGTGACATAGGAGGCTTGTGATCTTGCTGGCCGCCTTGCCGGCCGGCCGCCATACTTGCTATCTATTACGCATGCGCATAGATAACAAGTCACGCGAGATTCAGGAGGCGTGACCTATAGTCCGGCATGCGATGTGGTTGTGCGGGTGGCAGAGCAGAGGAGAGAGTGAGTGTGCGGGCATAAAAAATACACAGCAGAAGCTGCTATCTGTACCCAGCCAGGCATTTATTGACTGACTTTTTTTTTCTCCACTCCATCTGCCAAATCAAGCTATCCCTGTGCAGTTTTCAACTTTTTCCTTCTAACGCAGATTTCCAATAAACTACATCTTTTACTGCCAATATTGATCCCAAAATGTCCAGGAAAAGAAAAGTTGACGGTGAAGGCAGACAATTTAATGACAAATGGGAAAATGAATACATGTTTGTGCTTAGAGAGGGCAAACCAGTGTGTATATTGTGTTATGAGACAGTGTCGGTGATGAAAGAGTACAATATACGTCGTCATTTTGACACCAAACATAATGTTAAGTATGGCAAATATACTTTGGAAGAAAAGCATAAAATTGTTAAAGAACTAAAAGGCAAACTACAATCACAGCAGCAAATGTTTACAAAGGCTACAGCGAAAAATGATGCTGCAGTGAAAGCAAGCTTTATAGTGGCTGAAGAAATTGCCCATACTTCAAGGTGTTTCTCAGAGGATGCCTTTTTGAAGCAATGCATGCTAAAAGTGTGTGAGCAAGTATGTCCAGACCAGATACAGAGTTTTCAAAATGTCAGTTTGTCAAGAAACACCATTGCAGATAGAGTTCAAGAACTCTCAGGAAATCTATCATCACAGCTGGCCGAACAGGCATGCAGTTATCTGCTTTTTCACTTGCTATCGATGAAAGCACAGACAACACTGATACAGCGCAGCAGTCCATCTTTATATGTGCTACGAAGACCGACCTCTCTGTCACTGAGGAACTTTTGGATGTAGCTGCCATGCATGGGACGACGACTGGTAGAGATATATTTGAGGCTGTGGAGAAGTCTATAAATAATTTTAAATTACCCTGGGAAAAGTTGGTGGGGCTAACTACCAATGGCGCACCTTCAATGTGCGGAGAAAAGAAAGGCTTGGTTGGACTAATGAAGGAAAGAATGCAAAAAAGTCACTGCCACACACCCTTGATTACTTATCATTGCATTATCCACCAAGAGGCTATGTGTGGAAAAGTTCTGGACATGAATGACATAATGACCACAGTCATTAAAACTATTAACTTTATACGGGCACGTGGCCTGAATCATTTCCAGTTCCAGCAGTTTTTACAGGAGGTGGGTGCAGAGCATGGAGACGTGCCATACCACACAGAAGTAAGATGGCTGAGCAAGAGCGCAGTCCTCAAAAGATTTTTTGAGCTCAGAGAACAAATTGCTCTTTTCATGGAAAGTAAAGGAAAGCCCTTGCCTGAACTGTCGGATCCCGCCTGGCTATGTGATTTTGCTATGATGTGTGACATATGCGAGCATCTCGCCCAACTGAATCTGAAGCTGCAGGGACGCAAACAAGTCATCACGAAGATGTCTGACATGATCACAGCATTCCAGCGTAAACTTCAACTATAGAAGTCCCAACTGGAATAGGACAATCTTGCCCACTTTCCCGTTTGTTTGAGTATCTCAACCACTATTTCTGGTACTTTTCCTTGCAGTCTGGCTACCAAAGTTAGCCGTTTACTGAGTGAATTTGAGCGGCGCTTCTCTGACTTTAGAACACAGCACTCAGGCTTTGACATCTTTGCCAATCCTTTTACAGTTGATGTCAACAATGTGCCCCATCACCTTCAGATGGAGATAATCGAGCTTCAGTCTGACAGTGGCCTGAAATCAAGGTTTCAGGATGTTGAAATTGAGGACTTCTACCCTCTACTGCCCCCTGACTCAATGCCAGAGCTCCGACTTCATGCTGCCCGTATTCTATCCATGTTCGGGAGCACCTGTCTTTGTGAACAGATGTTTTCAATAATGAATCTGAACAAAAACAAGCACAGATCACGCATTACCGATGACAACCTCCATGCTGTTTTGCGGTTGCTACAGCCCAAGAAATAAAACCGAACATTGACTCATTGATCCGGGGAAAACGGTGTCAGACATCTAGCCAGAAAACAAAATAATGAGCATTTTAGGTACATTCCAATATTACTGTTTTGCTTGATACCAATATTACTGTTTTGCTTGATAGCATGTGAGTTGGTTAACAGCACTGTTAAGGAAAAGATTGTTCCACTCATTTTAAATTCACATTTCTGGTTAACATTGTCAGTTTATGACTGTTCAGTAAACCATTCGGCCCGCGATTTAGGCTGGATTTTAGATTTTGGCCCCTTCTCTGATTGAGTTCGACACCCCTACTCTACCTAATGAGCTAGTTGGGCATTTTCTCTTAGTGTTAAGCACTGTTCCAGGGACTTGTGAAACAACAGTGAACAAAATAGTGTAAACATTATTGTTTCATAGAGCTTAATTTCAGGTGTAAGGGACATTTAATAAATGAATGAAACTATGGTTCAATAGTTTGATACAAGGAAAAAAGAAAAGGTGGGAAGGATGAAGGGAAGAAAAATACCAGGTAGTTATAAATGTTATGGAAAAAGATTAGGAGTTCACAGTGGATAGTGACTCAGTTTTAAATAATGTTATCAGAGAAGGCATTACTGAGGAAATAATGTTAGTAACCACCTTAGGTTTATTAAATATTTTATTTTGTTTTTCAGTTTTTAGCTGATTTTCTCTTTATGAACATACACTGTGTATAGTATAATAAGTACAGGTTATTTTAAGATTTTTAAATGAAGAAAACAAAGTATAAGCATACGTTTTATTAACACCAAGTATTTGAATGATAGACTTAGCAAAGCATATCAAATAAAGCAACACTTGTAGGCTTCATATAGAAAGTATAGATCATTTCTCATGAAAATAACATCATGATTTCTACATCACATTCCCATAGGAAATTATTTTAGGAAAAACTAGAATTTATATATATTAGTTAAACATATCTCATGAAGGTAGTGCTCATCTTTTTAATGAACATAAGCAATACCTTTGATATAAAAATTCAGTGTGAAATTCTATTTTCTCAGTGGCTTGTAGTATTATAGCTTCAGAAATACTATAGAGTTTATTAGAATGCAGTTCATCTCTCTTGATGAGTACTGTTAATCTATTGTAAACAAGCAGTAATTTTGTTTTATTTCTTTATAGCTTTCAGAAATGCTTCTGAATTGTTAAAATGCAAGGTAATCTGAATATAGGCAAACATATATTTAAAGCTCCTAGCAAAGTCTGTGACATAGTAAGTGCTCAATAAATATCTTTTTTTTCTCTTCATCTCTTTTGTGCTGTTTTTACTTTGACTCTACATAGCTATGTTCTAGAAAAGATGTTTTTAATAGGATACAGGAGTTTAAGTAGAAGCTGGGGGACAGAGAGGAAGTTAGTACAGGAAAGATAGGATGGTTGCTTGGAAAAGGTGATAGTGGTGAAAGGATTAAGAGAGGGATATATTTGAAGGTAGAGGTAACATAATTCTATAACAGATTATATACAAAATGAGGGAAAGATGGCTCCACAGCTTTCCACTTAAGTGACTGGTATTGCAGGGACGACTGTTGGGGAGGACTTGTTAGGGATAACGTGGAGTGGGAGATATGCTCTGTTTTGGACATGTTACATGAAACAGTCTATTTGAATTTTAAATTGTAATTTTGATATCGGATTACAAACTTTAGGAATAAGATTGGGGCTGAAAATGAAAAAAAAATAGGTAAAAATCAAATATAGATGACATTAAATTCACAAGACTGAGTGTAGAAAATCTAGGAAAGCAGGAATAAAAGAAACTAGGACTGAGCTCTTGGGCATTATAACTTTCAGCAGCAGTTATTATCAGGAGGAGGAATTAATAGATGTATGTTTTGTTGTATAGTTTTTCTTTAAAACATTTTTTAACTGTCAAAATCAATTAGTGTGTTAGTGAACTGAAAAATGCATATAACCCAATTCATTATACAATTCATTTCACAAAATAATTATGAGCAACCACTTAGACACACTGGATTAAAATTACTTTTATGTTTTCTAATTATAAAAATAAATGTAGAACAGATTATGAACATGATTTAACTTATTAAAACATTTCTGTGTGTTCAAAGAAAATATTTAGAGAATAGTTTTAAGTCTGTTTAAAAACTAGTATAAAACATTCAAGTAGTAATAAAAGACCTGAAGAATCAAGACTCAGAATATAACAGCCTTCAGTATTTCTTTGAATTTAGGCCAAGTAAAGATTTAGTAATAATATGAGAAAATATGTATTATACACACACACACACACACACACACACACACACACACACATATATATAAAAGGTAATTTAAGATTCATCTTTGCATTCTCAATAATTGCCATGTCTTGCCGAGACCTGTTTGGCTCAATGGATACAGCGTCGGCTTGGGGACTGAAGGGTCCCGGGTTCGATTCCGGTCAAGGGCATGTACCTTGGTTGCGGGCATAACCCCAGTAGGGGGTGTGTAAGAGGCAGCTGATCGATGACTCTCTCTCATCGATGTTTCTACCTCTCAATCTCTCTCCCTTCCTCTCTGTACAAAATCAATAAAAATATATTAAAAAAAAATAATTGCCATGTCTTATCATTAGAAAGATTAATTGGTGTCTTTTTAACTTTTGACCGTATATTTAACTAGTTAGGAATGTGATGTGTTGGCATTGTCTTTTTCAACCTTGATTAATTTTCCAATTTATTAACTTATGTTTATATAAAATAAATGAAAAACAAATTTATAATTTGTTGGTGATTCATAGTGTTTTTAAAATATGTTTTTATTGATTTCAGAGAGAAAGGGAGAGGGAGAGAGAGATAGAAACATCAATGACGAGAGAGAATCATTGATTGGCTGCTTCCTGCATGGCTCCTATTGGGATTGAGCCTGCAACATGAGCATGTGCCTTTGACTGGAATGGAACCTGGGTCCCTTTAGTCTACAGGCCAACACTTTATCCACTGAGCCAAACTAGCTAGGGCCATAGTTTAAAAAATAAATAAAATGATTTTAAGACTTTGTTTTAAGCAATAAAACTGTTTTCATTTCCTGTAATAATTTTTATAAAGAATAGCCTTCTCAAACATTTTATATAAATATTTCATATAAATGTAAAATTTTATATAAATGTTTATATAAACAGCATAATATCCAAATTATGGCATTTATCACAGGGTATTGTCATTATGCCATGCACATACACTTCATTTAGGATTCATTAATTCAACACAGACTCATTGAATAACCTTGTGTGCCAAGCACTGTGGGCAGCTTGAAGACAGGTCTATGTCTGTTCACCTTGTTTCCCGGGAGCCTAGCACAAGGGAGGACTTTAGGAAATATCATATTAGTGCATAAATGCATATTCAGATAATTTTTACCTCCCTATTCCTTTAATATGAGCATTAGCCTTATTCCTAATGTGACCAATGTAGTCCTTACATATGGGCAACAACAAGCTTATCTTTGATTAATTCACAAACTAGGACCAAAAACTTTAATTCATGTGCTGTTTTTATTTATTTTTTTTAAATAAATCTTTATTGTTCATATTATTACAAATGTTCCTCATTTCCCCTCCTCCATTGCTCCCCTCCACCAGGTTCCCACCCCACCGTCTGCCCTTTTTCCACCCCCCATTGTCCTCACCCATAGGTGCACAGTTTATGTTCAGTCTCTTCCCACACCCCCAATCCCCTTTTCCCAAGAATCATCAGTTCACTCCCCTTTCATACCTCTGATTCTATTATATTCACCAGTTAATATTGTTCATCAGATTTTTTAATTCCCTTGGTTTTTAGATTCACTTGTTGATGGTTACGTATTTGTTGTTCATAATTTTCATCTTTATTTTCTTCCTCTTCCTAAAGAACCCCCTTCAGCAATTCATATAATTTTGGTTTGGCGGTGATGAACTCCTTTAGCTTTTTTTTATTTTTTATTTTTTATTATTAGTGAAGCTCTTTATCTGGCCTTTGATTCTGAGTGATAGCTTTGCTGGGTAGAGTATTTTTGGCTATAGGTTCTTGCTATTCATCACCTTGAATATTTCTTGCCATTCTCATCTGGCCTGCATGGTTTCTGTTGAGAAATCAGCTGACAATAGTATGGGTGCTCCTTATAAGTAACTACCTGCTTTTTTTTCTTGCTGCTTTTAATATTCTCTCTTTGTCTTTTGCTCTTGAAATTTTAATTATGATGTGTCTTGGTGTGGTCCTCTTTGGATTCCTTTTGTTTGGGGTTCTGTGTGCTTCCTGGACTTTTAAGTCTAATTTTTTCACCAGGTGGGGGAAGTTTTCTGTCACCATTTCTTTCAGTATGTTTTTGGTATCTTGCTCTCTCTCTTCTTCTGGAACCTCCATAATTCTGATGTTGGTTCTCTTGAAGTTGTCCCAGAGATTACTTACATTATCTTCAACTTTCTGGATTCTCTTGTCTTCTTGCTTCTGTGGAGGAGTTTCTTCTGGCTCTTTATATTCCAAATCTTTGACTTGATTCTTGCGACCTTCCATTCTGTTTTTAGGATTCTGTATAATATTTTTTTTATTTCAGACAATGTATTCTTTATTTCTAGTTGATCCCTTATTATTTCTTCTTGATCCCTTATTATATCTAGTTGATCCCTTTTATTTTATCTCGTTCATTTTATCGGCCTTTTCTAGGAAATTCTTGAAAAACCTTATAAGCGTGGTTTTGAACTCTATATCCAGTCGCTTTTTGTCCTCCATTTCTTTCATTTGTGATCTGTTTCCTTGTCTCAGCATTTTTGCATCTTTTCTGAGTTGGTATCCTTAAAAGTCTCTGTGTTCAGCTTGGATAGGGCAGAGTTTCAGGGTGGAGCCTACAGCCTTGGCTTCCGTCAGCCCCGCCCTATGAGGCTCCTGAGTTTCAGTGTCCTTCAGTACTCACTGCAAGCACGCCCCTCTGAGAGAAAAGTGCCCTCGAATTTCGCCCACTACCAAACAGTCTAGGCTCTCCCCCAATGAGCCCAGAACTGGGGTTCAGTTCAGTTGGAAGTGGGGTTGGAAGTGGGGTTCAGAGCAGTCCGGAGCTTATGTCTCCTTTCTGCTAGGGCAATCCAGCGACACAGTCAATCGTGTGTTCTCTGCGTGCAATGTGCATCCCTCCAGTACTTTTTTTCGCTGCTCCCCTGTTTCTGCTTTACAGCGTAGGCTTCCTCCATATGAGCCTGGGTCCCCAGGGTCTAGCCTAGAACTGGGGTTCAGTGCAGTAGGAACTGGGGCTCAGCACAGTCCGGAGCTTTTGTCTCCTTCCCACTAGGGCAATCTAGCAGTAGAGTCAACAGTCCGTCCTCTGTGCACAATATGCACGCCTCCTGAACTGCCTTGTGCAACTCCCCTGATTTTCCGCCTTACAGCCCAGACTCCCTCCTTATGTGTCTAGGTCTCCAGGGTCTCACCCAGAACTGGGGTTCAGTGCTGTCGGAACTGGGGTTCAGCACAGTCTGGAGTTTTTATCTCCTTCCTGCTAGAGAAAGCCAGCCAGGCACTCAGCCGCCCCTCCTCTCAGGCTCTGTCCTCTCAGCGCACATAACGTGTCTCAGTACCTTAGGCTTTTATAGCTCCTCTGATTTTCCTTCTGGTTTTCTCTTTCCTTCTCATTGTAGAATTTCCAGTCAGTCGACTTTCTTGTAGTTCTGGGTAATGTCCATTTTGTATTTTAGTTGTATTTTATTGAAATTGTGTGAGGCTGCAGTTAAGTATTTACCTATGCCTCCATCTTGGTTTATCTTGTGTTGTTTTTATTTGTTTTAAAAATTAAGTTTTGTTTGGTCTTTGGCTATACATACAAATAGTCTTTTTAAGAATTATTGTTCGTGGCATTTTGTGGGTCTAAACATTGTAACATCACACATTACTAGTATATTGTTTCTTATTGCTGCATAACAAATTGCCACAAACTCAATAGCTTAAATCAACAGCCATATAATAGCACACAAGTCTGAAGATCGAAAGTCTAGGCAGCTCTGTGAGGGTCTGCTTACCTTCTCAAAAGGTTGAAGTCAAGGTGTTGATGAGGCTGAACTCTTCTCTTAAGGTTCTAAGGCAAAATCTGTTTTTAAGTTCATTCAGATTGTTGGCTGATATAAGTTCTTTGAGGTTTTAGAGTAGAGTCCCTGTTTCATTGCTGACCGTCAGCTGGTGGGCCTCTCTGAGCTCCTCAAGGCTGCCTGTGTTCCTTGGCACACAGCTTCCTCATTCTCAGGCTAGCAAAGGCATATCAAAATTCTCTCAGACTTCAAACCTCTGACCAGCACAGGGACGGACTTTGGGAAATATTGAATGTAACTAGCCAAAGAAAACTTGACATTAAAAGGAATCACCTGGCTGAGTCATTTTTATTGAGATAACTTACACATTTTAAGATAAATTGGCTGGCACTTCAATTATATCTACAAAAATCCCTTCATAGTAGTAGTCTGAATAGTGGTTGATTGGATAACTGGGGATGGGAACTCTTTAGAGTGGTATCTTTAGAATTCTGCTTATCCTAATCAGCTTACTCAATTACAGTGAACACATGCTATCATCTGTTACCAAAATCTACTTCTATGATCAGTGCTTTCTTCTTTCAGTCTTATTATAGTTCTAGTTTTTATGTATAGAGGACTTTTATCTTGCCTTTATGAGTTGAGTATTTTTAATATTTTAAACATTATTCAACAAATTTCCATTGATTTGGAAATCATATTCATTTTTTTGGTGGTTGCATCCTTGACTTATCAAAGTCAAGCAACAACTGATATTTTTACTTTATTCCTGCATAATGCAAGAATGCTAGTGTATTCTAATTCTATTTACACTTTTCCCTCATTTTCTGCCATTATTTTCATGTATTTTGATTCATTGCCACCTTAAACTCAAAGACATTATTATTATTTTATTCATTCACACATTTATGATTTCATTGCTCTGTTTTTTATTTTGTTTTTGTCATTTAAGATGCCAGTTCTAATCATTTACTTAATTTTTTCATTGCTCTGTTTCTTTGTTTTTCCATTCAAGATGCCATCTCCAATCATTTACCTTCTGTCTGAAATAAGCTGTTTAGTGTTGCTTTTAGAGTGGATCTGCTAGTGGAGAATTCTCTGTACTTTTTGTGTGCATCTGAAATATTTAAGTATATATTTTTTGGTTAAATTCTGTCTTGGTCAACACATTTAAAATAATTTAATTGTATTTTGGCATCCAACATTCCTGTGTAGAATTCAGAAACATCTAAATATTGGCTTTTAGAAGTACTATATTTGTTCTCAACTAACCTTACCTTGATTTTTTAACAATTTACTATTTTGTACCTAGGTCTGGTTTTCTGTATATTCATCCTAAGAGATTTATACAGTGCTCTTTGATTTCGTGCCTTGATGTCTTTTGCCTGTTTTGGAGAGTTCTGTCATTATATTTCAAATAGCGCATATTTTTTACTTTATTCCCTCATCCTCTTTTTTCTCATGTTTGTTTTTCTTTTAGTGTTTCCTCTTTTTCAACTCTAATTAAACATATTATTATTTCATATTCTATGACAACCTCTTCTTTATTTCCCTTTTTTTCATTTACCCAGGCATCCTATAGATATTTTATTTAAAATTTTCTTCAAATTCACTAACTCCTCCTTCTGGGTCTATTCTGCTGTTTGAATAATCTAACATTCTTAATTTTATTATTATATACTTATTTCTGCTATTTGCAGTAAGAATAGCTATAAATTGTTAACATTTTGATGCAGTTTAATTGAGAGTATTGTTTACTCATAATGCTGATCATGTCAAAAGGATTTAACAATAATTTTGCAGATAGGGTTGTGATATATAAAAGAAATAAAATAATTTTTTTTTCTCTCTCAGGAGTTTAAAGGCTAAAATGGAAACTAGTTTGGGAGAGGAAATATTAAATATATATAAAGAAAATTTATATATTATGTTTAAATTAGCCAGTGAATATATTTAGTTATTTGATAACGAAAGTACAAGATTGGTGAAAATCTGAATTATATTATTTTCCACAAATTAAACCAATGGAAGAAAATAAAAGCTAAGTATAGTATCATCTATATTATAGAGGATTGGATAAATGTATTTTTTATATCACAGATTATCTAGTAATGATAGAAAAAATACATAATTTATTTTTTACTAGCTTACCAGCTTATTATAGGAGGATATAACCAGGAATAACCAGATGGGAGAGATACCTAGGGCGAGGGAATGAGGAGAGGGAAGGGGGAGCTGCCTTACCCTCACTCAGCGTGCACTCTCCTTGCATCTCCAGATGTTCATCAGTCCTGAAGCTCTCCAAGCCTGGTCCTTTTGTATTTTTAGGGATACTTCATTACTTAGTCTTAATGGATTAAATCATTAGCCACCCCAGGCTTGATTTAACCTCTAGCCCCTCTCCTGTCCCTGAAAGTTCCAGTTCTCTAATCACTTAGTTTACCCCACTGGCAACCAGCCCCTGTCTTAAGGTGTGGTCCAAAAGCCAACTCATTAGCATAATAAAAGACACATTTGTTGCTCTTATAGAATATTTGACATAATACAGAGAATTAAGTCAATGGGATATCTATAATGATAAAATCATAATATGCTAATTAGACTGGATGTCCTTCCAGACAACCTTCCAGGTGAAGCCAGGGCAGCGAGGGAAGCCCAGGTCCTGGGTGCCAGAGGGAAGCTGGTGCTGGCAGCCGGGGAAAGAAAGGCCTACTCTTGTTTGAATTTCATGCATTGAGCCTCTAGTTCTTTCCTTCTTTCTTTCTTTCGTTCGTTCTTTCTTTCTTTCTTTCTTTCTTTCTTTCTTTCTTTCTTTCTTTCTTTCTTTTTTTAACTTTATTGATTATGGTATCACATTATCAATTGTCCTCATCCCCCCATTCCCATCCCAAACCCCTCCCCACATATGTCCCCACCCTCTTGTGATCCGTGATCACTGGTTAGGCTTATATGCATGCACACAAGTCCTTCGGTTGATCTCTCCCCCTTACCTCCACCCTGAAGAATCATACAGTTTATTCTACTTCAGTTCATTTTTTTAATGTGAATTAACTCATACATTATTTAAGAATAGGACAAAGAAGTTGTCTTGGTTCATCTGCAATTAAAAATATTTTTATTGATTTCAGAAAAGAAGGGAGAAGTAGAGAAAGATAGAAATATAAATGATGAGAGAGAATTATCAATCAGCTGCCTCCTGCAGACCTCCTACTGAGGATTGAGCCTTCAACCAGGGAATGTGGCCCTGACTGGGAATCAAACCCTGACCTTCTGGTTCATAGGTTGATATGCCAACTATTGAGCTATGCTAGTTGGGAAAAATGCAATTATTTTGAGACTACCAAAAGTAAGCTTTCTTATGCTTTAACATAGAGACTTAGTAATATATGATAAGATATTAGGAAAAATAAGCAAAAAATTGCACAGTTGTGCCTTCTTAATGTTTATGGTTATTGACCTGCTATACTTGTCACCATGTTAAAGTTTTGAGGAAGCTAAGATAATATAAAGAGCCAAGACTTTTCTCTTTGTATTAATCCCCACCCCAAAACCTTACCCCTTCACCCCCTTGATTCATAGTCTTTACCTCAGATCAGCTTTTTATTATTAATGAAACTAGATTTTGTTAGGTGTGAATTCCCTCAAGGACCTAGTGCTTGATAAATTAATAAGCATAACTTCTATAGTTAAAGACTATAAAGAATGGGATGATGCTAAGTGTAGATTTAACTGTACTCTTTTTAATGAATTGGAACAATATTAGTACATACAAGATAAAATTGGTCATCTGGTTGAGTTTGGTGGTATTAAATACTACATTCATTATCTTCTGCAACCATTACCACTATTCATCTTTAAAATTCTTTTCATTTTTAAATCAAAATCCATCCTCCTCCATAATAATATAAGTGTAATATGCTAATTAGACCAGACATCATTCCAGCTGACCTTCCAGATGAAGCCAGGGCTCCAGCCGCGGAATCAAGGCAGCCGCTATGGCTGTGAGGGAGGGATCCAGGCAGCCTCCAGGGCTGTGAAGGCTTACTCTTGCACGAATTTTGTGCATCAGGCCTCTAATTAAACAATGGCTCCCCATTGTTCCTCACCCCAGTTCTTACAAACCTGAGGATGAATGAAGGGCCCATCATGCTTTGGAGAAAGTAAAAAAGAATGTGAGACCACCCCCATATTGCCTTCCCTAGTATATACTATGGGGAAGTGAATCATAAAGGAGACAGTAAAAGCAACACATTTTGGGGGGTGGGGGTTAATATGAGCTTCTTTTTATTGTTATTTAAATTCTGAGTAGCACCACCTATTTCACCAACCAAACTACTACCCTAGATTCATGTCTGATTTATATATTCACCATAGCTCTATAATGTTGGTTGAATGAAATCTAAATGTACCAGGCACAAGTTGTGCTAGTCCTTGAAATAGCACAACTAAAATACGACTTCAGTATTTTTTGAGAATGATGTGATATTAGCATTAGGGTTAGGGGAGAGGTGTAGGAAGGAGAGGGAAGGGAAGTAGGAAGAGATTTTTTTTTTATTTTTTTTTTACCTGATAGCAAAGTGTAGAAATGTGTGTTTGTGGGAGAGGAGGATGTTCCTTCTAGGTCCAGGAAATGTAATAATAGATTTAGGAGAATCAAAGGATGAAATGTCATTAACTAAATACCAGGAAGGCAAAATTAAGAGAAAAGGGGAAGATATGAAATCTGAAAATTGTGATTATTTTTGAAGATTTTTTCTTTTTATATGTAAATATTATATATTTTATAGTAAAAAATTATGATTTTGCAGCTGCTATCAATAGTTTAATATCCTAGGAATTAGAAAAACCTAGTTTTAATTTAATAATTTTCATGTAGCATAGTGTTACAGTTTAATACATGAGAAATATGTTTCAGTCACATCTAATATTCTTTTTAAACAAGTCATGTCTAATTTTGTACAGCACATCCTCTTTGGAAATGCTATACTGTTATTCTAAAATTGAATTAAAATTCAAACACTTGGAACACAGTAAAAGAACTCTTTTTATATTAGAAGGTACAATAAAAGTTTTAAAATAGTTTAGAGTAGGATAGTTTAGACATAAAATATATCTAGGCAATGCTACAAATTTATTAAAACTCAACACTATTGTGAATAGTGTTATACAGTAGCTTTACAGAAAGCTCAGAGTATGCAATTTGTTATGCCTGGTAGAACTGCATTTCAATTAAAACACTTAGCAATTCCCTTGTTCTTTTTGAAATATTTTGAAACCCATTAGTGTGTCAGTGGCTTGGCATTGCTCTCTAATTGCAATAGATTTCAAGTGATAAAAATTGATTTTTTTTTGGTAGCGTACTTTGTAGAGTCAGCATTGGTACCTGAATACATTACATTACAGTTCCCTTCAAACATTATTCTATGTTACAAAGTTTTATTGTCTGAACTTGAGTTTATATGTGCAATTTATTCTTCACTACAGAATGATTAGTATTTCGAGGAAATGTGATAAAATGTGGAATTCTAAGAAATGTTGAGATATTAAAAAATATATTTTAAAAGCAATTTTTTATACATAAAGCTAAGTTATACCAACATAGGTTCAATATATTTACCTCTTAGCATTTTGGGAATCACAGATTTAATTTTTATTATACTAGTAAATTTATCACAAAGCAATAACAGAAATCAAATTTATATTTCCAGGAAACAATGAAGCCTTATTGCTTTATCTACTAATTATGATTAACAAGCTCATACACTTTTTAAAATAAAAAAACACATTTATTAACATTAAAGGGTAGGAGGGAATAAATGTTAAAAGGGGTCAAATATATAATGGTGAAAGAAGATTTAACTTCCAATGGTGGGCACACAATGCAATATACACATGGTGTTTTGTACACTTGAAACCTCTATAATCTTATTAGCCAATGTCACCCCAATAAATTAAATTAATTAATACTATTATAAAGTACGCAATTATTAGTTTGATCTCAATTCATTTTTATAAGGTAAACAACCCATATAACCCATGTAATCATCATTAAATGAAGAAATAGACTATTACAATCATCTTTAATCCCTCCTTTTATTCTCTCCTGGTAACTGCAACTGACCCAAAGAAACCCATATACTTGCTCTGTCATCACTGGTTTATTTATACTATTTTAGTGCTTTTATGAATAGTGTTTCAGTGAACATTCTTGTAGCTTTTTTTCTTTCTTTTTTTTTGTACACGTAAGTATACATTTCTCTTGATTATAAACTAGAAGTTGAATTTCTGGGTAGTAGTACCTGTAGATGTTCAGTTTTATGATCTTGCTCAACAGTTTTATTTTCCCAAGTAGATGTAATGATTTATATTTCCAACAGTAATGTAGGAGAGTTAGAATTGCTCTGCCATCTTACTAACACTTGATATTGTCAGTCTTTTAGCCATTTTGGTTTAGGAGTATTCTATTAAGCTTTAATGTGCACATTCTTGATGACTAATGAAGTTTAATACTTTTTCACGTCTTTTTGGCCATTTGGATATCTTCTTGTAAAGTGCCTTTTTATGTCTCTTGTCTATCTACTTATCTAAGTTCTTTTTATAGAAATTTTGTTTTGCTTTTTACATTTAGCTCTATAATATTACCTCAAAGAATGTTGCACATATATTTATGAATAAGGTTATCTTGATCTACCTACTGTCCATTTTTTGAAATCTGTTAAGAATTGATTTGTAGCCTAACACTTAGTATTTCTTAAAAATCTTTCATTTACATTTGAAAATAATGTATATTTGCCAGTCGTTGGAAAATGCTTTATGGATGTCAGCTATATTAAGCTTATTAATTGAATTTTTTTCTATCTTCTATATCTTGCTTAATGTATTATTTTGAGTGGTGTGTCTAAAACTACCACATATAATGGTGCATTTTACTATTATTCCACATGGTCTATTTAATTTTTACTTAGTATTTGAGTAAATACTACTAGGTGACTATAAATTATAGCCTTCTGTTGAACTGAACATTTTATCATGTTATAATGCTTCTCTTTATCTCTGTTCATGCTTTTAGTTATATCAACCTTTTTTTTTTTTTTTAAATTTTGTCTGGTGAGTCATTCTTCATCTTTTTACTTTCAACTATTCTCTGACCATGCTTTTAGTGGGTCCCTTTTGTTTCTAACATATTCAGGAAATACACTGATTTTGTTTTGATTATGCCAGATTACAAAATCTCTTTTCTGTTGTTTTCTACTTTACTGCATTTCTTTTCTTTTTTCTTTGTGCCTCTTTTGGACATAACTTAGAGCATTTCTAATACCCTTTACTCCCAACCCTTTTTCTTCTCTTTTTTATTTATTGGTTTGGAATCTATGTACTATATTTTTGCCTTTTAGTCAAAATCCTTGGTGTTGCTACATGCATACTTAATTTAATAAAGTTTATATATTTTTTCAAGATCTTTGCTCTCCTGAACAATGCTTTACACTTGTTTACTTTTTTTAACCTTATAAATTGTCTTATGCAATAAATTGCTGTTTAGATTAAACCATATTTATTATTTTCTTCATTTCTTTCTTCATCTCAACATTCCTTATAGGGCTATTTTCTTTATTCTTAAAGTATATTTTTTTAGAAATTCCTTTAGTGACAGACTTTTACTGATAAATTCTCTTAATCTTAATTCACTTATTCAAATTAATACATAAACTACTATATGTAAAAATCTTTGCTTCATGAATCTAAAATTCTAGGCAGGGAGATAGGTAATAAATAAGATAAAAGTAAACGATATTAAAAGTATATTACATTGTGTAGCAGAAAAAAATAAAGTAGAAAAATGTGATAGAAGAATTTATATAGGGTAGTCAAGGAAGGCCTTCCTGGGAAGGTGAATTTTGAATCAAGACCAAAAAAAAACAGAGAATATCTAATGAAAAGGCATTACAGATAAAGGGAATAGATTCTACAAGAGGACACGGCAAATTCAAGATAGAACAGAAATCCAGGGAACCTACAGCAGAAATAATTATTTGGAGATTAGTAGATGTGCCTGCCCAAAGATATAATGTACATTCAGTTGATACAGGGCTTGGTAGGTCATGCTTCCAGTGAGATGGAAGGTATTAGAGGTTTTGAATTAACCATTGATTTTATCTGTTTTAGCAGGTTTACTGTGCACATTTTGGATTTCAGAGAGGAAGGGAGAGGGTGAGAGAGATAGAAACATCAATGATGAGAGAGAATTATTGATGGGCTGCACACTGGGGATTGAGCTTTAGCCTGGACATGTGCTCTGATGGGGAATCAATCAGTGACCTCCTGGTTCATAGGTCAATGCTCAACCAGAGAGCCACTCCAGCCATGCTACCATGCAAAGGAGTAGAAATAATTAATATTTTTGTGAGAGATGATGGTGTCTTCATAGAGTTGGTTGGCAGTGTGGGTGATGAGATGTTTTACAGTCCATGTATATTTTGAAGGCAAAGCTAATAGCATATATCAGTAGTTCCGATGCAGACTGTCAGACAAAGGAGAAGCCAAGAATAACTTAGAGGTTTAAGCCCAAAGAACTATGATGGGAGATTTGCCTTTAACTGAGATGGAGACAAATGTAAGACAGGATGATTCTGGAGAAATGATCAGGGGCATAATTTTAACAAGTAACTTTAAAAATATTGAAATGTCTTAATCTCATTCTATTATTGTCATATATGGTAGTTTTGCTTTCAGTATCATTTTGTTATTTAATTTCTCTTAGTTCTCTAAAGAGTCATTCCATTGAATTCAAATTTTATTGTCATTCCTGACAATTCAATCATCAAATTGTTATCTCTTTAATATGTAATCTGTCCTTTCTACCTGTTTTTGAGATCTCTGTATTTCATATTACTTAGTGATTTGTATCTCATACTGGTATTCTTCTGTCAATGTGGTTTCTTTTTTTCTTCTGTTGTAATCATTAAAGAATTATTCTTTGCTGTTAATTTGCATTAATTTGAATAGGTATGATTTGGTTTATTTGTTTGCTTGGTTTATTTGTTCTGCTTGGATCTAGCTTTGTCTTCTCAATCTGAGTTCATATGCCTTTCTCTCATTCTCAAATATTCCTAGCAATTATTTCTTCTCATACTGCCTCCATAGCCTTCTCCTATTCTATTTTTCTATTTCTATTTCTATTCCATTCCATTTTCTAGCTAATGTTGGAAATTCTGGCCTCTTTAAAATTACTTTAAAAATAAAGTGATGGCCAGATCACTTTATTTTACTTTCAGTATCTTCTAACTCTTTTATATGCTAAGCCTGACTGTCACTAAATTTATTGTTACTGTTGCTCAGGAGATATTTCCAACTATTTAGTGACTCTAGCAATTTTAGAGTTGATATTATATCTCTGCACACTATGACAGTATTGCAAGCTATTTATTAATTACTGCTATAATGTCTCTGGAGAAGTTCTATTTTGTTATATACATTTTACACAATTAGCAAAGCAGTACTTTTTCTATAAACATTGTGAGTGATAAGAATTTAATTTAATTTTTAAAGGTTGGTATTGATAAACGAAGTTGTAGATTAGTGTACATGTCTATTTAAGAAATGAAATTCACACATAAGGTACATCATGAAATATATATTTTCAAAAAACAGTCTCAGGCTGCTGTAAATTAACATCACATTGTAAATAGTTTTTATATTATCCTACCTAATAAAAGAGTAATATGTAAAATAACCATCACTCCACTCAAGCCATCCCCACCAGCCATGCCCATCAGACAATCAGAGCGAATATGCAAATTAACCCTAACCAAGATCACTGCAGCCACAGAGAGCAGTTGAGAGGCTTGGATTTCAATAGAGGAGGCTTTCCACACATCCTGGCCAGCCTAGGCCTGCACTCAAGGATACAAAGTTTCAATTATAGAAGATAAATCCCAAGAAAAATGACAGCAGCCACCGAGCTGGAAAGAGCAGGCTAGGGTTGCCCCCGACAACGGAGGAAGCAAAGCTTTCCACCTGCCCTTGCTGGCCTAAGCCTACACTCAAGGCTACAAAGTTTCAGTTATAGAAGATATATAAAACCAAACAGAAATGGTGACAGCCTGAGGGAGCAGGAGGCTTGGCTCCACTCCAGGCTACAAAGATTCAATTGTAGAAGACAAATAAATTCCAGATACCAGGGCCTCTGCTTGGGTTGCTAGGGGGCATAGCCAGCCTGCAAACCACCTCAGACCCCTCACGCAGGCCACCCCATGCCCCAAGGGAACCCCACCCTGATCCAGGACACCCTTCAGGACAAATCAGCTGGCCCCCACCCATGCACCAGGCCTCTATCCTATCTAATCCTATCTAATAAAAGAGTAATATGCAGATTGACCACTGCAACACACAAGATGGCTGCCCCCATGTGGACACAAGATGGCCAGAACAAGATGGCCAGCAGGGTAGGGCAGTTGAGAGGGACCAGGCCTGCAAGGGAGGGCAGTTGGAGGCGATTGACCCGCATGGGAGGGCAGTTAGGGGTGACCAGGCTGGCAGAGGAGGGAAGTTGGGGCCTATCAAGCTGGCAGGGAAGCAATTAGACATCAATCAGACTGGCATGGGAGTGGTTAGGGGGTGATTAGGCTGGCAGGCAGAAGTGGTTAAGGGAAATCAGGAAGGCAGGCAAGTGAGCAGTTGGGAGCCAGCAGTCTGGGATTGTGAGAGGGATGTCCTACTGCCCTCGAGGGGTCCCAGATTGGAGAGGGTGCAGGCTGGGCTGAGGAACACACTCTCCCCAATCCGTGCATGAATTTTGTGCACAGGGCCTTCAATTATCTTGATAATTTGACAACACTTCTATTTATGTAACTTATAATCCTGATAATACAAGTATCGAAGTTACCTAATCTATCTTAATCGAATATAAATAATTGATTGCTATTTTTGTAAATGATTTGGAAGAGAAACTATTAGCTTGAGACTTGAATATGATATAAACTATATTTTTCAGAGATTATTTGTATACTATAGTATTTTTCACTTTGAAAACTTTAAAATTGCATTCAGTACTAAGCGGGGAAAAATGGTGTTACATAAAATCATAGCAACAGTATAATGTATGAAGTAGAATTAATAGTTGTACTCATAACCATTTTTATTACTAGTGGCCCAGTGCACAAAATTCATGCACATTAAAAGGGGATTAATTAGAGGAAACATTTTAATATTGCTATTTGCCCTTTCTCTATTATAGAAGAGTCAGAGAAGAAAGAAAATTAGTAAAATGTATATGAAAATCTCTCTCCTGTCAGAGTCTGGGGCACACCATGGGACCTAGTGTCAAGTCCCCACCCACCACCTGCACTCACTTCGAAAACGCAGGAGACCCAGATGCAGCCTACCCCACCCACATTGGGTGAGACCCTGACCTGGCCAGTCCCACCCCAGTCAAGTCCCTCTGGGCAACGGGCACAGCCTCAGGTTCCCCAGCCTGCTACAGGTCAGGAGCACAGACTCAGGTCCCCCATCAAGCCACACTGGGCAGTGGACACGACCTCAGGTCACCTGGCCTGGTGCTGGGGCAGGAGGTGTAGCCTGTGGTCCCTTGTCAAGCCCCACCAGGCAGAGGGCACAGGTCTGAGGTTCCCCAGCCTGGTGCTGGGTTGAGGGTGTGTGTCTTGAGGTGCCCTGTCAAGCCCTGCCAAGTGGGAGCCGGGGCCTGAGATTCTCTTTCAAGCCCTACCAGGCAGGGGGCACAGCCTGGGGTTCCCATCAAGCCCTGCCGGGCAGATGGCACAGCCTGAGGTCTCCCAGCCCAGCACTGGGGTAGGGGGGCACAGCCTGAGGTCCCCGCCCCGGCCAGGCGCCATGCAGCCTCAGATCCTTGCTGTTTGGTCATGATGTTAAAGTGTCCTGGCTAATTTGCATATTCCTCTAATATATAGATAGATAAATGGAATCCATTCTTCAGCATAGCCTCCTGAACTGTATTTTCCAGTCAAGCTATTTTGAAAAGATTAAATTAAATTTATTGCAGGGCCCATGCTTTTAGAGACCATAGGAAAAAGTTCATACAGATAGTTTTCTATATCACTGCAACTTATCAGAATAGTTTTCATACCTCAACCACAAGATTTTATTAAATACGAATTGAAGTGAACTTATGTCAGTAAGAAATAATGAAAATACATCTTCAAATGTCAGTTTTGCTTTTTCAGAGTAGAAATTTAAACTGTACTTCATATTACTGAGAGAGTATGCAAAAGTTTTGTTGAATTTGAGTAGCTACTATATTCAGAATATTATGAATATTGAATAACTAACCATCATAAATCATAGGTTTTGTAGATAGAATAATGCCTTCACACCTGCACCCTACCCCTCCAAAGTACCTATTCTTTAATATCAGAGTCTGTGAATGAATATCTGTTAATGGCAAAGGACTTTTAACACATGAAATTAAAGGTTGCCAATCAGGTGACGTTAAATTAGGGAAACTATCTTAGGTTATTAAGATAACTATCGGGGCCAATTTAATCATGAGGACATTTAAAATTGAAAGAAAATGGCAGAAAAGTCAGTGAAAAATGCAACAGGGTTGGAAAAAGAAGTTAAAATGTGGGAAGGATTTCATTCCCCCTTGTTGACAGTGAAGATGTAGTAAGTGCTTGACTAAAATAATGTATTCAGCCTCATGAAGCTGAGAATGACCCCGAGCCACCAGCTAGCAAGGAGATGGGGGATCCTCCATCTGCATGGAACTGAATTCTGAAAAACGTCTGAATGTTTTTTGAAATGGATTCTCTTCAACAGAATTCAGAAAGCAAAGTAGCTCTGCAAGCACTTAGATTTTGGTCTTGTGTAGCAGCGGCAAATAAACGAGCCACTACCACTAGATTTCTGACCTAAAGAACTGTGAGACAATAAATTTATGTTATTTTAACCAAATTTGTGATAATATCACATAGCATCAAAGAAAACTAATACAGTGGGCAATACATTTTATTCTAAAATAAGAACCTCTATGAAGAACAGAAATATTATCATATAAAATAAATTTAAATGAGAGTGAAAATATCTTTTTTTTTTTTTTAATGTTATCCCGACGTTCCTTTCTATCTTCTTACACTTATTTTGTTTGTGACCTTTTTCTTTCTTTCTTAAAACAATGACTGTGCTGGAAAAAGGCACAGTCTAGGAGGTGTGGTGAACTTATAAGCACTGAAAAACTATTTAAAAAAATTAAAGAGTAGTCTAGTTTCATTGTTTTGCGTCTGGCTTTCCAATTTTTCCAGCACCATTTATTGAAGAGGCTTTCTTTTCTGCATTGTATGGTTTTGGCTCCTTTGTAAAAACATTATTTGCCCATATACAAGTGGGTTTGTTTTGTGTTTGTCAGTTCTTTTCTGTTAGTTTGTTTTTCTGCCAATTTCATACTGTTTTGATTATCGTTGCTCTGTAGTATAATTTAAAGTCACCTAAAGTTTATCCCACTTGTACGAAAATTAACTCAAAATGAATCAAAGGTCTAAATATAAGATCTGAAACAACAAATTACATAGATGAAAACAGGTAGTAAACTTATGGACCTTAGTCATACAGAAGATTTTAGTAATTTATAATTTAATCCCAAAAACAAGGGAAGTAAAAGCAAAAATAAATGAAATGGACTATATCAAACTAAAAAGCTTCTGCACAACAGAAGAAACTGCCAAGAAAACAAAAGGCAACCAACCAAATGGGAGAAGATATATTTTGTATATTAACCCCAACAAAAGGTTAATATCCAAAATGTATGAAGAACTCATACAGCCCTGGCTGGTTTGGCAGACTGAAAGGTCCCAGGTTCAATTCTGGTCAAGGGCATGTACCTTGGTTGCGGGCACATCCCCACTAGGGGGTGTGCAAGAGGCAGCTGATTGATGATTCTCTCTCATAGATGTTTCTAACCCTCTATTCCTCTCTCTTCCTCTCTGTAAAAAATCAATAAAAATATATATTAAAAAAAGAAAGAAATCATAACATATGAATTGATATAATAATGAATTGATGATGAGGAGGACATTATGCTAACTGAAAAAAGCCCGAAAGTGAAAGATAAATACCATATGATGTCACGAGTGGAATTTAAAAATAATTTGAATTTATGGAACCAAATTGTAGAAAGGTAGTTTTCAGGGAGAGAAGGGAGGGTAGAGGTTGGTCAAAGAGTGCAAACTTTCAGTCATAAGATGAATTAAGTTCGGGGGAATCTAATGCACAGCTTGGTGATAATCCTAACTAATAAAGAGGGAATATGTAAATTGACTGTCATTCCATCACAAATATGGCGGCACCCACAGGGGAGGCTGGGCTTTCGTAACACAAGATGAGTGCACCCACAGTGGAGGCTGAGTTCCTGTAACAAGCCTTAAAGAGCAATCAAAAGGGAACTGAGGCTGCGTAGCACTGGGCAATTGGAGCTTGACTGGGGAACTGAGGCTGTGCCCCCCACTGGGCAGGGCTTGATGAGCGACCGCAGGCCATGGCCCCCTCCCCCCCACTCCGGCACCACCGGTGGATCTGAGGTTCCGCCCCCCAACCAGGGCCAGGCCAGGGGACCTGAGGCTGCAATACACGCCCTCCCCACCCCCACCCCCGCCGGAAGCGGGGAATTGATGGGTTATCTCCCCCACCCAGCAAGGCTTGACAGGGGACCTCAAAGTGTGCCCCCCTTCCTGGCCTGGGCTGGGGGACCTCAGGCCGTGTCCCCCACCCAGCGGGGCTTGACAGGGGACATCAGGTCATGCCCCCTGCCCAGCAGGGCTTGACGGGGGACTTCAGGCCACACCGCCTGCCCTGGTGCTAGGCTGAGAGACTTCAGGCCATCCTCTCTGTCCCAGCCCTGGGCCAGGGGACCTGAGGCTGCTCCCCCAACCCAGCGGGGCTTGACTGGGACCTGAGGCTGCGTCCCCCTCCTGGCACCAGGCCAGAGGATCTGAGGCAGCACCCTCCACCTGGTGGCGGGGCTTGACAAGTGTGGGGCTGGCAGGGTCTGTATCTCGCCCAATGGGGGTGGGGCCAGCTATGTCTGGGTCTTGCGCAATTTTGAGGTGCTGCCAGTGGGCGGGGACTTGACAATGGGTCCCACAGCATGTCCCAGACTCTGACAGGAGCAAGATTTTCATATACATTTTACTAATTTTCTTTCATCTCTAACACTTCTTATTATAGAGAAAGGGCAAATAGCAATATTACAATATTTCCTCTAATTAATCCCGTTTTAATGTGCATGAATTTTGTGTACCAGGCAACTAGTATTTAATAATACTCTATTATATACTAGCAAGTTGCTAAGAGAGTAAATCTTAAATGTTCTCACCACACCAGGAAAAAAAGGTAACTATTTGAGGTGATATGTGTGCTAATTACCTTGATTATTATAATCATTTTACAATGTACACATATATCAAACCATAATGTTGTACACTTTAAATATATATTTTTATTTATTAATTATACTTCATTAAAGCAATAATGTTAGATAATAGAGTTTCTGCAGCAATGGGCCTAGGAAATTTAGCTGGTTGGGAAATAGAACACATTTGATTGAAGTCTGGTGCTGAGCACCATATCACTAACTAAATTCTTTTGAAGCTTAGTTCTTTTTACAGGGATGGAAATTCAGTTCTGTGATAAAAATAGATCCATTTTCTTCCTCCACTAAACTTTCTCCAGGTAAAAGCAACTGAATCACAAAGGAGGTGGGGGCTAGAGTCTGGGTAATGCAATATAAATCTTCACTTTTCCAAATCCAGCAAATGTATATCGTACTGTGATACTCTTATCTAAGTGGAATACCCTGGGGCCTAGGCAGTATGGAATGTCAGACAGCAGCATATAATGCACTTAGAAATATATGTTACAACAAAAGCGAAGTTGGAAGCACTTATTCATTAAAAAACCTTTAATTCTCTAATGTATTGGTTCACTTTGTCACTTTAATGTTTTATGCTTCATAGATAAAAATTGCAGCCACATTTTTCTAAGTTTAGGTTGAAAATATCATCTGAAACACCAGTTACTGTATTTTATACTATCCAACAGAAGAAGTGCTAGAGAGAGAAATATACTTTCCCTAAAATTTTTCCACTTACATATTACCCTGCATTTTAAAAAAATTTATCTTTATTATTGAAAGTACTAGACGCCAGTGCACAAATTCATGCACAGGTGCTGTCCAGGTCCTCCCTTCCCCAGCTGCTGACTACTGGCTAGGGCCTTTCTTCATTCTGTACCACCCCTGGTGATCAGCACATATCATAGCAAGTGATCGGAATCCTGGTTGGTCAAACTCCTGAGGAGAAACTGCATATTAAGCTTTTATATAGAGAGATTATAGATGTTCTCTTTTTTTCTCCATTGACCCCTTGTAGCCCATACCCTCCCCTTCCAAACTTCGTCTTGACCACACTATTGTCTGTATCCATGGGTTATGCATATATGCATTTTAGTTCTTTAGTTAATCTCTCCCATCCACCCACCCACTTCCATCTTCCCTTTGAGATTTGACAGTCTATTCTATGTTTCTATGTTTCTGGATTCATTTTATTCATCAGTTTATTTTCCTAATATTCTACATTTAAGTGAGATTATATACTTGTCTTTCTCTGACTGACTTATTTCACTTAGCATGATACTCTCCAGGTCCTTCCATTCTATCTCAAAGGATAGGAGGTAATTCTTTTTTACTATTGCATAGCATTTCATGGTGTAAATATACCACATCTATCCACTTATCTTCTGATAGGCACTTGGACTGTTTCCAGATCTTAGCTATTGTAAATTGTGCTGCTGTGAACAAAAATAGCCAAAGCCCTGGCCTGTGTGACTCGGTTGATTGGAGCATAGCCCTATACACTGAAAAGTAGTGGTTTTGATTCCCAAACATACCCAAGTTTCAGGTTTGGTTGCATATATGAGGCAACCAGTAGATGTTTCTCTTTCCTCTCTCCCTCTCTCCCTCCCTCCCTCCCTCCCTCCCTCCCTCCCTCCCTTCCTCTCTCCTTGCCTCCCTCCCTCCCTTCCTCTTTTCCTCTCTCTCTCTCTCTCTCTCTCTCTCTCTCTCTCTCTCTCTCTCTCTCTCTCTCCCCCCCCCCCTGTGTGTGTGTGTGTGTGTGTGTGTGTGTGTGTGTGTGTGTGTCTTTCTCTCATCAATAAACATATCCTTGGGTGAGGATTTAAAAAACAAAATGGGAAAAGGCCCTGAATAGACACTTCTCCAAAAGGGACATGCAAATTAAAGGCACAGTGAGATATCACCTCATACTTGTTAGAATGGCTACCATCAATAATTCAACAAACACATGATCATGAGGATGTGGATAAAAGGGAACTCTTGTGTGCTCCAGTGGGAATGCAGACTAGTACAGCCACTGTGGAAAACAGCATGGAGTTTCCTCAAAAAATAAAAAATGGAACTGCCTTTTGAACCAGCTATTCTACTTCTGGGATTATCTCCTAAAAATCCCCAAAACACTATTTTGAAAGAATATATGCACCACTGTGTTCACCGCAGCATTATTTACAATAGCCAAGATCTGGAAGCAGTCCATGTGCCCATTAGTAAATGAATGGATAAAAAAACAGTGGTACATTTACACAAAGGAAAACTATGTAGCCATAAAAAAGAAGTAAGTCTTACCTTTTGAAAAATATGGATAGATCTGGAAATTGTTATGCTAAGTGAAGTAAACCAGTCCAGAAAAAGAAAAATACTATATAAACTCACTTATATGTAGAATCTAACGAACAAAATAAACTGGCAAACAAAATAGCAACAGAGGCATGGATACAAGCAGCAGATTGACAGCTGTCTGAGGGGAGAGGGGAGAGGGGGACTGGATGAAAGAAGGTGATGGGATTAGCCAAAGAACATCTGTGCATGCATAATCCATAGACACAGACAACACTGCGGTGATGGCCAGAGGGGAGGGGTGGTGGGAGCTGGGTGGAGGTGAGCAAAGAGGGGGAAAGGGAATATCTGTGATAGTGTCAACAATAAAATAATGTAAAAAAAAAAGGCTTCAATTTTCAATAGGAAATGCATATGAAACAAGTAGGGTAACTGAGGATAATGCAGTTGCTGTGGATCCATCTCAAAGACTTTAGGAATCCTACATATTGACAAGAAAACAGTAATTTTGAGATAAATAAACATAATTTTGAAAGTAAGCAAACAAGCAAATACAATAATACTAATATAATTATACTACTTGTATTTTAAAAGATATATTTTTGTTATCTAGACAGGTAATAGCAAATGAGTTTGTAGAACCTCTTTTTTTCAAATGCAAGGTATTTTCTTTTCACTTTGATCAGTAATTTCAAAAGCATCTCAGGCAGAGTTCATTAAGAAATATTTTTATAAATGAGTAGAGACCTTCTGCATGAAATTCGTGCTAGGGGCTTGGCCCTCACAGCCCTGGCTTCATCTAGAAAGTCCTTTGGAAGAGCATCAGGTCTAATTAGCATTTTATGCTTTTATTAGTATAGATTGTCCTTTTGAAGCAATACAGAAAGATTGAGTTAGAATAATTTTATTAGAATTTATAGATGTAATTCACATAAGACTTCTCATCATTTCCTCTTTGTTGTTTAGCTTTGCTATTTTTTGTTTTGAAAAAGAACATATTCTCTCATAATGTTCTTATGCTTTAGTAGTTCTTATAATTGATTGAATGAACTGACCTATGAAAGCCCAATTTTCCTTTCTTATATAGCCCTCTTTTCTATTTATTAAGGTTAATATTATAAATACCGTTATTGAGATATCTCAGTTGCTTTTTGTGGTACAAAGTTCAAATATAAGCATTTGGAGGGAGAAAGTTAATCATATTTGCAAAATGGCTTAATGTACTAGTCTGTATGCATTTCATCAAATGTTTTGTTAGAAATATTTATAAAATTAACTCGCGTTACTGGACAATCTTGCTACATGTTAGGATAAAGTTATAAACAGGGATGTGTGACATGAACTAACAAAATATTCATGAATACTTTATGGTAGGTAAGTGTGTAACTCGTGAGCTGTTAAATCAGATGTATTTGATAGGGACCTTGGTCACAGTTGATGGAATGCCTTGTCATGATGAAGAATTGAACAAATTGATTTTATCAGTTTTAGTCATCTTTGATCAAAATGAAAGAAAAAGAGAGATGACTCTTGTGAATTTTATCTATGCAAGATAAAGGCTTTGGACACATCTTTAAATTATATTTCATGGAATTGTAAAATCCTTAAGGTAGACTGGACTGTATATATCATCTGCTTACTAATATGATGTGAGAGCCCAAGGGTTAAAGGATATTCAAACCATTACATAGTTTGTGAGAGAGAGCCAAAATTAAAGTCTAATTTTCCCCATATTTAGTTTGATGGCCTTTCTTTCTCAGTATAGACTTTGTGGGGGGGAAACTACACACATGCACACACACACACACATACATACTTTTTGGCAATGTATTTTGGTGTCTTAATTTCTCTAGTAATTTTCCCTTACATAGAATATCACAACATTGCTATAGTAAAGTAAACATAGTTTCTTAAATCTTCAATAGTAAAATGTTATTATCAGACATAATTGGCACAGACAGTTTAAAAGTGAATCAAGAAAACCTGTTTCAGAAAAAGTAGCAGACAGTCTTTTAGTGAAAATGGAATTTCTGACACATAGAAAATTACCCAAATTGTGGAGCTATACTACCATGTTTGACCTAAATTTATGCTATTAAATTTTAATTTTGCAAATAAGGAATCTGCCAAAGATAGCTCATACAATCTTCATCTTTGGCTGATAGCTTCTATTGAATAAAAGCAGAAAATTAACATATAGTAATTTGATGTCTTAGGTTGGTACTCCATCAAAGGCATAATATGAAAAATAAAGGAGAATGAATAACAATTTAAGAGTGATAAATTGTATCCTAGTTAAAGCAAGTATTAGGGCCAATAGTATTTAATCTAAGTTATAATAGAGAAGTTAACCAATCATATATTTTTAGTCAACACAAAGATAGGGGTTAACAATACATGTTACATATCACTGTGAAACAAATCAAGGAGTAGCTTTTATATGCAGGAAGAAGCAAGAAACTGAAAGCTTATTGATTTTGCAATCTTTTCTCTGGTTTCCTATTATTGATAACTCACGACACCTGGTCTACTAATGTGGCTGGGAAAATTGTGTGTGGGACCAGGGAAATGCATTGGAATTGAAATTTTTTGCCACAATTTTTTGCTGCCTAGAGAGACATGATTAAATTGCCCTCTAGCATGCATATATATATTTCAGAGGGAGAGGGAAAGGGAGAGGGAAAAAGAGAAAGAAACAGAAACATCAGTGATGTGAGAGAATCATTCATAGGCTGCCTTCTGCATGCCTCCTACTGGGGATTGAGCTCACAACCCAGGCATGTACCCTTAAGTGGAATTGAACCAAGGACCCTTTATTATACAGGCTAATGTTCTACCTACTGAGCCAAACCATCTAGGGCCTGACTTAGTTTTTTAAGTAGGATCTGAATAGCGCCTTTCCATTAAATGTAAAAAGAGGAAACTATTTTGTGATATAATTTCGGCTAAAAATTTTCAGGGAGAAAAACCTATATAGACAGTTATTACTATTTAATTACAAACTATAAACTGAAGGGTCAGCAGTGCTTTTCCTTTGACTAAATGGGAACATCTATTTTTACATTTTTGTGGAGTTATTCCTGCATCAGATTTCCAGAGTGAAGTGCATTGTGATCATCTTCTACACATTATTTACTGAGCTCATGTATAGTGATGGAATTAAGCCTAATGACCTAACCTTATACTCATATAACACTTAATATTTTTCAAAATACTGAAAAAAACTTTAAGTCTTAAAATAAATTAACAAAAAGAAGAACCAGTGCAAAATTCTAGGATTGTTGTCATGCACTCCACTGCCTTTTATAGTTTTAGAGTTTTACCTCTCTGAATATCACTACAATTTAAAAAAACACACACACACAAAACACACAATAATAAAGCCTGTCCACTGTGGCTCAGTGGTTGAGCATCAACGTATGAACCATTCCCAGTTGGGGCATATGCCCAGATTTCTGGCTTGATCTCTAGTGTGGGGCGTGCAAGAGGCAGCCAACTGATGATTTTCTCTCATCATTGATGTTTCTATCTCTCTCTCCCGCTCCCTTCCTCTCTGAACTCAATAAAAATATATTTTAAAAGAATAATGAAGATACTGTTCATAGAAAATCCTAAAGACTCCATCAAAATTTATTAGATTTAATAAGTGAATTTGGCAATGTAGCAGGATACAAAATTAACACCAACAAATCTATGGCGTTTCTATACACCAATAGTGAACTTACAGAAAGAGAGACTAAAAAAGCAATCCATTTACCATTGCACCAAAAAAATTAAGATACCTAGGAATAAACTTAACTAAGGAGGTAAAAGACCTGTACTCAGAAAACTAAAGGACACTAAAAAAAGAGATAGAGGAAGACATAAAATGATATAAGAACATACAGTGTTCATTGATAAACATACAGTTTATCAAGGATAGATAAACTCAACATCATTAAAATGCACGTACTACTCAAAACAATTTATAGATTCTATGCATTCCCCATTAAAATATCAATAGCATATTTCAAAGATCTAGAACAAACTCTCCAAAAATTCATCTGGAATAAAATAAGATCACGAATAGCTGCAGCAATCCTAAGAAAGAAGAACAAAGTAGGAGAGATCTCAGTACCAAATATCAAGCTGTATTACAAAGCCACTGTTCTCAAAACTGCCTGGTACTGGCACAAGAACAGACATATAGAATAGAGAACCCAGAAATTGAACCAAACCACTATGTTCAGTTAATATTTGACAAAGGAGGCAAGAGCATACACTGGAGTCAAGACAGTCTCTTCAATAAATGGTGTTGGGAAAATTGGACAGATACTTGCAAAAAAATGAAACTAGACCACCAATTTATAACATCCACAAAAGTAAACTCAAAATGGATAAAGAACTAAACAGACAGGAAACCATAAAAATACTAGAGGAATTTACAGGCAGCAAAATCTCAGACATAGGTCAAAGCTATTTCTTCACCGACACAGCTCCTAGGGCAATGGAAACAAAAGAGAAAATAAATAAATGGGACTATATCAAAATAAAAAGCTTTTGCACAGCAAAAGAAACCATCAACAAAACAAGAAAGCCCACTGCATGGGAGGACATATTTGCCAATGTTATCACCGGTAAGGGTTTAATCTCCAACATTTACAGGGAACTCATACAACTTAACAAAAGGAAGACAAACAACCCAATCAAAAAATGGGCAATGGACCTAAATAGATACTTTTTAAAAGAAGACATGAGGAAGGCCAAGAGACGTATGAAAACATGCTCAAAGTCACTGATATCTGAGAGATGCAAATCAAAATGATGATGAGATACCATCTCACACCTGTTAGAATGGCTATCATGAACAAATCAACAAATGACAAGTGCTTGTGAGGATGTAGAGAAAAAGGAGCCCTCATGCACTGCTGGTGGGAATGCAAACTGGTACAGCCACTGTGGAGAACAGTATGGAGTTTCCTCAAAAAACTAAAAATGGAACTTGCATTTGACCTAGTAATTCCACTTCTAGGAATATATCCCAAGAATCTCGAAACACCAATCAAAAAGGATATTTGTACTCCTATGTTTATAGTGACACAATTTACAATAGCTAAGATTTGTGAACAGCCTAAGTCCCCATCAGCAGATTAGTGAATTAAAAAGCTGTGATAAATTTACACAATGCAATACTATGCTGCAGGGGAAAAAAAAATTACCATTTGCAGCAGCGTGGATGGAACTGGAGAGCATTATGCTAAGCAAAATAAGCCAGTCAGAGAAAGATAAATGATCTCACTCATTTATGGAATATAACAAACAACATAAGCTGATGAATAAAAACAGATCCAGAGACAGAAAAGCATCGATCAGAACTTCAAACCTCAGAGGGAAGTTAGGGGAGGATGGGGGTATGTGTGAGAGATCAACCAAAAAACTTGTATGCATGCATATAAGCCTAATCAATGGACACAGACATCAGGGGGTTGGGGCATGAGTTGGGGTGGGGGAGACAGTGGGAGGATAAGTACATGTATGTAATACCTTAATCAATAAAAAAATAAACAGTAATGAAGAACATTATCTTTTGGAGATATTTCAGAGATAATCTATGTTTGATTGCTCTAGTTAATGTATTAATTTCAGGGGTCTTCAAACTACGGCCCGTGGGCCACATGCGGCCCGCAGAGGAGTCTGATCCGGCCCGCCAGGTTTTTTGGGCAGTGAGCGCAGCCGAGGTGTTACAGTAGGAATTAGTAGTTCATATAGTCCGGCCCTCCAGCTCTCTGAGGGACCGTGATCTGGCCCCCACTTTAAAAAGTTTGAGGACGCCTGATTCTAATAAAAGGGTAATATGCTAATTAGACCAGGTCAGCCAGCCATCTTTCGAATATCCAACTTCCTTCCAGACAAAGCCATGGTAGTGAGGGCTGAGACAGAGACTGTTAAGGGTGATCCAGTTGGCAGTGGCGGGCAGTTGGGGTTGAGATCAGGCTGGAAGGGGAGGGCCATTGGGGGCAAGATCAGGCCTGCAGGGGTGGGCACCTTGGGGCTTGATCAGGCTGGCGGGGGGGGGGGGGGGGCAGTTAGGGGCAGTCAGTTGACAGGGGAGGGCCGTTGGGGGCAAGCTCAGGCTGGCAGGGAAGGGAAGTTGGGGGCAACCAGGCTGGCAGGAGAGGGAAATTGGGTGTGATATCAGGCCTGAAGGGGAGGGCAGTTGGGGACAAGATCAGGCTGTCTGGGAGGGAAGTTGGGGGCAACCAGGCTGGCAGGGGATGAAAGTTGGGTGTGAGATCAGGTTGGCAGGGGAAGGTAGTTGGGGGCGAGATCGGGCTGGCAATGGAGGGCAGTTAGGGGTGATTAGTCATGCAAAGGTGGTTAGGGACAAGATCAGGACAGCAGGGGAGAGCATTTTGGGATTAGCAGGCAGGCAGAGGGGTTAGGGACAATCAGGCAGGCAGGCAGAGGCAGTTAGGGGTGATCAGGCAGGCTGACAGGTGAGAAGTTAGGAGCCAGTGGTCCCAGATTGCGAGAGGCTTGTCTGATTGGAGAGGGTTCAGGCTGGACTGAGGGACCCTCCCCCATGCACAAATTTCATGCACTGGGCCACTAGTATTTACACAACTCATACAGAGTGATGTCCCTTTTCTGGTAAGGCTGGTGATGGGTTCATTCCTTAAGGCTGGAGGTGGAAAACAGAGTGCCTGTCTCTAGAACACCAGAGATGACTGTGTAAGGAAACAAGCACCTGAGTTGAATTTTGAAGCTGAGTTCAATAATCTATCAGCTAAAGACCAAGTGAATCCAAAGAAATATTAATTCTTATAAGTATTAAACAACAATAACTGAGGACAAAGAGTGAGGGTTAAAAGTTGAGCATAACCTGGATTTGTCTAAATAATTTTCTGGAATCGGTGTATTTTTGCTGGGTTGATTCTTGTGAGAGATACAAGGCGATATATCTAGTTAAATGGGAAGTAGATATACTCACAAAAAACTTTATCCACATTTTATGCATTGCTATAATGAAGGACTCTATTAAATGACTTGGTAAAGTCTGGCTACCCTATATTTATAGCTCACTATTCCACAGAATAGCAAACTGAGAAGTACTGATCTCTGGTTTATAGGGTCTACCCTGTTCCATTTAGAAAAAAAACAATTGAAATTACTTTAAACCATTTCCACCTCCTCACACCTCTCAACATTCTTTACACTTTCTCATAGATCACTGTGATGCTCCCATAATCTAACTTTAAAGTGGTCTCACTTTCCTGCTCTATAATACATCTAAAACAGTAGACTTGACTTTCTTAAATTTGGATTTCTGAGCAGATGGGTTTATTCTCATTTGGATTTCTATTCCCCTTATTATCAATCCATTTCCTCCCTTTCAATTACCCAATATATGCCAAGCTAAGATAAAGCCAGGTTAGTGTTGGAGCAACTTAGAACTGAGAGTTCTGTTTCTAGTGAGTGGTGGTATACTGCAAATAGTCACCAGGTGTAAATGTTTGTATGTTATCTATGTATATATTTTAAAAATTATAAACATAACTTAAAACATTTTTAGAAGGTGCAACTCTTGTCTTAGCCTGACTGATTTATTATTTTGGGTAGGATGACTGTATTATATTACTAATATAAGTGCCTTAGAGAGTGAAAGAGTCTCTATAAATAATGTTCAGACAAAACGCTTTATAAAGTACGTAATATTGTCCTGGTGAAACTGCAACATTTGGTCACCCTACTTGTAGATTCTATATTTGTCCTCAGTTACAGGTCATTTTATAAAGCTTTGGCATGAAACCTAGTAAGATATATAATAGATAAGTGCAGCATTAATTGGAATTTAAATATACTTAAAAATTTTATTTAAAAAATAGTCTCAGTGCTCAAAATTCATGCATGGCGGGGAGGTCCCTCAGCCCAGTCTACACCCTCTCCAATCTGGGACCCATCAGGAGACATCCTTTTCATAATCCAGGATTGCTGGCTCCTTACCACTTGCTTGCCTGCCTGATTGCCCTCAACTGCTTCTGCTTGCTAGCCTAATTGCCCCCTAACCACTCCCTTGCTGGCCTGATTGATGCCCAACAGCTCCCCTGCCAACAGATCGCCCCCAATGCCCTCCCCTGCTGGCCCAATCACCCCTAACTGCCCTCCCCTGCCAGCCTGGTCACCCCTAACTGCCCTTCCCGTAGGCTTGATCACCCCTGAATGCCCTCCCCTGCTGGCCATCTTGTGGTGGCCATCTTGTAATGACATGGGGCAGCCATCTTGCAATGATGTGAGGGAGTTGTGGGAAGATACCAGGGCCACCTAGGCTTTTATTAGTATAGATCCTTGCCATTGGATTGTAATAATTTCTTGTTTTACAGAATTTTAGCCTATCTTTGTATGTAAATGGTTAGTTTATTTTTTTGTAAAACTTAAGGTTCAGGAGTTAGGACAGCATGTTTAAATTTACCTCTTATCACGGATATGCTAGATAAGTAACTAACCCTATATAGCTAATTATATGCTAATGTTTATTTCATTCTTGGGGCAAAAGGCTCTTTTTATATTATAGTATTAAGATTTATATCCAGTTTTTTGAAAATATAATCAGTTATTATATTTACAGTTAGGTCATCTGAATGTAAAAATTGAGAGAACATCGGCAAGATTTAATTATGAAGCTTTGAATATATGAGAAAACAGATTTATTAACACTTATGCAAAAAAACAGAATGTTCTTTTTTAGCCACATAATTTTAGTAATAATATCTTTTCATAATCTGATAATGATCACTAAGGAAATAAAAATATTTCACAAGAAATTCAAGTTAGAATACTTGAAGAACATATTTAATCATGAATTTAATGTAAAATATTTTGTAAGTAGGAGAGAGGCAGTAGCTTTGATTTTCTTTTTCATTGCTGTTGTAAAATAAGATTTTTCTCTTCATAGTTATTTTCTCCTGAAGCATTTTAACTACATGCTTCTCATAATTAAAGTAAGTGTACATATTTGTTAATGGTGAGCACATCTACAAGGCAAATAAGATCATTTTCATATTTCATAGGGAAAAAGCTTCCAATTAGGCCAAACCTATAATTTTTTTAGCCCTCCCCATTAATATTCTCCTGTCCCTTCTGTTATCAGCTTCTAGTTGTATGGGCAAAACAGGTCTGAATCTAATGTTCCTATAAAGATTGGTCACTAGGGAACAGCATAGAATGTGCTTATCTCAAAAGACAAATGTGTTAATCCTACTCTGTTAAGAAGGAGGAAGATAAATCTGACAATGAAAAAATGAGAGGAGTCATTTTGTTTCTGTGGGGGTTAAAAGACCTTTAGAAATATGCATTTCTTTCACAGTAAGAAAAGGGAAAGAAATCTGCTACCACTAAATATGTTGTTAGACACTAGCTACACTGAATGCAAATTTAAATTCATCTTTAAAACATTCGAAGCTTCTGCACAACAACAAAACAGAGTGAAAAAGGCAACCTATGAAATGGGATAAAATATTTATAAACCATATATCCGCTAAAAGATTAATCTCCAAAATACATAAGAACTCCAACAACTCAGTAGCAAGAGAATTAATAACTTGATTAAATATGGGATAATGACCTAAAGAGACAGTACCTCAAAAACAAAACAAAAACAAACAAAAAAAACATATACTTCGCAAACAGGAATATGAGAAAATTCTCTGTATCCCTCCTCATCGGGAAATGAAAATCAAAACCACAGTAAGATATCACCTCACACCTGTCAGCATGGTTATTCTTTTTTTTTTTTTTTTAATGTATTTTATTGATTTTTTACAGAGAGAAAGGGAGAGAGAGTTAGAAACATTGATGAGAGAGAAATATCAATTAGCTGCCTCCTGCACACAACCCCACTGGGGCTGTACCCACAATCAAGGTACATGCCCTTGACCAGAATCGAACCCGGGTTCCTTGAGTCCACAGACCGACGCTCTATCCACTGAGCCAAACCAGTCAGGGCAGCATGGCTATTCTTTTTCTTTCTTTCTCTTTAAAAAAATATATTTTATTGATTTTTTACAGAGAAGAGAGAGGGATAGAGAACTAGAAACATCTATGAGAGAGAATTATTGATCAGCTGCCTCCTGCAAACCCCCTATTGAGGATGTGCCCGCAACCAACGTACATGCCCTTGATCGGAATCGAACCTGGGGCCTTTCAGTTCGCAGGCCTATGCTCTATCCACTGAGCCAAACCGGTTTTGGCAGCATGGCTATTCTTAAAAAAAATAAAAATAAAAAAAAATAAGACAATCAGGGTTGATAAGAATGTGGAAAAATTGGCACCCTTGCATACTATTGGTCTGAAAGCAAAATGGTACAGCTGCTGTAGAAAATAATATGGAAGTTCTTTAAAAAATTAAAAATAGATCTACCATATAATCCAGCAACCCAGCTTCTTGGCTATTTATCCAAAAGAATTGAAATCAAAAGCTCAAAGAGATCTTAGTGCTTACATGGTCATTACATATCTTTCACAATAGCAAGATGTAAAAACAACCTAAATGGTTGTCAAGAGATGAATGGATAAAGAAAATATTGTGCATATATACAATAGAATACCATTCAGCTTTAAAGAAGAAAGAAATTCCATAATACGGAACCTTGAGAGCATTAAGCTAAGTGAAATAAGCCAGGCACAGAAAGACAAATACTGTATGTTTTAACTTATATAAGGTACCTAAAATAGTCAGATTTCATGGAATCAGAGCTGAATGGTGGTTTCCTGGGACTGGGGACAAAAATAGGGAGTTAATAATTAATGACATAAAGTTTCAGTTAAGCAAGATGAATATGTCCTAGAGATTTGCTTTACAACATTGTATTTTTATGGTCAATGATAACATATTGTACATTTAAAATTTTATAAAGAGAGTGGATTTCATGTTAAGTATTCTTACCACAATAAAATGAAATTTAAAAAATAACCTTCAAAAATTGAAAGTAGAAACTTTAAAATCTCAGGGACATTGAACTGACACAAGTTCTATCATAAGGCCTGGCCTATACATATGCATTTTTAATTAAATTGCATGTTTTCCTAAATTGAACTTGAAGCAGCCATGTATATTAGTTAATTCACCTAATAGCAAAATCAGCCACAAACAGTGGTTTGAAATAACTGCGAGGTGATCCAGAATTTTTAATACAAGTTTCAGGAAGATAAAAGCCTCAGGGTACAATGTAAGGAGGAAAAAAACCCCACCATTTCCACTTCTTCAAAGAGATTTTTCTTGTTCTTTCTTAATTAGAGGGCAAATGTGGTCTATTTTTATTGTTTCCTCACTGACTGCAATGGACGGAATAATGCCCCCACCCCCCAAAGATGTCTAGGTCCTAATCCTCAGAATCTTTGATTATGTTTCTTACACAAAACACCAGAAACTGGATACTTAAAAACAACAGAAATTTGGTGTCTCACAGCTCAGGAAGCAAGAAGTCCTCATAAAGGTATTGGCAGGGGGCCAAGATCCCTTTCAAACCTGTAGGAGAATTCTTCATTGTCTCTTCTAGCATCTGGTATTCTTGGGCTTGTGGATGCATTGCAGTGAAAATTAAGAAATCACCCACCCTTTTGTGTTCCAGGTAAAGACAAATGACAAGACCACCTTGTCCTCACATCCTCTGATATAAGACCAATCTTTGTCATAACACTTGTGGATGACTCTCATTTTCCTGCCTCTATAAAGCTTTAGGTCCCCTTCCTTTTATATGTTTCTCATGAATTTATGCAATAGCCTGAACAAAACATCTCCTTAATTGTCTGATGTGTTTTGTCTTTCTCATCAGCAAATTATTAAATGTAAATAGAATTTTTCCAAATCTTTTGCAATATTATTTGCTAGCAGGTATATTATCTTCAGCTTTCTTACTAAATCCTTTTTCTGTTTTTTGCACATAAAATATCCTTGTTTCTTTTATTTATTAGGATCTTCATCCCTTTACTATCTAGAATGCCAGAGCCATATATCTTTTAACAGAGTCCTTTATCTCTCTCTTTTTTCTTTACACTTTCCTTGCATATCATGTCTACAGCAGGCATGAGGCCATTTGGATATTTATAACATCATTTCAGGGCCATACAAAATTATCAACTTAAAAATTTTCCTGCTATATTTGGTTAAACATTTAATTAACTCACCACTAATCCCTTGGCAGGGCCAGACCAAATGATTTCATGGGCCTTATGTTCCCCACTCCTGGTTTAGGGCATCTCTATTCTCACAGAAATGACTTTAAAATGCTTTGATAAACTTAGTCATTCTTCTTTTTTAAATTTTATTTTTCAATTATAGTTTACATTAAATACTATTTTGTATCATTTTCAGGTGTACAGCATCATGGTTAGACAATAGATTCTTTACAAAGTGATGCCCTGATATTTCAATTACCCACCTGACACCAGGCTTAGTTATCACAATATTATTGATTATATTCCCTATGCTGTACTTTACATCCCAGTGACTATTGTGTAACTACCAACTTATGTCTTTATCCCTTAACCTTTTTCACTGAGCTCCAAAACCCTATCCCCACTGCCAACCATTAGTCTGTTCTCTGTATCTAAGGATCTGTATCTGTTTTGTTAGTTTTATATTGTTCCTTAGATTCCACATATTAGTAAAACCATATGGCATTTGTCTTTTTCTGAGTGACTTATTTCACTTAGCATAATACACTAAAAGCCCCTTCATGCTATTGCAAATGGTAAGATTCCATTCATTTTATGCGTAATATTCAATTGCATTTTTTTATACACTCACCTATTGATAAAATGTGGATTGCTTCCATATCTTGGCTATTATAAACAACACTGCAACGAACACATATTATTTTGAATTAGTGTTTGGGGTTTCTTCAGATATATACCCAGAAGGAGAATCAATGGGCCATAATGTTGTTCTATTTTCAACTTTTAAAAACCCTTCATATTGTTTTCCATAGTGGCTGCATGAGTCATAAGTCTGTATTTCTACCAATAGTACATAAGGGTTTCCTTTACTCCACATCCTCACCAACACTTGTTGTTTATTGATTTCACAGCCATTTTGATTCAACTCCTGGATAGCAGTGCTTCTGGATTGATCTCCAGGTCTATAGGTCCTCTCTAGCTAGTGTTTAGATTTTGTTTTTCCTGTGGCACTTAATACTAGTTTGGGGGAGTGGGTTGCCCCAGAGTTGGTTCTCTGATTGTTATTCCCTGCTCTTATTTCCAGGTTCCACAAAAACAATTTCCCCCCACAGTCTCTTAGAATATCCCCAATTGGGTGATCCTATGTATTGGGCTTAGTAATAAAAAGCAAGGATTGAAAGAGAGAGAGAAAGAGAGGGGGAGAGAAAGAGAGGGGGGAGGGAAGGAGAGAGAGAGAGAGAGAGAGAGAGAGAGAGAGAGAGAGAGAGAGAGAGAGAGAGAGGGAGAGGGAGAGAGAGGGAGAGAGAGAAAGTGTGTGAACTCCAGCACTGCATGCAAGTCTGTGCAGTCTTTTTTCCCCTTGGGTCTAGGAAGCTGCTACACTTTTAAAATTTTTAGGCTGTCGCTCAGCTGTGGGTTGCTTTTTAGAGTTCCCTTCTGTTAGCAGCTCTGCAGACCCCCTTCCACATTCGTGGATCACACCAGCCCCAACCGCCACGGATTTTTCTGGGTGCAGACTTCCCCAGGTCCTCCAGCGTCTGCCATGCACGTTTCTCTCTCCTGCCTGGATCACAGACCTAACACTATTCCAGGCAAAATCTGACCTTCTTGTGAGGGGGTGCACAGCTCCTCTTAATCTGCATGCTTGCACCACTCGGATTCCCAGCTGCTCACTGGGTACTGCAGTTGTAGATTCCTGGGATTTTCAGGCTTCTGATAACATCCACTTTCCCCTTCAAGATGGTGTGGTCTCCGCTTCAGAGCTGGTTGTTCTGGAAGGGAACCCAGCAGCAGTGGGTACTACCCATTCAGGGGAACCTTGTCCAGCAGTCCTCCACTGTCTCCTAAAGTATAGCTGTCCCTCATCTCACCAACAAACACTCCCCATGCAACCACACACTCTCCCTTTGTTCTCTCACTCACACACTATCTTGCAGTCTGCCATCCCATTGGCAGCCATCTTCCCTTTTCTCACAGTATAACATTTTAATCCCCATTAAAAAGACTGAATTCAGAGAACCTAAAGCTTGACTTTCTCCTTCAAATGATGTATGAAATTAAAAATTATAGCAATTTTAATTAATATTATTTAAAGGTTTATGTTTTATTTCATTAGCAATATTTATCAACAACTTTGTTATGTAGGATTGTTCTTCATTGGAAGTTATTGTCAGGGAAATTAAGTGTCTTTCTCTTAAACTTATATGTAAACTAGAGGTCCACTGTATGAAATTCATGCACTGGGGGAGGGGGGATACCCATCCTGTATCCTCTCCAATTGGGACCCTTCAGGGGATGTCCAACTGCCTGTTTAGGCCGGACCCCTGTGGGCCTAAACAGACAGTCATCCCTTTCGAAATCCAGGACTGCTGGCTCCCAACTGCTCACCTGCCTGCCTGATTGCCCCTTACTGCTTCTGCCTGCCAGCCTGATCACACCCTAACCATTCCCCTGCCAGTTTGATCGATGCCTTACTGCTCCCTTGCCAGCCTGATCGTCTCCAACTTTCCTCCCCTGACAGCCTGGTTTCTCCCAAATACCCTCCCCTGCATATTCCCTTTTTATTAGATAGGGTTTTTTCTTTAATATTGGACAGCCCTAACTGGTTTGGCTAGATGGATAGAGCATCGACCTGCAGACTCAAGGGTCCCAGGTTTGATTCTGGTCAAGGGCATGTACCTTGGTTGGGGGCACATAGCCAGCGGGAAGTGTGCAGGAGGCAGCTAATTGGTGTTTCTAATGTCATAGATATTTCTAGCTCTCTATCTCTTTTCCTTCCTCTCTGTAAAAAAATCAATAATATATATATATATATATATATATATATATATATATATATATATTTTTTTTTTTTAAGAAACATTTAAGATTCCTAGAAAATAATAGGATTATTTTCTAGCTCCTTCCTGTAGCAAAGATATCTGCCTGCTGGTGTGACTCTGTGGTTTAAGACCCCAGGCTGCTGCCTCTGGGAGGGGATCAGGCCATGGGGAGTGAATTTGTTTTTTGTTTTTTATAAAGTGTCAGGAGGGCCCCTGAGCAGCATTCCTCCAAGCTGCTTACTCTGAAGGCTTTTAGCGACAGTCCTCCCTGAGACTGAGGGACTCCGGTGGGGCTGAGAGGACTGGGTGCTGCCATCTTAAGGCTATTGGCATCACCATTTTGTCACAGAGTGATGGTTAATTTACATATTACTCTTTTATTAGATAGGATCGGAGCTAGTATAATACCAATGATATAGTCACAGATGTTAATCTCACAATGTATCAACCTATTGACTTCTACCTACAATCCTGTTAAATTAATACTAAAAAATGTAAGGAAAACACACACTGCATAGACACAGGATGAACCAACTAACCACTGATAATGCATGGGTACATTTGTCTAGAAATTGGTATTTTAAGCTAGTGGAGATTTTAGTCTCATTGTATACCAAGTTGTTAATATTAATCAGAATTCCATTGTTTAGTTTTAGGGATATATATGTATTGTACATGGTAAGTTTAGGAGTAAATATAGAAAGTGTTAACTGAATTCTGAGAGATATTGAGTTCCTTAAAGAATATTTCAAGAGGGACTTACTTTGGAAAGTGTTTACTCTTCTTATAACCACAAACCTGAGTTATATTGTCATGGAGCAGAGCAGTAACCTAATTGTCAACTAGAGCACCTTATCCTAATGTTAGGGATAATACAATAAAATGAGAAAAATGCACTGTGCATTTGGGGTTGAAGTAAGCTTAATTAGGAAAGGAATTGCTCATAATTAACTTCATTTTGGGAGAAGGTCAGGTTAGAGTTTTGAAAGAACTTTTGTTATTATAAAAATATGAAATGATGAGATGATGAAGAGATGTGCTTGAATTATAAATAAAAGACCGGTACCAAGTTTTTAATGTCATGGATACTACATGCCATATTGCTGAAGACGATGTAAATAAAGAGAGTGTCTGTGAATTCGTGTTCTCATATGTTTCACCTGGTATTTTCACGGCTTAGAGAAAAGTTCAGGAGTCTCAAGATGGTAAGGTGCATTCCAATAATGGCTCTTACAGATGATTGCTTTGGCTTACAATCAGCAATTCCTTGCTGCCTTGATTATTTTCTAGCTCCTTCCTGTAGCAAAGATGAGTGCTTCTGAACCCTAGCTTCAAAAAGACTGCAGCAGTACACTTGTCTATTAGCGTTCCAAGCATGTCCTCTAACAAAATACTATACCTGTAATCAGAGTATAATGTATAAAATGCTGAATAACATTCTACCTGAATTACTGGTACCTGGAAAGCAACGTAACAGTTCAGAGAGGGAAAAGTATGCTTATACTGCATGCTTATAAGCTGTTTGGCAATGTGATGAGCACACAGAAATTTAACAAGTTATATGTATATTTAAAATAATGTTTTTGACATCTTTTAATGTTCTGCTATAATTTTTCTTCTAATGAAGAAAAAGAGGAAAATAGAAACAGTGGAAATGCCACTAAGCTTCTTGCAATGATAGGAGGAAACAAGGAATTGAGGAAATTCCTCCTATGACAAACTTATTTCTTCTCGAAATAGGAGACAAAAAATCATTTTCTCAAAGGTATAGGGAGTTGGGACAATCTATAAAGAATGTAAGAGGGAATATTTTGCTTGCACTTTTAATAACTGTCTAATTATTTTTCAATAATAAAACATCACAATATGCCAGGACACAGCATGTTATTGAATGTGATTCATTTATGTTCTTCAAGAGATGGGAAGATCTGAAATAACTCTTATGGGAAGAGAGGGAGGAGAGAAAGGGAGAAAGAAAATCACAAAAAATAAATAATAATAACCAGAGGTAAAGATAAAAGAGAATGTAGGGAAGATGGGGTTAAGAAACATCTGATTAGAAACAATCAGAAATATACTCAGGCAATGTTGTTTAGTTCAGCCGGAGCCACAGATTTGAAGGGCAAGCCTATGTCATGGTCAGGTTTTCATTGTTCTTGTGAATTCCATCATGAATATTTATTTTACATCTTTAGAGCATATCTCTCTGGCTCTGTTTCCTAAGACTTTCATCCAAGGAATTTATAAATTTAAAACTAGAAACATGGTTTGAAATAAAGATAGGATGGATTTCACACATCTTTCATAGAGGATCATTTCTAAGAATATAAACTCAGAAAGAGCTTTGAACTGCTCTGAAGCATAAGCAGCGAGCCCAGAAAATATAAATAAATATAAATATCTAGCTGATCTTTATATTTAAAATATATTGGTTTATTAAATTTAGGTACATACAGTAGCACTCTATTCTAGAGGTCCAAATCTTTTCTAAACATATCAAATAAAGATGAAGAGAAATGAAGGCAATATAGGGCATATTTTTATTTATTTTTTTATTAAGGAAATGGACAATTTATATTACTAGAAAAAAGACAATGCAGTGTTTTTGTAGAAAATAGACTTATGTCAGAGTATATAAAGATAACTCAGTTGTAGAGAAGATATTGATAAATTCTTACAATAGAAAAGAATAGTAGAGCATGCAGTATAAGCTAACTTTTCCCTCTCTGAACTGTTATGTTGCTTTCCAGGTACCAGTAATTCAGGTAGAATGTTATTCAGCATTTTATACATTACACTCTGATTACAGTTATAGTATTTTGTTAATGGACACGTTAGGTCGCTAATAGACAGATGTACTGCTGCAGTCTTTTCGAAGCTAGGGTTCAGGAATTTGGAGAATAGCTGTGCATAAATGGATAGAGACTAGACAAGAAATAAAATTTGGAAGGCATCTTGGGGGAGTCAGACTAAACCTTAGCTTTAATGACTAAGCTTTCTGAATCTCCGAACCTATGGCTTTTTATTAACACATTTTGCTCTTTAGCAAAGCAGTTATACATATCAGAGGTAAGGTTTGGTAAACAATAAAGGATTATCAGGTTAGGGGAATTGCCCTCAGCTGTTTGGCAGCAGGTAATAATATCCAGATCTTCAGCCCTGCTGAAGTTGTCCAACAGCCTTCACACTTGGATTTCTCACATTTATTATGCTAACTACTGTCTTGAGCCTCCAACAACATACCATTCTCCCTAGATTTTAAAATAATTTTATACTTTAGAAGTTGTAAGTAAAGACTCATACTTCCTTAGTATTATATAAATGAAAATGATAAAAGAGAAAAAGTATACATTTCCCCCTAAAAACTTATCACACAGAATATTTTTGAAGTATAAAGATAAGCAGAAACCTTGAATTAACTTCTTTTTTGTTTTTTTGTTTATTTATTTATTTATTTATTTATTTATTTATTTATTTATTTTTGCTTAATTTGCCCTCACTAACTTCAGTCACCCATTCATTTTCGAGTGATGTTTCCAAAATTATGGTCATCGAAACTAGCCACAGGATATTCCTGTGTCATAAATGTGGTAAATAGATTTCTAAATCTATTTCTCACCTGCTGACATTTATGGCCTTGAGTATGGCTCTATGTTAACAGACAGGGAGAATAGGATGAATGTACAGATGGGATGAATGTACAGTTGGGCAGATGGGAATAGGGGTCTGTAGGAATCTTCTTTGATTGCTTTAATGTTCAAAGTGATGTAGAAAGTACTGAAATTGGCTGAGAATGAAGATATATTGGAAAATTTAAAAGAAAGTTGTGAAATGGTCATTTATGAGTGGGAGACTACATAGACAGACAGGAATAGTATGGTTGAATGGAAGCATTGAGAGTCCATAGATGTGGGAATTAGATATCTGAGTCTGGAAACTGGAAGAGAAGTCTGAACTGTATATATAAATTTAGGAATTAAGAACCCATCTGATGAGGAGTGAAATTAGGCAAGATAATGAAGTGAATGCCAGGAATCTGTCTCTCCACCTAGATAACAGTTCTGTGGGCAGGAAGGAAAACTCCTGTTTTGGAATCCTGGAATTTGTTTGAACCTTCCAGCATCAGGGGAAAAGCTTGGCTGGTGAATTGATGTTAATATCGTCCATTTCATCCTTAAATGTGGTAGTGACTTCCCCTGAACCACCCCATCCCATGGCGTGCAGCTGTGGAAATGGCAACCCATGTTTCTTTCTTGGGTTGCTGGAACCGACTGGGCAACAGGACCATGTTTTGCAAATATTGGGGCTGTGTGTTGTGATTTTATGTTGTTTCTGATAATTTGGTTCACACAGAAAGGCAAGTCACCACCTTTTTAATCCCCACTGACTAAAGCAGCTTTAGGAAATGTGTAAGAACAGCACCTGGTTATTTATTTATTTATTTTAGTTTTTACATTCAAAAACAAAGGCCAGTTGGCTTTCTCAGGGAAAGATTCAGGCTCAGAAATGACCAGAAGAGGCTATAAGCTATCTCCTGTGTTCAGGAACAAAAAGGCTTACCAATATCTCTCAAAGTGATCTACAGACTCAATGTATCTGTATCAAAATTCTAACAGCCTTTATCACAGAATTGCAAAAGCCAATACTCAGATTAATAAGGAATTACAAGAGATCCAGACTAGCCAAAAGAATTTATTGAAGAAGAATAAAGTTCAAGGACTCACATTTCTTGACTTTCAAACTTATAACAAAGCTACAGTAATTAAAATAGTACATTAGTGGCAATGGAGAGACACTTAGTTCAATGAAATAGGGATTTCAGAATGAAACCCTCACATATACGACCATTCAATAGGTAAAAATATAGTCTTTTCCAACAAATAGCGCTGGGAAAACTAAATATCTACATGAAAAATAATGAAGTTAGACCTTTACCTTGCAATGTAGATAAAAATTCAGTCACAGTATGTTAAAGAAGAGCAAAATCTAGGCCTAGCTGGTTTGGCTCAGTGGATAGAGCATCAGCTTGTAGACTGAAGAGTCCCAGATTCAATTCGGGCCAAGGGCATATGCCTGGGTTATGGGCTTGATCCCCAGTAGGGGATGTGCAGGAGGCAGCTCATCGATGATTCTCTATCTCCATTGATGTTATAAGGTCCCAGCTGAGAGTTTTGTGACACAGAAGCAAGACATGGAATCCAGGCCATTGAAAAGGGGGGAGGTTTTAATCTGCGCTTCCCTCCCAGGGGAAGCTCGCTGGTCCGAGGGTGGGCCAGGGAAGTTCGCCACGCAAAAAAGCGGCTTAGGTACTTCTTTTATACAGCTGTTTAAGGAGGGGAGGGCGGAGGGCATGAGAGGTGTGGAATTTCTACCTCAGACCAGGGGTCTAGGAAGGCCTTAGGAAGGTGCCAGCTAGCCAGCTATCTTTGTCACCATCCATCTTGCAGATGCTTGCATTGGTTCGGCTCTGGGCTTCCCCCCCTGCCTTGACCGACTGAACAGATGTTTCTATCTCTCTTTCCCTCTCCCTTCCTCTTTGAAATCAATAAATATAATATTTTTAAAAAGAAAGAAAATTACTTTAAAAAAAATAGCTAAATCTATAAATCTCTTACAAGAAAGTATTGAGGAAAATCTTCATGGTATTTAATATGGTAATAACTTCATTGCTATAAATAAAAAATATAGGTAACAAAAGAAAACAGATAAATGAACTTCATTAAATTTAAAAAATTTGTAAATCTCTTGAGATAGTATATAATTTGCAAATATTTTTAATTTGTATTGTTTATGCTTTAATTTGTTGTTGTTGCCACTTTTTAAAGAATAATTTTATTGTTGCTGCCATTTTACCCCACTTTGTCCCCTCCTTCCAGCTCCTACTCCTCTTCTCCAGATCTTTACCATCCTATTGCCCATTTCCATTGGCTATGAATTTAAGTATATGCTGCAAACTTTATAGCCAGGGTTCAGGAACTGAAGAAGGGGGCACACACAAATGAAAACAGTAGATAAGAAATACGAATTTAGAATGTATGGTGGCCAGGTGGAAAACTCTCTCTAGTGGAGAAGCTCACTGAAACTGGGTCCCATTTACTTTTTTCACTTGAATACACATTTGCCCTTTAAGAATGCATACAGACATATCAAAGGTAAAGTTTGGTTAACAGTAAAAGGATAATCAGGTTAGGGAATTGGCTTCAGTCATTGAGCCCACAGCAGGGCAATATTATGCTGATTTTCAGCCCTGCTGAATGGCAAAGTCCATTGGCCTTCCAATGGGCCTTTTTGCATTAATGCTAACTACTGTTGGTTTTAGCCTCTGGCAGTATATAAGTTTTTGGTTTACCTCTTCTTGTCCCCTTAACCCTACATCTAGGTAAATTCGTCTGTTCCAGGCCTCCCAGTTTCAGGTCTTATTTTGTTGGTCAATTCATTTTGTTCATTAAATTTTATAAATAAGTGAGATGTGTGGTATTTGTTTTTCTCAGATTGGCTTATTTCAGTTAGCATAATATTTTCCAGGTCCATCCGTGCTGTCCCAAAGGTAAGAGATCCCTCTTTTTTAAAATATAAATAGCTGCATAGCACCCTATAGTGTAAGTGTCCCATAGCTTTTTTATCCATTCATCTACTAATAGCACTTGGGCTGTTTCAAAATCTTAGCTGTTATAAACAATGCTTCTATGAACATAGGGGTGCATATATTCTTTCTGATTGGTGTTTTGGGTTTTTTAGGATATATTCTAAGAAAAGGAATCACTGGGTTAAATGGAAGTTCCATTTTTAATCTTTTGAGGAAACTCCATACTGTGTTCCATGGTGGCTGCACCAATGTGCATTCCCACCAGCAGTGCACTAATGTTCCCTTTTCTCCACATCCTTACCAACACTGTTGTTCGTTGATTTTTTTTTTTTTTTGATTGCCATTCTGACAGATGTGAGGTGATTTCTCATTGTGGTTTTAATTTGAATTTCTCTGATGATAAGTAACTTTGAGCATTTTGCTTTTATGATAGTATTCTTCTATGAAAAAAAAATTGATTTTAATGAATTCCATTTATCTATTTTATCCCTTAAAAATTAAAAACAAAACAAAAATAAATAATTTTTTTTTTTAAATGGGCAAAGTTAAATAGAAATTTCTTCTGGGTAAAACAACAGGCGGCCAATAAGCACATGAAAAGATGCTCAACATCATGAATATTTGCATTTTATTACCTGCTGCTGACCCAATGGCCTAAAGCAAACTCTCCTAAACATGATAATATTACTATTTACTAAACATTACCATTGATATGTCTATTTGCATTCCTAAAAGGCAATTGTGTATTCTAGTAAATAAAAGCAGCTGGCAATGGAGACTCAGTGGAACTCAACTACTACAGTTAAGCTTTTCTTGGCTTCCCCCATAATTCCAAATCAATATTTCTTGTCTTGTGTTTTAATTTGCACGTCAGCTCTTTCTCCAAGTCTTTGCACACGAAGGCCAAGATGGCCATGGCTTTGAACAATAGTCCAGGGTAATAATGCAGGCTAAATTTGAGAAAATGTGTAGTGGTATGGACATGCAAATTGGTGTAAAGCTAGATTTTAAATGGTCTTGAATATCAGAGTGAAGAGTTGGAGTATTTTCCTCCATTGAATTGGGAGCCAGTACTATAGAACAGGTGATGTGATATAATCACTATTTTAGGAAGGCAAATGAGCAGTAATATGTTGGGCTGATTAAACTAAAGTCAGAAAATATTAAGCCAGAAATTTAAGGAAATCATTTTTCTCATCCTATATCTTATGTGACTATCTCTGTGACTTTGGGGAAGTCACTTAACCTCTTTAAGCTTCAGACTTCTCATTTGTAAAACAAAGAGATTGACTATATCATTACGATGGAATAACAAAGCCATTTAGAGACTTCTAAAGCACACTTAGGATCTGCTGGTACTTTAGTAAAATATAAATGGAAGAAACACACCTTGATATAGAAACATGTCAAATAAGAAGTCAGTCTCACTGAAATAAGTGAGGGGAAGAGAAGTGAGAGATGGAATTAGACACAATACGTGAGAACTAGGCTGTGAGTTATCTTGCTCACATGAGAGAACAGTTGATAGAATCACACACATGCCTACATTGTCAGGCAGTTGAACCCTCACTGAAAGCCATTTAACTCAGAATTTCTTGTCATGTGAGCAAAATAATTACCCATTTGTGTAAGCCACTTAGGTGACAAAATCATTCCTGATAACAGTGCTCAGTTTAATGGCTGTTGCAGGCAAGTGCCTAAAGCATGTGGGCAAATATGGTTATGTGTGGGTCTCAAGACTAAGCAACCCCATTTAGTTAGAGGATGACAGAACTTTAAAAGTAATGAGTAAAACTTCCAATGGACATAGTAATGAGAAGATGAAATGGGGTTATTTTAGGAACATGAGTTAGTTCACCATTACTATGAAAATTTGTGAAATATTTTAGTTATGCCCAGAATTGAGGCTGCTGTGCCCTTTGCCATACAAAGTAAATAAACGTTTAGAAAGGTTGCAACAATCCCTTCAGTATAATAATTTTTTTAAGTCCTTGAGATCCTTTCTTTTTATCCTGCTAATTGTCATGGATAGCTTTATCATTTAGATGATTAGATTTTGAATATTAACTTGTCTCACACCTATTAAGTTTGAACACAACCGTAACCTAGGACTTTGCTTTTTTATATGTGCTATATGGCTGAAGAAAATCTAGCTCTCAATACTTATCTTTGTGGATAAGGTTTTACACCTTCCGTTTCTGCCAATATGAACATACTGGAGAATTTCAACTAGATTAGATGATCACATTGCAAATATATTGTAGAGGGGATCTAATTGGGTAAAGCCTGGAACAAATAATTTCATAGTATTTTTAGCTATAAAAATATATGGATAGCTTAGCCAGTGTGGCTTAACAGATGAGCATTGACCCAGAAGGCTATCAGTTTGATTCTATCCCACACCATTCCTCTCTCTCTAAAAAATCAATGAAAATATTTTTAAAAATCTGTGAACATCTGTATGAATATCATTTTGAAACCGGAAAATTGAACTGGAACTCGTGGTGTTCCCCTGGGCAGGATGGTTCCCGGGCTCTTGTCTGGTGGCATGTAAAAATGAAACCACGGACGAAAGTTGGTATAATAAAAGCTGGAAATTTACAGAAAAACAAGCACAGACTCACACGTGGGGAGGAGGAAAGAATCCCCCTCCTAGTAAGTCTCTTATTTTCCAGGAGTTATAAAGGCTACAGTTCTTTGTGCCTTGACATGCCCTCTGATTGGTCACTATCCCCTCTGATTTGGTCACTATAGCAACTTCAGAGCTCAAACCTCAGGTGAGGTACCTGAGGCGCTCCTCTTCTTCTTCCTTATTGTTTCCTATTCCATTTGGGTTTTCCTCTTCCCTCTCTGAGCAAGGGACTTCCTTTCCTGTATTCTGTAAGTATATACCTTCTGCAGCTCCCAGATTCCTTACTCTATGGAAACGCTCTGGAGCCCTGTGTTTTCTCCAGGGACCCCTTAACTTCTAAAATTTCCTAACCCTGCCTATTTCACCCATAAAAACTCCTTTCAATTTCTGCCAAGTTGTTATATATAGCTTTGTTTTAAAACATTTTTAAGGTGTCCTTGAATTTAATTTGATGAAGATAAAAGTTGATACTATTTTATGTGTGACAACATAATAAAACATATTGAAGGCTTAATGGTAAAGCAATGATATCTGTATAATTCTCATGACTATGTTCATTTCATAACATTTTAATCAGCTACACTTCATCTATCATTATCAAATGACCATCTGTATAAAGAAAACAAAATCTGTTTGTAAAGATTATAATGTTATATAGAAATGGGCAATTCAAGAACTTTTAGAGGAAAAGATGAGGTTCTTAAGCCCAAAGGATAAATTGAGTCAAATGTCTGTCACAGTCTCATACTACGTCTTATTTAGAAGGTTAGAAATCCAGATGTTAAGATTAACATTTTATATTTTCAAACAAGTATTGAATTTAATGTTATCGAGATAATGCTCATTTTGTTAGTCTTAACAACTGTATGGCTCAGAGATACATTTTGTAAAGAGAAAATCCGCACATATGATAAAAACTTTCCCAAGTTTTCTTAACTGATTTTAATCTAGATTCATTGAAGAATATAATCTCAATTATTGAATAATATGGATTCTTTATTTGTCCAAGATTTTTGTAAATTCTAGTAGAACACATTGTATTTTGCTATAGATATTAAGATAACAGCTTTTCTGACATTTCTTGTGACAATACAAACTTTACTAAAGATATTTTATAAAAATGTTTAATAAGAGGTGTCAAGCTATGATATTTTATAATTATAGCTTAATTAAACAGACTTTTGAAAACCTGAGACGAGTTCATGAAATCAATAGAGTAAGCAGAAAATTGAAGAGAAAAAACCCTTCAGTTTTATGAAATATCTTTTGTATAAACATTAACATATAATTTCATAGATTGATTTTAAATGGAATAAATAAATTTTCTATAAATCCTTTTCTTAGATATATGATTTATTGTACTAATTCAGGACATTTTTATTTGTACAATTGTATTTTTATTTTGTGCAGTCATCTCTGAATACGAAGGTAAGGTGACTTAAATTGGACTGAAAGCAGTTCTGGTTTAGGCCCTATTTTTGATTAGTCAATACAAGTTCATAAGTTATATCATGAGCATTTTCTGAAATTTCTTATTAAAACACTGGTAGCTTGTTTTTAGATGGAATAAATAGGCAGTTTTTTAAAGAACTATTTCTGGAAGTATCAACTCAGCATAACTAAGACTAAAAATCTCATTGCCACATTTAAAAGCACTGAATTTCTTGTTCACATGAGAAAAAGATGGCAAAGAAGAAGGAATTCACTGTAGTCTTCCATTTGAACCTAAAATTAGTTTTAAGCTGAATGCACTAATAATCAGCTCAAACAACCAAAACTATTAAATTATTAAATTAAAATCGAACTATTCTATAAATGTTTAATAAAACCAAAACAATACTTGTGGACATTTATATACACGAATAAAAGGATACTATCATTCCTCTTATCTATTCTCCATCAATTAAAGAACCACTTCCTTTCAAGATAAAACCACATAATAACTACCTATGGGCTTATCTTTGTTAGAGATTATCCTACACTCCCAAGAATAGTACATATTACATAGTCTGAGTATATAGATAAATTGTCAAGTTTATAGGAAATCATGTTACATAAAGATTTAAAGAATACCATCATCACAGAAGCCATTTCACCCCCCCCCCCCAGTGAACAGTTAGTTCCAATTATAGTCTAGAAAATTACCTTGATCTTTAGTGTGTATGAATTATTAACATTAATTATGAATGGAAATAAACAAACTCTGTGATCCTGAAGAATTTTCTAAATAAAAGAAAATGTAGGTAATCCCAAATGACCAAGGTGGAGGCGTCGAGGTGAGGTAGCTGAGGTCTGGTAGTTGCCATCACATTCTATCAATCCAAAAAGGTCTTCTCCAAGGCCCATTATAGGAGGAGCACAAAGCAACAAGGCCTCTCCCAGCTCACCCTACCTGACTCATTGGGTGGTACTGCCAGCAGTGTCTGGTTGTAGGGGACAGTGCTGGGGTTCCACCGGCTCAGAACCCCATGGCCCACCACAGAGGTTATGCCCTGAGATTAAGGTGACCTGGTCATGATGGACTCCCACCTTCTCAGGGAATACAGGGCATTTTCAAGTGCCCCACAGAGATCAAAGAAACCATAGCATTGCAAGAGAAACTAAAAAACTTAAGGTTGAGTGCCACCCACTGAAAAACAAGAGAAAGACTTCCTATCAATTGTACCAAATAGAGAAGTGCCATTCTTAAGGGGGAAAAAAGCAGATTTCATTCCCATACATGCATAGGCAGAGAAAGAATCCATCAAATACCATGAATGACCAATATAGCAAGGTAGCTTAGAAAGGAAATTAAAATAAGTCTCAGGAAAATAAATGTCAAGACATGCAAATATGTGATTTCTTTATTCACTTATTTACATTTATTTTTATTGTTGAGAGTATTACAGATGTCCCCCCATGGCTTCCCTCCACCCAGCTTCTGCCTTACACTAGAATTCACAATTGCAATACTGAATAAAACTCATTGATATACAAGAATACACAGATGGGCAGTTTAATGAACTCCAAAATAAAATCAATGAACAAATGGAATTCTTTACTAAATAAATCAAAAATTAATAAAAAGAAATGAATAGGAATTCTGGAACTGAAGAACTCAATAAAAGAGATAAAGAATGAACTAGTGAGGTTAGGAAATAGAGCTAAGCAGATGGAAGGAAGAATTAGTGATACTGAAGATAGAAATATAGAAATGATACAAATGGAAGAAGAGAGAAACTTAAGAGTAAAAAATAAAAAAGGATTCTATGCGAAGTATCTACATCAAAAAGAGCAAAATAAGAATAATGAGTATAGGAGAAGGAGAAAGGATGAGGAAGCAAGGAGGCTATTCAAACATAGTTCACAAGAACTTCCCAAACTTGTGGAAAGAGCTGGGTCTCTGAATCTAAAAAGGAAAAAATAAAACAAAACAAAAAAACAAACAAAAAACCACCACCAACAACAAAAAAACACCACCACCATCACCACCACCACCAAAAAACCCACCTAATTATATCAATTCAAAAAAGGCCTTCACCAAAGCACATTATATTAAAACTGTAAACAATTAGTGACAAAGAAATGTCAAGGCAGCCTGGAAAAAGAAAATGATAACATAAAAAAACAAAACAAAAAACATTAAATTATCATTGGATTTGTCAGTAGAAACCCTACAAGTTATGAGAATTGGAATCAAATATACAAGCTACTGAAAGAGAAATACCAGCCAAGAATAATATGTACAGTGGTATTATTCTTTAGATAAGAAGGAGAAATAAAGACTTTTTTCAGATATACATATACTACCATAAGACCTCCATTAGAGGAAATAGAAATGATACAAAACTGTGAGTAAGGTGACTTACAGAGAAAACCAGGAAATTGTAACTCTTAAAAAAAAAACACATAAAAGGGAAAGAATAATGTCTGAAAATGAAAGGGGAATGGAGATAAGATGTATTCAGAAGAAAAAGGACTATGTACATGAATGACAAAGAACAATATATCAAAACCACATAACACTCATTAATGTATATGCACCCAATCAGGGAGGACCAAAATATATAGAGCAACTAGTAGCAGAATTAAAGGGAGAAACTCACAAAAACACAATTCCAGTAGGAGACCTAAATACCCTATTGACAGCTCTGGCCAGATCTTCCTAACAAAAAATTAATTAGGAAATATTGACCTTTAATGGACATAATAGACATTTATAGAACCTTTCATCCCAAAACATCAGATTATACATTATTCTCTAAAGCACATGGAACATTTTAAAGGATAGACCATATGCTAGGACACAAAACTAGCTTCAACAAATTTAAAAAGATTGAAATTATACCAAGGATATAATGTGTTGAAATTGGAAATCAACTGCAAAAAGAAAATAGGGAAAACCAAAAACATGTGGAGATTAAATAAAATGCTACTAAGGAACAACTGGCTCAAAGAAGAAATAAAATGAGCGATCAAAAGATACATCAAGACTAGAGAGAATGGCAATAAAACATATCAAACCTTTTGGGGTGCAGCAAACACAGTAATAAGAGGGAAGTTTATATCATTACAGGCCTATATCAAGAAACAAGGAAAATACCAAATAAAGAAGCTAATATTACATCTTGAAGAACTAGAAAAACAAGAACAAATGCAGTTCTAAGTAAGTAGAAGGAAGAAAATAATAAAAATAACACAATTAAATGAAATAGAGAACAAAAAAGACAATACAAAAATTATGCAACCAAGAGTTGGTTCTTGGAAAAAGATTAATAACATTGATAAAAGTCTGTCTAGAGTCACTAGGGAAAACACTCAAAAAATCAGAAATGAGAAAGATGTTACAACAGATACCACATATATATAAAAGATCAACAAGAATACTGTAGAAGATTATATGCCACCAACTCAATAACCCTGAAGAAATGGATATGTTTTTAGAATATATATATAACTTTCTTAGATTGAATCACTTAGAAATGCAAAATCTAAACAAACTGATTAACAGTGTGAATTTGAAACAATCATCAAAACCTCCCTAAAAGTAAAAGTGTAGGACCAGATAGCTTCACTACTGCATTCTATCATACTAGAGGCCTGGTGCACAAAATTTGTGCCCTTAGGGGTTGGAGGTCCCTCAGCTTGGCCTGTATCCTCTTTTTGTCTGGGAGCCCTGAGGGGATGTCCAGCTGAAGGCTTAGGCTCACTTTTTCATCATAATTTTTCTATCCCTTTACTTTCAGTCAGTGTATGTTTTTTAATCTGAAGTGAGTCTTTTGTAAACAGCATATATGTAAGAATCATATTTTCTTGTAAATTCATTTATCACATGTAATTGGATAGGAGTATTTAATCCATTTAAAATTACTTTTAAGCAAGCATTTTACCCTCTGGCCTTGTGCAGCATTTGCCAGGTCCCAGGGCAGCTCCTGGCAGTGGGTATGCTACAGGAATTATAGATCCTCAAAGATGATAATAGTGGAGAAGATGAAGAAACTATGGAAATTGTCTTCTCAGAAAGAGAGGAAACAAAACCACAGGTGACAAAAAGTACTTTTCCTCCACAAGGAAGATTGAATAACTATATTACAGATGGAGTTTTGCTTTTTATTCTATGGTTTGCAATCTGGTGAATCTCAAGCCCTGGCCATTACCCTGATGAAAATTTATTTGGACTATTCACTGTATTTTTTTGTTCCCTAATTGGGGGTGGGGGGAACTTTTGGAAGTCATTAGAATACCTTCAATGCCTCCCACTTCCACCTATTCTTGGGATGTTATTGGCTGGTTTTACCATTAGGAATGCTCCATATACTAGTGATTGCTTCCATATTAGTAATGAATAGTCTTCAACTTTAAGGAATACTGCCCTTACCCTTATCCAAATAAAAGCTGAACTTGGACTCAATCCACAGGCTTTGAAGCATTTGAAGAGAGTTTGTTTAATATTGTCTATGGTCCATGCCTCCCAGAGGCATGTTCAACTGCAGTTATTTCCCACTTCCTTATGAATTTTCCCTGGGAATGGAGTTTTCTTTTAGGTTTTGTGGTAGGTTCTGTCTCTCCTGCTGTTATTGTCCCTTCCATGCTACAATACATTTGCAAGAAGAAGGATATGGTACTGAGAAAGGCATTCCAACCTTACTAATAGCTGCTAGCAGTTTGATTGACATCATGGCTATCACTGGATTCAGTACATTCATGAGCGTAGACTTCTCCACACGTGGCATACTTCATAATTAACTAACTTCTTTTCAGACCCTAATAATTGGTGTGCTACTAGGAACATTTTGGGGAATTTTTCTTTGATATTTTCCAAGTGAAGATCAGATAAATCTTCCAATGAAGAGAGCATACCTTATTTTGGGTTTGTGTGTTTCTGCCTTCTTAGTCAGCAATAGCTTCGGTATACATGGAGCTAGAGGATTATGCACACTAATATTGACTTTCATTGGAATGAATTGGACCACATATAAGATTGGAGGACAAAAATTATTGCATTTGCATGGGATATTTTTCAATCCCTTCTTTTTGGTTTGTTTGGATTGGACATACCTATTGCAGCTCTTAAATCATGCTATTGGTATTTCTATTGCTAGTATGAATTTGGCATTATTGGTTTGAATTTCTTTTATATGTTTTCTTAATGTCTTTTGCTGGTTTTAATTTTAGGGAGAAAATATTTATTGTTCTCTCACGGATACCCAAAACTATAGTCCAGGGTGTGTTAGGTCCTCTGGCTCTAGAAACTCCAATAATCAGCTCACCCCACTCGGAACCGTATTTGAAGGGTGTGATGATAATAGCATTTTTAGCGATCTTGATCACAGCTCCAAATGGAGCTCTGCTTATTAATATACTGAGGCCCAGATTACTTGAAGGCCATGATCCAAACAAACAAACAACAACAATAAAACCGGAATTGTCATAAAAATAAATAAAATAATTTCGACAGGTATGTATTTATTTCTATTTTATTATTCATATGTTTTACCTTCTTCTTCTTAAAGAAGACCATTTAACATTTATGGTAACACTAGTTTGTTATTGGTGAAATCCTTTTGACTTTTTTTTTTTTTTTTTTTTTTTTTTTTTTTGTCTAGGAAGCTCTTTATGTGTCCTTTGATTCTAAATAATAGCTTGGCTGGGTATTCTTGGTTATAGATCTCTGATTTTCATCACTTTGAATATTTCATGCCAATCCTTTCTGCCCTGAAATATTTCTGTTTAGAAATCAGCTGACGGTTTTATGGGAGCTCCTTTGTAGGTAACTAACTGCTCTTCTCTTGCTACTTTTAAGATTCTCTTTGTCTTTAACTTTTGACATTTTAATTATGATGTGTCTTGTTGTGGGCTTCCTTGGATTCATCTTCTTTGGATTTCTCTGCACTTCCTGGATTTGTGTGTCTTTTTCCTTCTCCAGATTAAAGAAGTTTTCAGCCATTATTTCTTAAAATAGGTTCTTAATCACTTGTTCTCCCTTTTCTCTCTCTGGTACCTATATGGTGTGGGTGTTGGTATACTTGAAGTTGTCCCAAAAGTACCTTACACTATCCTCACTTTTGGGGATTAACTTTTATTTTTGCTGTCTGATTGGGTGTTTCTTTGCTTCCTTATGTACCAAATCAATGATTTGATTCTTGGTTTCACCTACTCTACTGTTGATTCCCTGTACATTATTTTTTATTTCGTTAGTGTATCCTTTGTTTACGACTGGTTCTTTTTTATGTTATTGAGGTCCTCACTAAGGTCCTTGAGCATCCTTACAACCAGTATTTCCAACTCTATATCTACCAGATTGCTTATCTCCATTTTATTTAGTTCTTTTTCTGAAGTTTTGTTCTATTCTTTCATTTGGGACATGCTTCTTTGCATCCTCATTTTGGCTGCCTCTCTGCTTTTTTTGTTTCTATGTATTAGGTAGAGCTGATACATCTCCTAGGCTTGGCAGCATTGCCTAATGTAGTATATGTCCTGGAGGGTCCAATGGAAAAGCTTCCATGTACACCCCAGTTGAGAACTTGAGGTTTGCCCCTCATGTGGGCTATACACCCTTCTGTTGTAATTGAGTCTTGATTGCTCTTGGTCCATCAATTTGCTCAGGCTGATCAGCTTCCAGGACTGGCTTTGATCACTGACCACCTACCTGCGATCACCTTAGAGGATCAGCTGTGCATGGGTACACCACACAAAACAAGACTTATTGAAGTAGGGCTCTGGTAGCCACTCCTTGTGTGTGTCATTTATGGAGGTGGTTGGATGATGGTGCCTCAACATGGTCTGAAGTTTTCTACTGGGTGCACTGGCTCTGGGGTTTCCTAGAAGGTCCAGACCAATATCAGCCACTGACTGGGGCCACCAGGCATAAGTTAGAAAGTGATCTGTGGATGGCTACTTCTTGTGCTGAGCTTGGAGATACCCTAGCAAGGCCAAGCTGTGAACCAAGGCTGGCTTCTGCTATTGCCAGTCATGGGTCCACTTAGTGAGAGGTATGGGGCTAGCTGAGGCCAGATGCTGCTTGTCTGAGAGATTTTTGGAAAATCTGAAGATGGAGCCAGGTTATTCCTATGATAAAGCTACTGGAAATAGCTTGAGTGGGCCTTAACGTTGTGTGGGGCAAACAGTCTGAGCCATATTAACAGAATTTCAGATATGGCACCTGTCTGCTAGCTCTGAGGGTAATGTGCTCATAAAAGGTAGCCTCTACAAGCACCCCTGTCTGGTAGAAGGTTGGCCCTCTAGCTTTCACCCTCATGACATTAATTCAGTTCCTCCCCATGTCTTTCATGCCTTTCAAGCTGCTGCCTTTGAGCTGGAACTCAAGAGGTAGTGTGAGTCCAAATAAGTCCATATGTAGGCCCTTTAAGAGTAACTGCCTGGGACTCCAGCAGTCTCAGCTTCAATCCATACCGGTTTTTATAGTCACATGTTATGGGACTTCTGTTCCTGGCACTGAAACCCTGAGCTGAGGGATGGGAGAGTTCATCCTCAGAGGGGAACTGCACAGCCCAAATATCCCTCCAGATCATTACCCACCATGCACTGGGAGTGGGATCAGCCCTTTCTCATCTCTGCCACTCCTACCAGGTTTGATGTGGCCTCTTCTTTAATTTTATAGTTGTAGGACTTCCATTCAGCTTGAATTTAGGAGGTTCTGAATGAGGGTTGTTATGTTGTGTAGCTGTAATTTTGATGTGGTTGTGGGAGGAGGTGAGCACCACCTATATCTATGTCTGACAGGTGAATATTTTATAATCTTGGAAGAAACAAACATTTCTTAGAGAGGACACTGAAAACACTAACTAAAAACATAAAATTTCAAAATTTTAAAAACTTCAGTTCATTTTAATACCATTAAGAAAACACATAGACTAGCCCCAGAATGGGAGAATAAGTAAATTAAACTTTGTTCATAATAATACATAAGAAAGTACAATAAAAATAATATTGCCCCTGCCAGTATGGCTCAGTGGATAGAGTGTCAGCCTGTGTTCTGAAGGGTCCCAGGTTCCAGTCAGGTCAATTAGTGTACCTAGGCTGCAGACTCCATCCCTGGCCCTGGCCAGGGCACATGTGGGTATGTGGGAGACAACCAATGGATTTGTCTGTCACATCAATATTTCTCTGTCTCTGTTTCTTCCTCTCTCTTTCACTCTCTAAAAATCAAAGGAAAAATTAACCTCGGGTGAGGATTTTTAAAAATTCCATTTATGGTATAATATGTAAAACACTTGAATTCCAAGCAGGAACTTGTAATGATGAAATAAATGTGGGGTGGAAAACTGGAAATTTATACTTTATACTTCATTGTGCATAGATTATAATAAATATGACAACAATTTCTAATTTGATAAAAATATTTTAATGAAAGACTAATGAATATTTCTAGGATATTTTAAATAACATTTTAAAATGGGATTGTCAATTCAAGGAAATGTGCCTTTGTTTTTAGTTTGTTGACTTTTGTTAATAGTGCATTTTTATCTTTGATTTGTTAGCGGATATTCAAACAAACCTTCATAAAAAGGTTAAGAATACTGGAATGAAAATTAGACCATGAGCAGCCCCGAATAGCATAACAAGAAACATAACCTTAAAAAATGTCCTGAAGATGTATCCTTCTGCTGCAGATAAGATACATACCCCTATGATTGTTGAAACTGCACTTTGTAACACAGGGTAGCCTAGCATATACAACGCCTCAATTGCTTTGTCATTTGCTGAGGGCATAGAACTGGAAACAAATGCATAGCAAATGTGTGCAGAAAAATCAAAAGAAAACCCTATACAAATGACAAGATTAATCATGGATATGGAATCAAGATTGACATGCCAGAATGCCATGAAACCCGTTACTCCTACAATCACAGAACCAATAGCAAAAGTTACCCACAAGGAACACAGTGGATGAGGAATTAACAATACGGAAACAATAAACATAGCTACTGATGCAACAATGACATTTCGAACAGTGTTTTCTATTATTGCAGTGAACTGATCAAAATATATGAATGCTGGGTTATACACCATTAGGGGAATTTCACAATTTTTGGCCAACTGTCGGAGCTGGATTAACATCTTTTTCTTATTGGTTGAAGTAGAAATACGTATGCTTTGAACGAAGGCCCGGGAAGAAGTGATTTCATGTGATGATGAAATATTAACATCATACTTAAAATGAGGAAAATCCAAAAAAAACCTGGAAATACTGTTCATAAAAGTATTCTTATCATTTATATCTTGGTTTTTATCTTTCATATATTGCACATATTCTCGTAACCAAAACTCGGTAAGTGTTTTTTCTACATAGCCATTTTTTTCAAAATCTGCCAGACATCGTTCCAATTTTTGCCTAGCATCTTTATCCCAGTAGTCAAAAGTTTCCGTAACAATAACCATAATCTTGGGACCGTAAAGTGAAAAATAACCTTCTTCTGCATCAAAATACGGTGTAATGTAGGAATCATCACTTGCCAAATTTCGAGGGTCTAAACCTTCCTGCACATAGAAACATCCCCATATACTACTTGTCAGGTACAACAGGTACAGAAGCACTACAAAAAACTTGGTCTTCTTGTATGTGAGAAAAGGGCCAAAATAATCTCTAAAGAACAAATTCATTGGATGAATATCAGCTTCCTGTTCATCTGGGAGAGAATCAAATGGGAGACAGCAGCATCTTTTTAAAGCGGAACATTTCTCGTTAGGCGCATTTGGCTTTTTTAACCAACGTAGACAGGCTACTTCTCTAGTACCATCCAGGGCCATAAATGCTCCAAAACAGGTGATGTTATACAAATAACAGAAGAACAAGGTTGTTCCTGTATAGATGCAAAAGTACTGTATAGATCTGAAGGAGGTCATAATCCCTGTGTAGAAGGCCAGGATGTTAGTGGCAGAGGTGATTGTAATAGACACTGCCACTTTTGAATAGGTCCTGGACATACGATGTCTTATGCTATCCACGAGTTTGGTCTTCTGCCAGCCGGAAATCATAACAAACATGTCATCAACCCCAACACCTGTTAAAAAAAAAAGGAACAACCTTCATAAAAATTAATTTTTATTAAAAAATTAAACAGATCTCCCTGGCCCATGTGGCTCAGTTGTTTGAGCATAATCCCATGCACCTAGAGGTCACTGGTTTGATTCCCTGTCAGGGCACATGCCTAGGTTATGGGCTGATCCCCAGTAGGAGCCATGCAGGAGGTGATGGATCAATGTTGTGCTCTCACATCTCTCTCTCTCTCTCTCTCTCTCTCTCTCTCTCTCTCTCTCTCTCTCTCTCTCTCTCTCTCTCTCTCTCTCCCCCGCCATTCTTCCCTTCCTCTCTCTCTTCCTCTCTCTCTCTCTCTCCCTCTCCCTTCCTCTCTGTCTAAAAATCAATAACAACTTATTTTAAAAACGCAAAGAGATCAATGCAAACCATTTTATCTTCCATTTCTTTCAGGTCTTATTTACCTTGCCCAATCTGTGCTTTGATCTATGTCTCTCATTGCCTCTGAATCCACAACAGAAATCATCACTCCTTCTTCTGCAATAGCTCTGTGTTTCATACATACTCCTATTCTTTGGACATAGCACAATATATTCTACTCCTAATCTTCATTTGAAGTTGTTTCAATGATGAATCAGGAAACCTGGTTGACTGGTTGTTAGTGGGAGCAGGGTTAGCAATGCATCTTTGTTCTGCTAGACTACTTGAGAAACCATTTTCTCTCCTAAGTCATTTCATACTAATGCACAAACACAATGAGCAATCATTCTGTTGCTTAAAATATAAGCTGGATTTACCTGTTCTACAGTTAGCATCTAGCTATCAATGTGGTATGATTTGAGAGGCACCACATAGTTTATAGACACACACACACACACACACACACACACACACACACACACACACACACAGTTTCCCTGCTATCTGTTTTCTATAGACAGGATGCTCTCATTCCTTCACTTTCCCAGTTTAAGGTCTTTTCTCATTAAAAGAAAGTACTCTTAATATCGGATTTATATTCCAAAATAAATCTCAAGGGTCCTTTACATATTAATGCCTAGTAGGTGATTAGTTCTTTTCTACATTGACATTTCATTATTCTTTTGGAATAAAGCAGACTTTGAAATTGTCATTAAAGATTGGGAAAGGAGGACTACAAAGAAGAAAGGGGGTTAGAAAGAACAGCATAGCATGCTGCAGATACATTTTACCTCCTCACGCTTTCTACTAGAGTAATGATACAATCAGTACTTTGAACTAAAATGCTAATCTTAAATTATATTTGGGGGGATCATCTTTATGGATTGCATGGATTACAATGGAGATTGCAACTTTGCCTCTAATTCAGATGTTCTATGGGTATGATGATGGTAGGAGTATCTAAATTAAAATAACCAAGAATGAACTCACTGATATTTATTAGATATCTAAAATCTGGTATTTGCCCAACCACCATGGCTCAGTAGTTGAGCACTGACTTCTGAAACAGGAGGTCACAGTTTAATACCTGGTCAGAGCACATGTCTGGGTTGCAGGCCTGATCATCCATGGGGAGTGTGCAGGAAGCAGCCAATCAATGATTCTTTCTCATCATTGATGTTTCTATCTCACTCTCCCTTGTTCTCTGAAATTAATAAAAAAATATATAAAAAGCGAAAACCAACAAACTAGTTTTATTATTTATAGAACATTGTTAAGAAATTATCCACATATAGTGTTTGAGTTGCTGCAATCACAAACACTCACACACACATACACTCCTATGTACACACACACTATACAAAAAATGGTTTATGTTAAGTCAGGATACACAGTTAACTTATTTGTTGCTGTGGGGAACACTGAGTGGTTAAATGTGAGTGTATAGGAAGAAGGTTTGCACTAAAGAGCTCGAATAAATAAGCTGACATCCAGTTTATAGCTAATCCACTATCTCCCACAGGAAACCAAATATTATTTCTTGTAAGTTGCTTATTTTCCAAAAATAAACACCTTTGTTTTTTCATGCTTACTCTAAAACAAACTCTGAAATTACAGAGAAATACAAATAAATAATTTAAATGACTGTAATTCCAACCTTGGGATAATTCCTGCTAATATTTTGGTGTTGACCCATTCAGAATTTGCTCTGTGCAAATATACAGATATAATTGTACCACTTAATTCCAAACATTTCATTTCATAACTAGTATTGTTTCATTTACTATTTCGTGAAGTATAATATTTCATTTTTCATTTAATGTGTCTACTTCTTTTTAAAGACTGAAAATGATTTCAAAATTTTAATATGCTATATTTGAATTGACCAATCCCATCTTGATATAGGATTAGTTTTTTTCTCTCATATTTTCCTATTCTAAATGATACCAAAGTGAACATGTTCTACTTTTCAAGCAATTGTTTAATTAATAGGACAAATTCCAAGCAGTGGAATTGATAGATCAAAGATATTCACTTTTAAATATTTTTTAAAATATATTTTGTTGATTACAGAGGAGTAAGGGAGAGGGAGAAAGAAATAGAGATATCAATGATGAGAGAGAATCATTGATTGGCTGCCTTCTACACACCATCTACTGGGGATCTAGCCTACAACCCATGCTTGTGCTCCGACTATAGATCGAACCATGACCTACCTCCTGGTTCACAGGTTGATGCTCAACAACTGAGTCACACTGGCAGGGCTCCTTTTAAATTTTAAGTATTTTTTATTTGTTGCAAAGTTGTACTGAAAGAAAGAGTGTCCCAATTTAAAACTTCCCCCAGCAGAATATGCATGCTCATTTGTACATAATTTTACCAAAAACTTCAATCCTACTAATTTTTATTAATCTAATAAGAAAATGAGGTATCTCACTTTTGGTTCAATTTGAATCCCTTAATTAATGGAGAAATCAAATATTTTTACTTATATTTTCAATCTTGGTGTGTATGTGTGTGTACAGTCTGTTCATGTTCCTTGCATTTCCATTTGGGGTGGCTTGCTTTTTTCATCTCTAAAAATACATAATAAAATTTTATTTTCTTGTTTCTGGCACCTCATTTTGGATCTTGTAGAGCCACTTACACATAATTATTTTGCTTAATGTAAAATAAGCTCTTTTCTTAGGTATCCTACACCCCCACATACTCAGTGTGTAGTTTCTTTTGTTCTACTCACCTAGAACAAGAAATGGTGCATTTTTAATTATGATCACAAATGGCACCCCCAAGTGCAACATCAGGCCAAAGCCGCTCAACACTGCCAAGGCAGTCGGAATCACTCCAAAAATTGCAACAAACATTTTGTTTTGTACACAGTTACACCTGTAAATTTGGAGGGAAAAATCATAGAATTTGTGGTGGCACTGAAATTCCATCAATTCATAACAGTTTTCACTTAGACATGTATTTAGAAACCTCTTGGGCAATAATTCCCACACCTTTCTGCTGGATACATTTAAATTCCAGTCATAATGCAAGGGGGTGGGGGACAGAGGAAGCAGAAAAGTTCGAAATCTGTACTTTTATTAAACTTCCCAGGGTGATTTTTATTTATTGACTAGAGGCATGGTACACACACGAAATTCATGCATGGGGGTTGGGGGGGGGGGGGTTGTCCCTCAGCCCAGCCTGCACCCTCTTCAATCTGGGACCCCTCGAGGGATGTCCAACTGTCTGAACCAGGGGCCTGTGGTGCTTTGCAGGCCAGCCACTCCCCCTGGGGACCCAAGCCGAGGCCCTGGTATCTGGAATTTATTTACCTTCTACAATTGACACTTTGTAGCCTGGAGCAGAGCCAAGCCTCCTGCTCGTGCCATGGCCAGCAGCCGTTTCTGTTTGGATTTGTTTACCTTCTATAATGGAAACTTAATAGCCTTGAGTGGAGGCTTAGGCCTGCAAGGGCAGGTGGAAAGCTTGGCTTCTTCAATTGCCTGGGAAACCCAAGCCTCCCTCCTTCTCTCTGTGGCCACAGCCATTTGGTTGGGATTAATTTGCATACTTTCTCTGATTGGCTGGTGGGCATGGCTTGTGGGTATAGCAGAGGTATGGTCAATTTGTATATTACTCTTTTATTAGATAAGATAGAAAGAAGGGATGCTGTCATTATTTGAATGTTAACTTTTCTAGTTTTCAAATGTAGGCTCTCTCTTCTATTAAAGATATCTAAAGGCAGGTATCAGTCATTTGTTTTGAAGCAGTTAACCAAGTAAAATATAAAACCATTTATGATTTTCCAACAACAACAAAAACAGACCTTGGTTGTGTGATTCAAAACAAATTTTTTTTTTTCATTTAGTAGCAATTTTTCTACAGCTCACTTCACTAGTAGAGGAGAATTATGAAAATATGTTAGAAGGAGCCTTTGTATATTCTTTGTTAACCACAATATACACTGAATGGCCAGATTATTATCTCTGAAAGCATAATAATCTGGCCACTCAGTGTATATCCTCTAACCTAATAATAGAGTAATATGCAAATTAATCATCACTCTGCTACACCAGCCATGCCCACCAGCCAATCAGAGTAAGTATGCAAATTAACACAACAAAGATTGCGGTTAATTTGCATACGTGGAGGGAGCTATGGGAGGAGAAAAAGAGGAACATCTGTAATAATCTGAACAATAAAGATTTAATTTTAAAAAAAGAAAGTGAAGAGATAATTCATAGAGTGAGTGGTGGAATCATATATCTTTCTGGTAAGGTTTAATATATAAAATATATAAAGTATTCATCAATAACAGGACTCAACAACAGAAGGACAAATGACCACATTAAAAATGAGTATAGTCTTTGAATAGACATTTCTCCAAAGACGATGTACAAATGGCCAATAAACACATCAAAAGATATTTATCATTAGTAAGTAGGGAATTGTGAGTCCAAACCACAATGAGATAATATTGAGCAACTACTTGAATGGCTATAACCCATAAAACAGAAAATGACAAGTTTGGCGAGGAAGTGGAGATGTTGCTGGTGGGATATTAAAGGTGTTTTCTGTGGAAAACAGTTTAGCAGTTCTTTAAGAACCTAACCTGGAATTATCACACACTATCAATTCTACTTCAAGATATATAATGAAAAAGAATTGAAAATGAGTACAAATGGACATTTGTATTCTAATGTTCACTGAATTGAAAATAAGTACAAATGGACATTTGTATACTAATGTTCATTGAAGCATTATTCATAATAGCCAAAAGGTAGAAATATTTCCAAGTGCCCATCAAAAGACAAGTGGCTAAATAAAATACATACAATGGAATATTATTTAGCAACAAAAAGAAGTAAAGTTGTGATACATATTACAACATGGATGAACACTGAAAACATTGTGCTAAGTGAGGTAAACCAGGGACAAAAGGACAATTTTTATATGATCCCACTTATATGAATCTCTAGAATAGACAAATTCACAGAGACATAGTGTTTGAAGGTTCACCAGGGCTGGGAGGAGGCAATGGGGTGTTATTGCTTAATATGTACAGCATTTCTACTCATAGTAATGGAAAATATTTCGGAACAGATAATTGAACCAATTGCACAGGTGTCTGACTATTATCAATATAACTGAATTGTAAACTCAAAATGGTTAAAATGACATTTTATATTATATATGTTTTACCACAATAAATTAAAAAATCATTTATAAAAACAAACATTATACCTGAAGCATGATGCGATTGAAAATAATATGATTAGAAAATAAGCCACATAAAATAAAGGGATCACCGTCTTTGAAGTTGCCTCAAATTCCAGTTGTCTAGAAAGTGTTGTAAAGTAGACCACCTGCCACAGAAATGTACTCAGATGAATAACTCTTAATTACAATATTTGTGAATGAGTTACAAACACTATTAAAACACTCTAGTTTATTGATGAAAAAATATTCAAATTCATTAAAAGATCAAAACACATGAATTATCATTTTAGAATAAAGAATATAGATTTGCTTCTTTCCCCAAATTTCTGGCATGCTCTCTAAAGTTTCTTACAAAAATCCAAAGTTTAAAATTTCTGAAAATACAAAATCTAGATTTTACATAAAACCTTGAAATCCTATATAAAACCATAATATGTAAATCAACTGAGAGACAACAACTGAGCCACTATGATGTGCACTACCACCAGGAGGCAGATGCTCAAATCAGGACCTGCATTCTGGTGGTCAGAGTGCTCCCACAGGGGGAGTGCTGATCAGCCAGAAGCTGGGCTATGGAAAGCAAGAGCAGAGGTGGTGGCGGGAGCCTCTCCTGCCTCAGCTGCAGGTGGACAGAAGGAGCTAGGAGTGCCTGGCTGTGAGAGCCCGGACAGCGAGAAGGATATCTGAGTGCCAGTTTAGGCCCAATCTCTGAGATGTCCCGAACTGTGAGAGCACACAGACCGGGCTAAGGGACTCCCATCTCCCTATGCACAAATTTCGTGCATCGGGTCTCTAGTTATTAATAATTAAAGATCTTGCCAAAACCAGTTTGGCTCAGTGGATAGAGCATCAGCTTGTGGACTGAAAGGTCCCATGTTCGATTCTGGTCAAGGGCATGTACTTTGGTTGCAGGCACATCCCCAGTGCGGGTTGTGCAGGAGGCAGCTGATCAATGTTTCTCTCTCATCGATGTTTCTAACTATCTCTCTCCCTTCCTCTCTGTAAAAAAAAACACACAATAAAATATATATTTTAAAAAATAATAAATAATTAAAGATCTTGTGGCTTTTTCTAAAATTTTATTGGATTGTTGTATTTTACTATTTAATTGAATATTTCAGAGGCTTTCAAAGGCTTTTCCCAATGGGTGTCTCACTTTTACCAAGCTATTCAGAAGTAGGTTTGCTGAACAATTATCATGTTTCTGGCACTATGATATATTAAAAAAAGAAGAAGAAGAAGAAGAAGAAGAAGCAGCAGCAGCAGCAGAAACAGCTGAGCTAGATATCATTTTCAGTAAAACTATGGAACATTTGCTTGAAGTTTGTTTGTTTGTTATTTTTTATTCCAGTGAACTTCAAACAAATTTTAGGGGGCTCCTGGAAACTGCAAAGACTTTAACTAAAAGTAAGAATTTCTAATTAATTTGGCTAGAAAACCCATCCCCAAAACTAAGCCTGAAGATCAATGTCTGTACTGAACAGACCTACCATGAGGATGTAGCATTTGTCTTTTCCACCCGAATATTTACAAGGAACTAAGATTTGTGGCATTCTTCAGGGTGTTAAAGAAAGTTGGACTAAGTGCCAAATACAGTAGCACGTGACCAGCTTCAAATCAAGGTCTCCTTCAATCAGGGAGTGCTATTGCCATCTATGGATCTATGGTCCTTGGAACAAGTCTTCTTACCCTCCCACTTTCCCCTGGCCTCCCTGTCAACCCCAGCTGCCACGTACCTGGATCGTCTTCAAGGCCAAACTCTCTACAAGATTGCTAAATTCATCCAGGAAATGTACCATCCACCTCTTGCTATGTTCACTACTCCCTTTCTCTTGGGTTTTCAGGTAATATTGCAGCCGCATGGCTTTGGCCTCCACGAGTAAATGGTTTGCTCCCACCCGGTTGCCTAAGATGGTACCACCAAGGGTGCCGGCCAGGGAGACAGGCTGGCCCCTTAGGGTGTAGATGGGGAAGGTGATGCTCTGTAGGTTAAGCTTCTTGTTCAACTGCCAGGCGAACAGGAGGGGGTTGGAGGGCACACACATGCCCTGGTTCTTAGCACACGCCTGACTGAAGAGGATCTGGGATCCGTCTTCTTGGGTGGCATTCAGAGCCCGCACCGCACTGTCTAGTCTGCTAACTTCTGACAAGATTTCTTCTTCCAGCAAGGAGGCTGAGTGGGCCACCACTAGAATAGAAGCAAAATAGACCTCAGTGGCCATCCTGAAGACGGAGAAGTGAAAAGAGTCATCACTGGTGAAATGCTGCTGCACAAAGCGCCGTTCTGCCTTGGCCGGGCTCCTGACAGGAGTGTACTGCTCCTCGGGGTCCTCTTCTATGTCCTTGAGCAGGTTAATCCAGCCAGTGCTCAGAGTAGCTGTCAGCAGAATGGGCATCAGCAGGAAGAACCAGGGGTGTGAGCCCACCTGCCACCCCAGCCATGCGAAGGCCCGGGAGAGCGGAGCCTCCAGGCAGTTGGTATGGCAGTGGTGCTTCTGACCCACTTCAGTTGAAGACAGATTGTGAGGTGATTCCCACCACACTGAACTGAACCTCTCACGCTGTTTGGCTCCTGGTGGCTCTTCCTGCTGCCCTGAAGCCAAGTCCAGGTCTGGTTTCTGTTCCAAGAGCAGCTCTGGCTTCTGGTCTGGGAGTGGTGCTGCCTGCAGAACTGCCCCTTCATCGGAGTCTGGTCCCGGCCCCGATGGCTCCGGCAGGGACTCTGGCTGCTGCTCCTCGGCGGGCTCGGGCTCCATGTCTGGGCCACCCTCAGACGTGCTGAGACTCATTTCCACGAAGAGAAGGCCAGTAGCTGCTGGATGAGCGCCTATCTCCACCCCAGTCAACAGTTTCCCAACGGACTCCCAACGGATTCCCAACGGCTTCCTGGAGATTCTAAGAAGTCTGAGCACGGCTGCTCCTGTCTGGATGCTGGAGCTTTCACTGGACAGCACTTGGCTTGTAGCCGGACTAGCCCCAAATGTGTCCTCTCAGGATTTCGTTAATAGAAATAATACTTTAACATTTTAGAGCTGCTCCCAGGGCTTCACAGTTTGGCTGCTCAGAGATAGAGAGGGCTGAATGATTTTATTAAATTGAACTTATTGGGGTGATATTGGTTCATAAAATTATATAGGTTTCAGGTATGCAGTTCTATAATAGATAGTCTGTATATTATATTGTATGTTCACCACCCCAAGTTAAGTCTCCTTCCATCAACTTTTATCCCTCCTTTATCCTCTTCTAGCTCATCATACCCTCTTTCCCTCTAGTAATCCCTATACTATTGTGTACCCATGAGGTTTTTTTCTTTTTCTTAATCCCTTAAATACTATGACAGAAGAGTAAATTGAGGAGAGGTGGTGTGTATATATGTATGTGAGCAAGCTAGAGGAATCAGGATTTCTTTTTTAGTAGCTCACAGAAGCCTCCATAGGGTTGTTTATATTTCTTTTCATGAGTGCCACCTACTGAAAAATAAGAGAAAGACTTTCTATTAATTGTACCGAATAGAGAAGTGCCATTCTTAGGGGGGGAGCAGATTTCATTCCCATACATGCATAGGCAGAGAAAGAATCCATCAAATACCATGAATGACCAATGTAGCAAGGTAGCTTAGAAAGAAAAAAAAAATCTCAGGAAAATAAATGTCAAGACATGCAAATATGTGATTTCTTTATTCACTTATTTACATTTATTTTTATTGTTGAGAATATTACAGATGTCCCCTTGTGGCTCCCCTCCACCGAGCTCCTGCCTTACACTAGAATTCACAATTGCAATTCTGAATAAAATTCAATGAGATACAAGAACACACAGATGGGCAGTTTAATGAACTCCAAAATAAAATTAATGAACAAATGGAATACTTTACCAAATCAATCAAAAATTAAAAAAAAAAGAAATGAATAGGAATTCTGGAACTGAAGAACTCAATATGAAAAATGAACTAGCGAGGTTAGGAAATGGAGCTAAGCAGATGGAAGGAAGAATTAGTGATACTGAAGATGGAAATATAGAAATGATGCAGATGGAAGAAGAGAGAAACTTGAGAGTAAAAAATAAAAACTATGAGAACTATCTGACTCCATCAAAAAGAGCAAAATAAGAATAATGAGTATACCAGAAGAATAAAAGGGGGAGAGAAAGCAAGGAGGCTTCAAACAAATGGTTCACAAGAATTTCCTAAACCTGTGGAAAGAGCTGGATCTCTGAATCTAAGAAAAAACAAAAACGAACAAGCATAAAAACAAACAAACACAAAAACCCCCAAACCTCCTAATTATATCAATCCAAAAGAAAGGCCTTCTCCAAAGCACATTATATTAAAACTGTAAACAATTAATGATAAGGATATGTCAAGGCAGCCTGGAAAAAGAAAATGAAAACATATAAAAATCCCATTATATTATCATTGGATTTGTCAGGAGAAATCCTACAACTTGGGAGGAAGTCAAATCAAATATTATGAAAGAGAAATATTGCCAGCCAAGAATATTATATACAGTGGTACCATGTTTCCCTGAAAATAAGACATCCTCCGAAAAAAAGACCTAGCGCATGGAAAGATAAGACATCCCCTGAAAATAAGACCTAGCGCAACTTTGGGAGAAAAAATTAATATAAGACACTGTCTTATTTTCGGGGAAACAGATTGGATAAAACAAAACAAACAATTACGCAACCATATGCTGCATTCAGAAAACATTTTAGCTGCAAGGACCAATACGGACTCAAAATGAAAGGATGGAAAATGATTCTCCAAGTAAATGGTATCCATAGAAAAGCAGTGTAACTATATACTTCTATCTAACAAAAATGATTTCAAGATAAAAAAGTAATAAGTCGACGTACAGATGGACATTTTATAATGATAAAGAACACAATATATCAAAACGACATAACACTCATCAATGTATATCTAACCAATCAGGGAGGACCAAAATATATAGAAAAACTAGTAACAGAATTAAAGGGAGAAACTTACAAAAACACAATTATAGTCAGAGACCTAAATACCCTATTGATAGCTATGGCCAGATTTTCCTAACAAAAAATTAATTAGAAAATATTGATCTTTAATGACACATTAGACTAAATTAGACTAAATGGACATAATTCACATTTACAGAATCTTTCATCCCAAAACATCAGATTATACATTATTCTCTAATGCACATTGGTACATTTTATTTTATTTTTATTTTTATTTTTTTTTCTAGGGAATAATTTATTTATTATTTATTTAATTAATTTATTTTTAAATTAAATTATTATCTATATACACGTGGTACATTTTAAAGGATAGACCATATGTTGGGACACAAAACTAGCCTCAACAAATTTAAGAAGATTGAAATTATACCAAGGATAATGCATTGAAATTGGAAATCAACTGCAAAAAGAAAATAGGGAAAACCCAAAATATGTGGAGATTAAATAATGTGCTACTAAGGAACAACTGGCACAAAGAAGAAATAAAAGGAGAGATCAAAAGAGAGAATGGCAATAAAAAACATTAAACCTTTGGGGTGCAGCAAACACAGTAATAAGAGGGAAGTTTATATCATTACAAGCCTATATCAAGAAACAAGTAAAATACCAAGTAAACAACCTAACATTACATCTTGAAGAACTACAATAGAAAAACAAGAACAAATACAGTCTTAAGTAAGTAGAAGGAAGAAAATAATAAAAATTAGAGCAGAATTAAATGAAATAGAGAACAAAAAAGACAATACAAAAATTATCCAGGAAAGAGTTGGTTCTTTGAAAAGATTAATAACATTGATAAAACTGTCTCGACTCACTAAGGAAAATAGGGAAAACAAATAAAAATATCAGAAATGAAAGAGATGTTACAAAGTATTCCACATATATACAAAAGATCAAATAAGAATACTGTGAAAGATTGTATGCCACCAGATTCAATATCCCTGAAGAAATGGACATGTTCTTAAATATATGTATATAACCTTCCTAAACTGAATCACTTAGAAATGGAAAATCTAAATAAACTGATCAACAGTGAGAACTTGAAAGAATCATCAAAACCTCCTTAAAAGTAAAAGTCTAGGACCAGAGGGTTTCATTAGTGAATTCTATTATATATTAAATTCACATAAGGTGCATCATTAAATATATATTTGGAAAAACAGGCTGCTGTAAATTGTAAATGGTTTTTACATTATTACCTTGATAGTTTGACAACACTTCTGTTTATGTAATTTATAATCCTGATAATAATGTAAGTATTGAAGTTGTCTAATCTATCTTAATTGAATATAACAAATAAATGTTTGATTGTTATTTTTGTAAAATATTTGGAAGAGAAACTATCAGTTTGATACTTCAATATGATATAAACTATATTTTGTAGAGATTATGTGTATACTAAAGTACTTTTTACTTTGGCCACTTTAATATTGCATTCAGCACTAGGCAGAAAAAAATGGTGTTACATAAAATCATAGCATCAATATAGTGTATGAAGTAGAGCTAATAATTGTACTCATAACCATTTTATTTCATCCCAGTGGCCCAGTGCATGAAATTCATGCACATTAAAAGGGAATCAGAGGAAATATTTTAATATTGCTATTTGCTCTTTCTCTATAATAGAAGTATCAGAGATGGAAGAAAATTAGTAAGATGTACATGGAAACTTCCCTCATGTCAGAGTCTGGAGTGCGCTGCAAGACCTAGAGTCAAGTCCCTGCCCACCACACAAGCGCACTTTGAAAATGCAAGACAGGCTTCGGGGAGGGGATGCTTCCTGCGGGCGGACGCGAGGGCGCGGCCCGAGGACCGTGGCAGCCACGCGCGCACGTGCGCGCGCCTCCGGAGATCTCCATCAGCCCAGGCGAGGCGGCTGGATCGGGATCGGGATCGGGATGGGCGTCGCCGCTGCCGTCTAGGGGGCCGGGTCCTGGTGACCTCAGCGTCCCCCATAACCGGAGTCCCGGAAAGCCGGGCCGGCTCCACCCCGTCGGTCCCGGCTCGCGATCCCTCCCTTACGGGCCGCCCCACGACTCCCCTTTTCGGCTCCCAGGGCAGGGTCCTCGCGCGCGGCCCATGCTGGCTGCTGGGGGCCTGCGCCGCCGCCTGGACAGTTCCCGGCCGGCCGGCCTGCCCCCATGGTGGCCCTGAGGCCTGTGCGGCTGCGCCAGGGGGGCTAACCGTCCCAGAGCGCGGGCCTTGGGGCGCGAGGGTCCCGGTCCCGTGAGCCCCGCGCCATGGCCGGGGCCATCGCTTCCCGCATGAGCTTCAGCTCGCTCAAGAGGAAGCAGCCCAAGACGTTCACCGTGCGGATCGTCACCATGGACGCCGAGATGGAGTTCAATTGCGAGGTGAGCGGGGGCCCCGGGCAGCCCCGACGGGCTGGGCACGGCGAGGTGGGAGCCTGGCCGCAATCCCTGCTCCGCCTCGGGGCCCCTCTAGGGCGGCGCCGATCACCGATCACCAATGGGGCGCCCCGGCCAGCCCGGGTGTCAGGCCGAGGTGGAAACTTGAGCGGTTCTGTTTATATCATTTCTGGGCACCGATAGAGATGGGCCAGAGCCAGAAGGGAGCTCTCTAGGCCCAAATCCTCCTGTCAAGGATACTTTGGTGTCTTTTCCAAGAGGGCACTTGGGCTGGGAAAGCACTTCTTGAAAATTTTCATTCATTGTTACTTCCAGAGGCCTGAGGCCGGGAGCATGGGCAGTGGCAGGTTCTAGGGTTCCATGTGGGCTTCAGCTCCAGCTCTAGAGAGTTTTCCCTTCCTTAGGTCATCTGTCTTATCAGGGAGTCTATGCTTGTTTCCCTTTTCCAAAACTTAAATTTTCTGGGGGGAAAAGAAAAAAAAAAAAACCTCTTTGAGGGAAGAGAGGGTGTCTTGTACATAAATTTCCCAGACAGTTTGCATGATGATAAATTATTTGTTGAATTCTTTCCAAGTGACAGACTTTCATACATTTATTTCTGGAAGCAAGCGCTTAGCCGACACAGTACTTGCTGTCTCTCAAGTAACTGAAGCCCTTGCTACTCCAAGTGTGGTCTGTGGACCAGCGTCATGGGCAGCGGTGACCCACGTCAGGGCGTGGAAACTTTTCCAGGAAAGGCCCGCAGCATGAATATTTTCAGCTCCGAAGGCCTTATGGTCTCGGGTCTCGGCTGCAGCTGCGCGGCTCATCATCAGCTGTACCCTGGTAGCCCAAACACTAACTTTCAGCAGGAGGCGCTCCACTGACCTGGTTCTCTGTAACACTGGTCAACATTATTTAAAAAAAAAAAAAAAAAAAAAAAAAAAAAGAACACTTTAAATCCTCTAGGAATAATAGGGGCCTGCATCGAGTGAAGAAATACCTATTAAAAATATACATCATGCCCTAACCGGTTTGGCTCAGTGGATGTAGTGTGGGCTGTGGACTGAAGGGTCCTAGGTTTGATTCCTGTCAAGGGAATGCACCTTGGTTGCGGGGCACATCCCCAGTAGGGGGTGTGCAGTAGGCAGCTGATGGATCTTCCCTCTCATTGATGTCTATCACTCTCCCTTCCTCACTGTAAAAAAAATCAATAAAATATTATATATATATATATATTACATCAACAGCCAGCTGGTATGGCTCAAGTGGTTGAGCATCGACCTATGAACCTGGAGGTCGGTTCGATTCCTGGTCAGGACACATCCCTAAATGTGGGGCTAGCTGGAGGCAGCCGATCAGTGATTCTCTCTCCTCATTGTTGTTTCTATCTCTTCCTCTCTGAAATCAATAAAAATATATATTTTAAAAATACGTAAACATTCCATAAGGGAGGTGAGCATTTGATCCAAGACCTCTGCCACCCTGCCTGCTCCCAGCTCAGCAAGGTAGAGAGAGAGTCTACTGCTGCCGCTCAGAACGCAGGCTCCCTCTCCCCTCGGCGCCTAGTCTGGAGGCTCTCTTCCCGGGAGGAGCAGGACTTGAGTAACTTATCCTGCCCAAGGCTACTTGTTGCTGAGACGTAGGGAGTGGAGTGGGAAGATGGGGCTTCTTTCACCTGCGCCTACTTATGGAAGAGGGGCTGTGCCCTGGGTGTGGCCCCCTGAGAATACTGGGCCCGTTTATTCTTGCCCCACACAGCTTATGAGATGGTGCTTCCCGCCGGGAGAGCTAAACTGAGAAGGCCCCAAGCTGGTATGTCCCCATCCCCACTTCCACCAAGGGCTCAGAGATTTTGCCTAGAGGCAGAAAAAAGCTTTAAAATCCTTAGCTTTTTTTTTTTTTCTTTCCTAGAGAGAGTGGAAGAGAGGGAAAGAGAGAGAGAAATGTCAATGTGAGAGAAACACATCGATTGGTTGCCTCCTGCACATGCCCCAACCAGGTCCTGGTCCAGGGAGGAGCCTGCAACCAAGGTACATGCCTTTGACTGGGAATCGAACCCGGGACCCTTTGGTCCTCAGCCCGACACTCTATCCACTGAGCCAAACCGCTAGGGCCTGAGCTTCTTTTCTAAAAATTTATTTATTAAATTTATTGGGGTGATATTGGTCAGCATGAATGGTTTCAGGTGTGGGTTTCTGTGTTACAAATTCTGTACATTGCACTGTGTGCCCATCACCCAAAGTCAAGTCTTCTCTAGTCTCCATATATTAGGACTCCCTTCTCGCCCACCCCCTTTCTTCTGGCATTCACCACATGCTGTTTGTTTTCACACGTTTCAGTTTTATAGCCCACATATGATGAAATCATATAGTTCTTAGCTTAAAAAAAAAAATAAATGAAAATGCAAGAGACCCAGACCCAGCTGGCCCCACCTCCACTGGGTGAGACTCAGACCCTGTCGGTCCCACCCCCCATCAAGCCCCTCCAGGCGTGGGGCACAGCTTCAGGTCCCCAGCGTGGTGCCAGGTAGGTGGCGTAGCATCAGGTCCCCTGGCCCAGTGCTGGGTGGTGGGCACAGTCTCAGGTCCCCCATCAAACCCCACCGGATGTGGGGGTGGCACAGCCTCAGGTTCCCCAGCACACTGCTGGTGGGAAGCACAGTCTCAGGTCCCCTGGCCTGGCGCCAGGGTTGGGGGCATGACCTAAGTCGTTTCATACTAATGTACAAACACAATGAGCAATCATTCTGTTGCTTAAAATATAAGCTGGATTTACCTGTTCTATAGTTAGCATCTAGCTATCAATGTGGTATGATTTGAGAGGCACCACGTAGTTTATAGACACACACACACACACACACACACACACACACACACACACGGCTTCAGCAATTCAATTTCTGGGTATTTAGCTGAAGAAACTCAAAACACTAAATCAAAATGACACATGCATCAATATGTTCATTGAAGCATTATTTACAACTAGAAGTCTGGTACATGAAATTCATGCACAAAGTGGGGCGTCCCCTCAGCCCAGCCTGCACCCTCTCCAATCCAGGACCCCTTGGGAGATGTCCAACTGCTGGTTTAGGCCCAATTCTGGGGAACAGGCTTAAAACAACAATTGGACATCTCTCTCACAATCCAGGGATGCTGGCTCCTAACAACTCACCTGCCTGCCTACTTGATAGCCACTAACTGTCTCCTTGCCAGCCTGGTAGCTCCCAACTGCCCCCTTCTGCTGACCTGATCACCCCCCAATAGCCCCTCTCCCCACCAGCCTAGTCATATCTTACTGATCCTCTGTCGTCATGGTCACCCCCAATCGCCCGTCTCTGTCAGCCTGCTTGCCCCTAACCAATTTCATAGCAGTGTGAGTGTCAGTAATACAACTGATTTGTAAACTCAAAATGGGTAAAATGACATTTTATATTATATATATTACATATACGTTAGCATAATGAATTAAATTTTTTAATAAAAACAGAATATTTAACTGTAGCATGTTGCAATCAATCTTCACTAATAAAAGAGTAAGATGCAAATTGACCTTACCTTCGTGATGCCCCCTAGCCAATTAAGAGTGAGTATGCAAATTAACCCAACAAAATGGTGGTTTAATTTGCATATGCAGGTGCCAAGTGGATGGGGGTGGGGCATTCCACTCTGCCCCTGCTGCTCTGGGCCTCTGGGCAGCATGGGGAGGCAGAAAGGTGGCTCCAGATCAGAGCGAAAAGGCGGCTCCAGCCAGAGCAAAGGCGGTGCTGGCAGCCAGGGGAAGGAAGGCCCATTCCTGCACGAATCTATGTGTATCAGGCCTCTAGTTGAAAATAATATGATTAGAACACATTGCACATAAAACAAGAGATCACCTTCTTAGAAGTTGCCTAATTCCAGTTTGTCCAGAGAGAATGATGTAAAGAAGACCACCTGCCAACAAAATGTATTCAGATAAATAACTCTTAATTACA